>NC_138909.1:71564037-71891847 GCF_965231255.1 Vanellus vanellus | reverse complement strand
CACCAGACCACTGGTGGAGATTTGAGGAGTTTCAGATGACCAGAATTCTTACAGAATGACATGAAAATATCCTTTTGATTCATAGATGCATGCCTTTGCAGATCAATACCAGCAGCACGTTCATGGTGGAAATGAATCCACTTGTGCAAGATCCTGGCCTTGAATATTTAGCCCATGTTTGAAGGGCTTGTGAAGCATACATATTAGGTAGGGCAGGACTCGGGACAAGTTTGCTCTAAAAGGCTTCTGGATTGGAGCTGTCTTATGTCCCGCCAGCCTCTGAAGAAGTTTGCACAAGACAGATGACAAGCAGAATTCTTTTTTTTTTTTTGTTTGGATTTTTTTTTTTTTTTAAGATCATGATTACTCCGCAGTACAATTGTGTTACTACTGAATGTACTGCTCCCACCTTCTTCCTTGCTGTCTTGCTTTGTGTGGGGAGAAGTATTTGTGTGGTCACGGTGAGCTGGCTGAAATAACTTGTCTAGCTAAAAAGCAGTTTGTCTTCCCGTCTTTTGTCTGTTTGGTAGCCAGTAGTTCTCTGATCTGGCTCCCTGTCTCAGTGCTGGTACAAAGGAGGTGGTGAGGAGGTTGGGACTGATGCTTTGAGCGGGGTTAAAGCTGATGTGAAACCACAGCCTGAGGATTTTCATCCTGCCTCCACTGGAATGAAAAAACAGAGGTGCGCTCAGGCTTTTTCGAACCTCAGGTGCCCTCTGTAGTCATTTTTTCCTCCACAAAGGTGATTTGGGGAATTACATCAATGACAAATAACGGAGAAAAAAAGATAAGCGGGCCAGAATTTATGAAAGAGCCCAAATCAATAAAGTTATTTGAAGAGGCAGAAAAGGAGGAGAAGGGAAAACATGAGTAAGGATGAAAAATTTAGTTTCTTGCTACCAAGCAGTTATTTTAAGATATGTCCTATTAGAGGTCCTAGAACAGCATCTGGCAGGAAACAGCCTAGAAATAATTATTTCTTCATTATAAGTGTAATGAGAAAGTAATAAAGCAAATAAGTTGCTAATATCCTTTTAGAAACATTTGTGTTCCATTGAAGTTGTTTTCATTAAAAAAGGGTATTTTCATCCTCAGTCAGGAAGAATTAGGAGACAGAATGGTAAGGGAAGAAGATTGAGTTTTATTAAGTATTACTGTTTCCCTCTGTTTTAGAGCATTTCTCAACCAAAATTGTAAACAGTAACAGGGTTTGTTTTTTTGTTTTGTTTTGTTTTTTTTTTTTTTTTAATTTTTCTGGGACTTCGTCTGTTTAATTTTCAGTAATGGAGCACTTTGGAACTTTAGCATTTAACTTGCTTTATATTTAAGAGACTGAACACAGAGGTTGCTGTCTCTGATTTAACTGAGTTAGAGAAGAAAAGCAGGGCAGGGGGGAGGTGGGGAAGAAAAAAGCTTTCTTACAGTAACAGCCAGTTTTTGGAAATATCGTGCCTTCCTGCTAAATCTGAAGACTTCGTTCCTGGTACCTGAGTTCATGGGAGGTTTTTAGTGCTGAGGATTTCTGATAATCCGGTCGGTACTACAGCTTGTAGCTTGTGGCTGCAATTAAAGTAGATGTGTCTGAAAACGTCCATCCGCAACCTCGGCATTTGGGCGGCGTGGATCCCGTGAAAGGCAAAGGTGCATTTGTAACCCGCTGTATGGCTGCATGAGAGCTGCTGCGTTGCTGATGTGGGAGAAGGTAGGAATCTATGGTCGGAAGTAGCGGGGGGAGAGTGAGACTACCTCTTTCAGAGACGGCGCAGATCTTACATTGGATTAAGCCACTTATGAAAATGCCCCCTAAACCCCTCGCCAAGTAGGCAGCTTAGGCACCAGCTGAGTGCAATGTGGAATTCAACACCGACTGCAAATCCTGCCCGAGGAGCAGCACAGTTAATCTGTCCTCAGGTTTCTGATGCTGCGACTAGAAGGCTGGAAAGATGCGAGCCAGCAGCTGCTGCCAGCTGGGACGCATCCATGTTGCTGTGCATCCAAGCTGTACGGTGGGGCATCAGGGCCCTCGGAGCACGGGGGGGCGGGATGGAAAATGCTTTCTTGGAGTACGACATAGGGCAGACTGAAGCCGAAGAAAACTCCTCCTTCGGCTCAGCACTGCTGGTACTCACGGTAGCAGCACTCAACATCCCAAAGGAGGCACGTTCAAGGTGCGTTTCAGTCTTGTCTTCTTGCACGTCTGCTAAATCTCCTGATACGGAGAGCGGTGGGAGTGACAAGTACGTGTACGGTAACGAAACCGAGCACGCTTAGTGCTGCTGCCTGGTGAGCACCCACAGTCTCTGCCCTGATTTCCATTGCCCTGCAGGCGTAAAACGTGTCCAGCCATGCAAACTCTGCTCCCGAAGCACATGCCAGCAGCTTGTGGGCTTTCCCAGCAGCAGAACCGCTTCTCTGATTTATGTGGGCACAGTTATTATGCCCCTATCACTTCTCTCATAGCTTAAACGTTGGAAAAGGTGTTTTCTCTTTGATGCTTATTTCTTATTTGTGAAGAAAAAAATCAAGCTGATTTTTCCCCCTCCCTAGTTTTATTTATTTTTTTTTAAAAAAAGGTTTCCTCACCTGCACGCATGGAAATCGCAACCTCTGTTGCAAACTTTGGGAAGGTAGCAAACACTCCTAAGCTAGCTTTGGGAGAATCTCTATGGTTATTAAAAAGACACATTTTGTTTTCAAATAAAATCTCTCATTTGGAGCGTATTTAGTTACAACTTTTTAAATGAGCTGTAGGTTATCCAAATATTTTCTCTGTACTGAAAATGTAAATTTTATTTGTATCCATTTCACTTCGGAAGGTAAGGCACACTGAATGTACGTGTTATTTTTTCTGTTTAGCTAGTTAATATCTGTCATGGTGGGAAAGATGCATAGCCATGTGATATTCAGTAGCCATTTCATAAATACAGGGATTGCATTTTTTTTTTCTTTGGAGAACGTGAAGATCATATATAAACAGAAGGTGGGAGAATTTTGTAGAGCAGTTTAAAAAGGCTCCTTCTCACTTCCTATCTGGAGATCATATTCATAAATACAGTGAACTCAGGTAAGAGAACATATGCGAGTAAAAGAAAAGACCTTCTCTCATCTGCACACTATCAATTTCTTAGTAAGTATGTGGGTTAACAGCTTCCCTACACACTTCCAAGTTTCCCCTCTGCTGTGCCCTGGGGAAAGCGCAGAAGGCGATGCCTTTTCCAACGAGGCTTAGGAATTTTTAGCTTCAGTTCATCCGTCCAGTCAGGAAGGCACTCAGTCAGTGCTGGCCTTGCTGAGATAGGAGCGTGGTCTCGTAGGTCTAAATTTAGTCCTGGTGGAGCAATCTGTTCACCAGGAGAAGGTATCCCAGTTCTGGTAGGAACAGCTGAGGCTGGAGACCATTAGGCGTTTTGCTGAGGTAAGACGTGGAGTTGAATTAGGCTTAAAAACTGCTCGTTAGCTATTTAAAACCCCCTAAATGTACAGTCTAAAAACACGCCTTGGCGTGTCCTGCTACTTTTGCACCATTTTGATTAATTCTGGACTTTTCCCTGGCTTTACTACCTTGCCTCACTGCTGAGCTGAGGGGCGGCAGCTGCAGGGATGGTGTGGGATCCACACGCCTTCCCCTTGGCATCGGGATGTCTCTGCGCTGAGCATCACCAGGGCAGAGAGCAGAGCCCAGGCAGGGAGAGGACGTGTTCCCCGTGCCGGTGGCAGATTAAACCTGACAGTCAAGCATGGAGGTGCAGCGTGGATAGGGTTGGAGTACTGAAACGGTGGTTTTTAAAGATCGCTGCATGAGTTTCACGATCCAGTGGTAGCACAGTGGCATGAAGCACTTTGGATGCTTGAAGTAGAAGTCGGTTGTAGAGCAGACAAAAGATTTCCCGATTTCTGGATTTTCTGGACGAGTGCTGGCACTGCCAGCCCCCTTGTGCTGTGTGCTGCTGTGGCGAGGACCATCTGACTTGAAAGCATGTGAAGAGCGTTGCATCACTAGCAAACATACAGACCAATGGCATTATGTCAAAAGCCTGGCCGCAGACGCGGTATTTACTTGCTGGTAATAAGTAAATAAGCCATCTAATAGTTGCCTCGAGTTTCTGTGTTTCTCCTCACCTTTACCTACCTACCGCCCTCGTGCTCTGCCAATCCTGCCAGTTCTGATATGCCAAATTGCTGAGGCGCTTCTGTAGGCTGTCACAATCGGTCCATCTAACAAGTGACGTGGAACATCCTTTCTCTCGCTTTCTCAGCTCGCGGTGGTCAGAGAGGCAGGCAGGGAGACACGAACTTCTGCGCTAATCCAAAGTGTAATAAATAGCCGTACCACCTGAGGAACCAAAAGGAAAGGGGAATTTCTGCGCGACATGCAGCAGCTGCTATAGCTGTGTGTCGTTTTTAAGCTGAGAAAAGTAAAAAGCAAGAAGATGGTATTTACTGGTATTTTAATTAACTGTAAGCTTTTCTTTTCCTGTGAAGCCCTATCCATTGCAACCAAAGCATTTGGGTTTAAGCTTAGACATCGTAAGGAATAATCCCAGTGAAAAATACGAAGCTTTTTGGAGTATTTTTATCTTTGTTTTCTGTAAAAGCTGTGGCATGCAGAAAATACACATTAAAGCAGCATAGTAGAAATGCTTCTTTAACACCCTCTTAGGAAAGTCCTAAATCCCCTAACTTCCCTGTCAGTAATTTACTACTACTGCAATATGTGACTGTCCTAGATGCATGTTGCAAGAGTTTCTGTGCCATGCCAAATTCTGATGTTTATCCCTTTGTATCGACTCATACATGGGGAAAAACTGAAAGGAAATCCAAGCAAGGGGAGCCTTGGAGTTGAATTCTTTTACACTAGTCTTCGTGCACATTTTTGTTGCATGGAACAATGTGGCTGGGAAGATTGGAAGGATCGGCGGTTAACTAAATTATTTGAATGCATATATTCAATGCTGGTCACCTGACTATACTAACAAACTTAAAAGGTGGTTTGATAGCTGTCAATTTGTTTTGCTATTGTGCAGCTTAACTGTTACCTTCCTGTATTATGAACATCTATGTATTTGGAAAATAAATCCATCTTGCAAGAAAGATTGTGCAAAAAATTGTTCCTATTATACTCCAGTGTATATTGCTGATGTCAAATAAAATACAATTGTGAGAGTTCTTAAACAGTTGTCTTTCTAATTGTGGCCTGAGGCAGGAAAAGGAAGGAGTGTAGTAAACTTCTTCGATACAGATCCTCCTGCAGTTATTGCTGGAACGTTGGTGTTAGCTAAATGATTCAGTCAACCTGGTGCTTTATCTATGAACAGATAAAGGGATGGGTTTCATCAGCAATATGATGAATGATAATCTGCTGTATAATTTATTGAGGTGGCACACCAGTCTCCTGATGTATTGTTGTCAAGATGTGTCTCACTATCTTAACAAGCTAAAAGCTAAATAAATTACCTTGCCTCTCTCACAGCAGCAGAAGCAAATAACACACATACCGACAGTGCCCACTTTATTCTCTCGCTCTTTTTTTTTAATTCCCAATGTAGCAGTGTCTACTCCTTGCCTTACCTGCCAACAGGCCAGTTGTCAGCTGCTCTACTTCATTACGTGACCTAAAGTGATTTTCCAATAGTCTGTGCTTGTGCCTGGTAAAGCGTCTGTGCATTAAAAGGCATAGACTTGAAAAAACTGTGTTTCGGTAAGGATGAAAACCACCTAGCAATAAATACGTGGAGAGAGAGAGAGAGAGAGAGAGAGAGAGAGGGAGGGAGAAATCGTTTCAGTATGTGCGGTGGCCCATGCAAGGCAGGGAGCGGGGCACCCTCATTTCTTTTGCGAAGTGTGGCCGGGACTGTCAAATCTTTTTGCAGGCGGAGATGAGAGCTGTCAGAATGGCTTACAGCGCTGCAAAGCGCTGTAATTGCTGCTTGCTTCAGGCACAGATGTTGCCGCCAAGAAATCTGCTGTGTTTGACAACCACAGCTAGTTCGCAGATTTGGGAGGCTCTACATCCCTTTCTCCTGGCTTCTGTGGGTGTACTTTTTGACCCTGGTGCACAAATTTAGTCGTATGTGCTGCCGCCACCACTTAATGATGTATGGCATGATGCTACGCCACGCCCCATTTTTATTTTATTAATGGTACTCCTATTGATTCGGCAGGGAATGAGGCCTGTTTGGCATCTAAGGAAAGGTGCCATTGACTTCAGCAGATGCTGCGATCAGGTTTCATGCAAGTCAGAACTCCGTCTGCTGGTGGTGTCAGAGGGATTCAGCCCGCAAACTGAAAGCAGTTAGGGACTTCTCTCTGGGCCGGTGCAAAGTACCTCCTAAATTCATTATTCATACCTCTTCCCGTGCAAGGCTTGTGGGTGATCAGTGTTTCTTGAGAGCATTAGTAGTTCCTGGTGGTTAGGAGCACGAGACTTCTGCTGCAGGTTTATCTTCAGTCTGAGGTGAAGAAGAGAATTGGGGTTGCTATGTGAGTGGTCTCACTGTGGGCCCGTGAAAAAGCTGAGATCGAGCTGGGCACGGGTATTCTCAATTCCCATTAAAATGTTCTATTTTTTATACGTAGTGCTCAGTGCTTCTCGTGAGAGCAAAAGCACAACTGAGGAGGACTCAGCTGGAGAAGTCAGGTCCCATCTCTTTGCCTGCCCCTCTCCTCTGCCCTCTTCCTCTTTCCTTTCTGCAGGGCTCGGTCTCACAGATGTGTTCTGGGATGCTCTGTTGGAACGGTCTTGGAGAAGCAATGGGTAAGTATGTCGTTATTTGAATACAAAGTCCTGATCTCAAATGTTAAGTATCACTGTTTGTCTACTGAGCAGGCTCTGACCTGGGAGGTATTAAAGGTAAAACCAGCTCAGCCTGTTAGATGGTCTGAGATGGTAAGACTAAAATTGTCTGAGAAACCAAACCAGATGACAGCTGCAGGTATAAGTGAAGGAACACCTGGGAACAGGCTGGATGTAATCCGTGTGGCTTTTCATAGCTTATGCTACCAAGTTTCACATCGGGGTGACAGTTAGAGCAGGCAGAGAGACCGGCAGTTGTGTTGACTTCACCCTGGGAGAGAGCACGGCTGGGTGAGGCTGGAGGAGAAATTCAAGAGATGGGGTGACGGGTAGTCCCAGTGTGAGGGAGGAAAGGAACTGGCCACAACCTGATGTTACTAGGCGAGGGAGGATGAAGGCAGGAGTTGACATAATTAAACCAGCAAGATTTAGAGAAATTATTTCATGTATCAAAGAATTCTTTTTCAACTTTGTTGGAAAGTGATGCTGAAGCTTATTCTTTAAGAGGAACAGAGGACTCCCTGTTGCTGAGCTGGCTTTAACGCCTTTGGACGGGAGGTATGTTGCTGTCCTGAGGGACGATGTGAAAGTGTTCTCACTGGAGAACTAGCAGGCATGATGCTGTTGGGACAAGATGTCAAAGGTGTTCTAGGATGGGAAATGTGTCCAAGTATACTCAGTGGCATTTATTGCAGTTTTGACTATGTTTCCTATATGACTTTTTCTGCTTGCTCTGTGCAGATTTTTACTTGCTGAACTGAAAAAATTTCATTTTCTACAGAAAATTCATTAAAAATGTATTGAAGTATTCTCTTTTTCAGGTGGCAAGAAGCTGAATAAAGAGCTACTCTGAAGTGTCATGCCCAGCATTAACAGAGCATGCCAAAACAACGGGAAAAACTCTGGGCTCCCTAGTGTTGTATCTACTGCGTGTTATTTTTAAACTGATTACAGACAGAGGTACTTCTTATGTCCTTTTCTTTACTAGGCTGTTAGAGCACTTGCAAATCAAAGACCTCCAACGACTCCTGCCCATTTTACAATTGCATATAGGTGCACGTTCCCAGGTGACATAAAATAACTGTAACCGTGTCATCAAGTAACCATAACCAGCGGACCGTTATAGCAAAGGAGAAGTCTGGTGAGGTCCCTTGAAGCATACTGGGTGATGTTTTGCTTCAGAAGCTGGTCTAGGATCTGGAGTGGGAAGAGGTGTATGATTCAGTTGCCATTTTGGGAGGTGATTTTTGGACTCCTTTTTTGCAGTGTTTCTGGATCCCTGGTTTGAGGAACCTATACACCCAGGGAGCCTTAGCACTGGATCACATTGTATGTGGTGTGCATATAGGCAGGTGTTAGAGGGACTACATATGTTGCTGGATTTAGCCCTGAATACTGCTAAGGCAGCAGCTGATAAAGCAATTTATGGCCTTTTGCAATATGGGAACTGAACTCAGCTGAAGAGGCCCAAGCATTATGTGGGTTGTATGGACACATATCCAGCTGTAGGAGGACTGTTTTTCCCCAGGGACACAACCATCCTGTGAGCTCCATCCCGGCTTTGTGGCTAAATACCATAGTGGTTCTGATACTTGGCTCAAAAAGAGACTTTGTAAGGGTGGAGGCAGCCAGTTGGAAACTAAATCAGCCTGATGATTTACGTGGGTCTGGGCTTGCCTGAATGATTTTTGCTACTGGACTATAGCAGCCTCTTTTTTACCATGCTTTGATTCCTTTATTTATTCTCCTTAATACCGTTCTTTGCTTTTATGGGAACCGATTACATCTGTCAGTTGTGCTTGTGTTTTTAATAAGTTTCTAGCTCCTCTAAACAGCATTGCATCTTTGTTGTGTGATTTATTGTGGGCTATAAAGCACAGCAGTGCTGTGTGTAGGGTGTGTAGGGTCTGCTTCTTATGTTGAGAGCTGAAGGTTCAGAAGGTGGGATGACTTGGAGCTGCAGAAGAAGGCCCCTACCAGATTCCCTGGCGATCACATGGGAGGAGGTGTTTGAGGTCTACTTCGATGGTCTCCATGTGGCTCCCAGCGTCTTTAAGCAGCTCTACAGTCTGACAGTCACTGCAGGTGGTATTAACTTAACCCCCTTTTTCAGTATGTTTTAACTTCAGCATGTAAAATTGCAATAAATATCACGATTGGAGAGCAAGAGTGATAGATTTTATCCCTGAATTTGAGAAAAGATTATAACTGTTTGTGAATGTAGCTACATAAGTAAGGAAATTGTCCGTCTGCTTCACTTCTCTAACTGGAAGCCTCTTTCTGTGATTTTAAAAGCCTGGGATCCTATCAGTGTCTTGGGCTTTGACAATTTTTACATCCACCTACATTAGCTAAGATGTCAATACTGATGCTTCTGAATATATTTAGTCTTTATCAAACTTGTGACCACTTGTTGATCACTGTATCTTGTCAGACCTTTTTCAATCAGTTTTTGTATAATGCATGTTTTATTTTGCCCTTATTTTCACAGAATCATTGAATTGTCTAGGTTGGAAGGAACCTTTAAGATCATTGAGTCCAACCATCAACCTAACACTGCCAAAACCACCGCAAAACCATGCCTCTCAGCACCTCGTCTACCTGTCTTTTAAATACCACCAGGCGTGGTGACTCAACCACTTCCCTGGGCAGCCTGTTCCAATGTTTGACAACCCTTTCAGTGAAGAAAATTTTCCTAATATCCAATCTAAAACTCCCCTGGCGCAACTTGAGACCATTTCCTCTTGTCCTATCACTTGCTATGTGGGAGCAGAGACTGGCCCCCACCTTGCTACAACCTCCTTTCACGTAGTTGTATAGAACAATAAGGTCTCTCCTGAGCCTCCTTTTCTCCAGACTAAACAACCCCAGTTCCCTCAGCCGCTCTTCATAAGACTTGTTTTCCACACTCCTCACTAGTTTTGCTGTCCTTCTCTGGACACACCCCAGAACCTCAATATCTTTCTTGTAGTGAAGGGCCCAAAACTGAACACAGGACTCGAGGTGGGGCCTCACCAGTGCCGAGTACAGAGGGACGATCACCTGCCTAGTCCTGCTGGCACGCTATTTCTGTTACCAGCCAGGATGCTATAGGCCTTCTTGGCCACCTGGGCACACTGCCGGCTCATATTCAGCTGGTTGTTGACCAACACCCCCAGGTCCTTTTCCACCAGACAGCTTTCCAGCCACTCCTCCCCAAGCCTGTAGTGCTGCGTGAGCTTGTTGTGACTCAAGTGAAGGACCCGGCACTTGGCCTTGTTGGACCTCATACCATTGGCCTTGGCCCATTGATCCAGCCTGTCCAGATCCCTCTGCAGAGCCTTCCTGCCCTCAAGCAGGTCAACACGCCCACCCAACTTGGTGTCGTCTGCCAACTTACTGAGGGTGCACTTGATACCCTCATCCAGGTCATTGACAAAGATATTAAACAGAACCAATGCCAGTACTGAGCTCTGGGGAACAGCAGTTGTGACTGGCCACCAACTGGATTTAGCTCCATTCGCCACCACTCTCTGGGCCCAGCCTTCCGGCCAGTTTTTTACCCAGTGAAAAGTACACCTCTCTAAGCTGTGAGCAGCCAGTTTCTCCAGAAGAATGATGTGGGAAACGGTGTTGAAGCGTTTACTAAAGTCCAGGTAAACAACATCCACAGCCTTTCCCTCATGCACTAAGTGGGTCAACTTGTCATAGAAGGAGATCAGGTTTGCCAAGCAAGATGTGCCTTTCATGAACCCATGCTGACTGGGCCTGAGGTGGTTGTCAGTAAGCTGGATTGTAAAATATGAGGGACACAAATTAAATCACATGAGCATAAATGACCATCAGTTTGCTATTGCAAGTGGTGATGGGAAGAGAAGTCGGTTGGCAGGTTCTGAAATCTCTGCAAAATACATGTGTCTACATGCTGAGAAAGGTTTGGAAAGAGCCAGTCTCTAATGGATTGTTCAGTTCTCTGTCCTTGGCATCTGTTGGCAAAGCCTAATAATTAGGTGTATCAAAAGCTGGATATGAAAACTTTTGTTCACATTCTGTGTGTGCCTTTTAAGTACTTAACCATTGAGTACTCATTGTGGCCACTGAAGCTCTTGCTTGGAATGCGACAGCAGCGGATATAAATGCTACCCTTAAGCAAGAAAACTGCTGTCATCAGAAGCAATATACAGAACCTGTGCTGGAAACATGAGACTTTCACAGTTCTCTGAAAAAAAAAAAAATCCCACTTATGAGTTTTTAGCCTGGAGGTAACAAATGATAGAGAGGTCCCCCCCAGGTAAACCTGAGCAAAGTTGAAAGGAGGAGTTGAAGAAAGATTAGGATATGCCATATTCTGGGTGTTTCCTGTCAGGCCAACTCTGGATAGTCCCTTTCTAGCATCCCAGTCTCTTAAATCCCTTTCTGAGACCTGCCTAGCTCTCTGATAAATATAGGATAAGGAGCCAGGGATCCCACAGGAGGAGAACCGAGAGCCTCACCTGTGAAGCTTTGGATTGCAAACCCTGGGCTAAGTGCTGGTCATCCCAGCTTTTTAGATGCTGGTTCCCCTCAGTGAAATCCAACATCCATAGCAGAGTTGGAACCTAAACCCAAGCAGATGCTATTTCACGCTGATACCATCGCAAAGGCTTTTTTTCTTCCTGCATTTTTTGTAGGAGTGGGGAGGAGGAGAGGACAGCAGGTGACAGGAAAGTAAAGGTGAGCAGTGGATGGGAGAGAAAGGCAAGTCTATTCTCAGATAATCTTGGCGTAATTTGAATAACGTAAAAAAATGTTTGTTTTCCAAGGTACTTTAAGGTCTTGGGGGTCAATGTTTTTATGTCTTTTTTTCTCACAAGAATGTTGTGAAATGCAAGTCTTGCTAAGATGCTTAAATTTCGTTATGTAAAGACTTGTACTGAACTCCAAATTAAATCCTTGGTTAGGTATCCAGCCTCTGTCCCAGTGCATGCTGTGATTTGGTTGTTCAGTCCGATGGGAAGAAATGACCTGTGGCAGCGATAGGCTACAGGTGCTCAAAGTGAGAGCTGAGGGAATGAGCCTGCGCATTCTCTTGTTGTTTCATGCAGCTTGATTTATTGCTACCTTGTTCACATGAAAGTCAAATTCATTGAGTAAATTATATAGTGTGAGCATTTCTTACTTCCATTATCATAGGAGCAGGGTGTGCTAAATTGAGCAAATCAACCAAATCATTACTTAGTTGTGTGCTTAATTCATTGTCATGGATTTTCCCCATGAGTATTGGTTATGTCCTTGCAAAAGCATTGCTGTTGCATTTTCCTGTAACCATTATTTCCTTTTTTTTTTTTTTTTACTATTCAGTTAATACATATTTCATTAATGTTTTTAAATTTACATGAGCTCACACGTAGTTAATTCAGGTTAGAAATAGCTTCTTGTGTTATTAACATATTTGTTTAAAGAATTTTTGGGGGAAACTTGTATAGAATAAAGCGTTTTGCTAGAGTCATGAAGAGATGGGAAAAATACAGAAGACATTTTCTGCTGTATTTGTGCTGGAGCTACTGAAGAGTGAGGTACAGGTCTCTACAGTGCTCTTAGCCCACCTGATTTATCTCAAATCCTGTTTGGTTTTTTTTTTTTTTTTCAGTTAGGCTTTGTCCCATATATTGTTTCTGTTTCTCTCTTTCTCTGCTTTTCAGTTCCTGCTTTCCTTTGTCCAGTGTTCCTCCCTGATCTCTCTTCATAACTAATTCCCTCAACTAACCTAATAATTGACTTCAGTGGGACTTGAGGACATGCTCGAGTGCTCTCCTGAAGAAGGATGCTCTAGTTAATCAGGACTGAAATTGTCTGTGAAGTAAATAACACTTATGAAGAGTTTTCTGAGTTACAAATAAATGCAAGAACAATTTGTTCGTGTTCATTCTGTCACAAATTACTTGATTCATAAATTGTTCGGGCAGCTAAATAAACCTTTCTCAGATACCTGGTGTGGAAGAGAAATAACCCCACTTTATATTAATTTAAATTCATTCAGGAGCTATTGTTGGCATCCCCCAGTGCAGCAGTTACAGGCTGCAGTCCAGTCTTTGGATAGTGATACAAAGGCATAGTTTTATTTCTTTCTTGCTTCTTTTTCTTCCTGACTAAGTCTGTACTAGAAGTTAAACACCTAAACTGGTCTCTGGAGCAGTTTTGGCTTGCACCAGCTAACCAAGTGGTTTCTGGACACAGTTTGGGAGTCCCTGATGGGAGATTTCTGAATACGTAATTGCCCTCACTGGAAGGCAAGAGAAGTAAATGGCATTACCCAGTTCTGTGCCAGCTGGCCTCAGCAGCCGGCAAAGGTCCTGGGCAGGTTTAACCTAGTGGCACAGGTGAACCAGACTGCAGTGGGGGAGAAAAGACTCACAGAATCACAGAATGGTCAGGGTTGGAAGGGACCTCTGGAGATCATCCAGTCCAACCCCCCCGCCAGAGCAGGGTCACCTACAGCAGTTGCACAGGACAGCGTCCAGGCGGGTTTGGAATGTCTCCAGAGTGGGAGACTCCACCACCTCTCTGGGCAGCCTGTGCCAGTGCTCTGCCACCCTCAAAGGAAAGAAGTCCTTTCTCATATTTATATGGAACTTCCTCTGTTCAAGTTTGTGCCCGTTACCTCTTGTCCTGTCACTGGGCACCACTGAAAAAAGCCTGTTCCCATCCTCCTGGCACCCTCCCGTTAAGTATTTGTAAGCATTGATAAGATCCCCCCTCAGTCTTCTTTTCTCCAGACTAAAAAGACCCAAGTCCCTCAGCCTTTCCTCATAGGAGAGATGTTCTAATCCCCTCTCCAGCAGATCCCTGTCTTTCCTGAACTGGGGAGCCCAGAACTGGACACAGTACTCCAGATGTGGCCTCACCAGGGCAGAGTAGAGGGGGAGGATGACCTCCCTCCACCTGCTGGCCACACTCTTCTTGATGCACCCCAGGATGCCATTGGCCTTCTTGGCCACCAGGGCACCAGGGACTCCTTGCATTCCTTGAAGTAAAAGACTGTAATTTTACCTGGTCATTAAGCAGAAGCTGCAAAGGAGCTTCTTTGAGTTAAATTGTGAATGTACAGAGGGATGCTGCAAACTGTGTGTATTGACAGTAGACTTTTTAAAAAGCAGTTGTACAGGAATATCCGACGGGATGATAATAATCCTAGCTGAACGTCAAACTGAACTACCGTTAGTGACATTGTACTCTATTAATACCTGTATTTCAAAATGAAATGTATTACTGCACTTTGGTCCTTTGCAAATCCTTTTCATTGTATAAGAAATAACCCTAACACATTCCCTCGATTTGAGATAGAGCCATTTAGTGTTTCAGACATCAGGTGCAGATGATCTTGCTGGTGCCATCACATGTGAACTTCACAGCCTGTGATCACATCCGAGCAGTGGCATACAGATAAATCACCTGAGACATACCAAAACTTATTCCACCTGGAGAAAGATACGGTGATAGCTCCATGAGTCATCATTCACATGACCGAAGTGCATGTATTCTAGATAAACTCTGCGGTCTTTGTAGTTTTTCAGGTCTGACAGTAGACAGGCAATCCTTCTGGCCCTTGCATGCAGGTGGCTGATTTCATTGCCTTCTTGCAGCTCACTTGAGTCCGTGTCATTGTCATTAAATATAAGGGAAGCACTGGAGTTGTTTGGAGCCGAAGTGTTTCATAGAGCTTTCTTTGACCAAGAAAGATGTCATAAAAAGTGAAATTATTTCAGATTTTTATTTTCTTCAGTGTTAAAAAGTTGAGCTTGGAAAACAACAATTGCAAAATAAATCTCTAAAATGCCTAAGTTTACAAGTGAACAAACTCAAGATTTTCAAATTTTCCATGAAAAAAATGGAAATTTTGTCTAGTCCTGGTAGAAAAATACAGATTATTAAAATAACCACCGGGTAGGGATGTGTGTGCCCCGTTTTAATAAACTTGATCTGATGAAAGAATTTCAAGAAAGGGGTTGCATCAGCTTGCAGCCTTGCAGGTGACAGAGAGGTGATGGAGAAGGATAGCGTTCCGAATGTAAGAAAAGGAAGATGGCTGAATCAAGGACAAATGTTGTTTTAGTCTGCTGACCATCTGCACAAGTCTGTGACCCTGTACCGCAGAGACAATAGGCTATGTACCTGCATGCCTTGAAGCGCAAAGAGGTGGGAGAGTTCAGGTAAATAAGAATGACTCCTGATGGAGGCGAAGAGCTTCAGGGTGACTAAGAGTGTTTTCTTTCTCTCTGGCAGGCAGCTCTGGATCTGACCTGCAGTCTTTGGTTAAGTCAAGGAAAGGGATTGTTTAAGCCAGTATGATCTATATATTCTTTGTCACCTGCACTGGACCGATTTTTTATTTTATTTTTTTTAATTTAAGTAGTTGAATGTCTGTGCCTGGTATTGAGCATTCTGGTCCTGCCCAGCGCTGAACCAAAGTTTAGGCATGTAAGCAGCGACTTCACAGAAGTATAAGCCTCACATCCTTGGCTGAGTCAAAAGCTCAGATAAATGTGGGACTAAACCTGTAAAAACAACACATATTTTTCGATCAATTGCCAGGCTTTTGACCTGGACAAAACTATTCAATATAATGACATTGGTATTTCCAGCAACTCCGTAATTAAAGACTAATTCCAGAGAAGCATCAGGCATGAACCTCCATGTTGTTTTAGGAGAAATTTGGTGTTTCGTAGATCTGGCCTTATAGATAGGTCTAAGATATAGGGTACTGCAGGTATCAATATCTGTTATTAATAATAGAAGAGAATGTAAGTTAGGAGGAGGTAAAGACTGATAAATGTAGAATGGCACGGTGGCTAAAGAATTGCCTTCTGAGACGAGGCTGGAGAAAAGAATCAGCTTTAACAGCAAAGAAATAAGCAATGGAGAAATAAAGTGTCTTGGTAAGTCAAATTTTTAGAGAATTTTTTATATATGAGACAAAATTTAGAGCTATGGTACTAAAAAAAATAATCATTAAATGTCAAGAAGTGTGATACAATATGAAAAAGTGTGACCAAAAAATTTACCTCAGCTGGAGCAAATGTTTCCTAGTTTGAACTGAATAGCAAGCATATCTATAACATACTATTGCAGCACACTGAAAAATATGTTAGTTGCCATCTGGAAAGTTGCAGTGATTGCACTTTTTAAAAATTTCCTTCTAACAAGAAGCAATTTTGCAATCTCAGCTGTGGCAGAAATTATCAAGATGAAACGCTTCTTTACCTTTACTTAAATGATACATTATGCAAATTGAAAACAGCAATTTAAGGAAACAATTACATAAAGAGAACAGCTTTTCTGATCCTCGAACAGGAAATGTTAAGGGATAAAAAAAGCAAACCCTAAATGCTGTTGACTTCAAGCTATTACAGGGAAAAAGCTCAATACCTTTCTTCATTTCAGGACTTCCCGGCTCAGCAATTGCCAATAAAGGCAGTCCTTGTATAACATCCCTGATGTGAGGCCTTTAAAAAGCTGAGAACAAGTAAGTAGAGTTGTACCCCTGCTGAACGCTTGAAACGTGAAGATAGTACTGTTGAAAAGGTATAGGGGTAGTAAACAAGTTATTTCTAGGGCAGAACTGAAAGCAGACTCACCCTGACCTAAATCACAGAATCACAGAATTTTCAGAGTTGGAAGGGACCTCTAGAGATCATCCAGTCCAACTCCCCTGCCAAAGCAGGATTGCCCAGAGCACATTACTCAGGACTGCATCCAGGCGGGGCTTGAAAATCTCCAGAGAAGGGGACTCCACAGCCTCCCTGGGCAGCCTGTGCCAGTGCTCTGTCACCTGAACCGTAAAGAAGTGTTTCCGTGTATTTGAACGGAACTTCCTGTGTTCCAACTTGTGCCCATTGCCCCTCGTCCTGTCACTGGGAACCATTGAAAAGAGCCTGGCTCCATCCTCCTTCAGGGGGATGCATCCCCTTCACATTTATCAGCTTCTATGGGATTCATGGCTCTTTGCTGGTAGGGCCATACAGCCTGGTTCTTGCTGATCCATGTCCAGCAGTGAGTGTTTTCCACTAGCAATTTATTTATGTCAGCTTTAAAACTGAGAAGATGGTCGGTGTATCTATGGCTGGGGAAAACCAGGGACGTTCAGGTGATGACAATACTGTGTCCCACTTCACTGAGCCACCCTCATCGTGTATTTGAGCTATTTTAAACATGTGTTTACATCACGTTGACTCTTTTGATCATCTGTATGTAGAAGATTACCTTTTGGTCTTCCACATTTTGACTGGCAACTCAAACTCATGAGTTGACATTCACACAACGAAAGAGACCTTTGAGCTTGGAAGAAACCTGCTAGCAGCTATTGTATTCCAGCTCAGGGCTACCTAGGGACTTTTTGGAGTCTTTGCCTTTTCTTCTCAAAACAACTGTCTCGGAAATGTTTTAATGCTGTTGGTCCTGCCTTGGTGTGAGTCTGGATTAGCTGATCTCTTAAGGTCCATTCTTGAGGAAAAATAAGGTGTATTTGTTTTACTCAGAAAAAGAATTAATCAAGTGTTTTTTGTTTTTTTTTTTTTTTTAAACATTGTTTTGATTCATGTTTTTATGAATATAGCTCCTTGTGTTTCTCAAGAGTTTGCATTTTTCTTATGAGGACTCTTGCTACTGTGCCTTTATCAGACAGTGAGACTTGACAACTGGCAATTTAAATGCCAAGCCTTTTCCCAATTCCATTCAGGCTTTGTGTCTGTATATTCGGTTTTCTTAGGTAAAAATAGAAAGGTTAGATCACTTATACATAAACAGATCAAGAATATTAATTTTATTTTTTTATCAAAATGTAATTGTTACAAAAGCTTTTCTTAGACTATGATGTTCTCAAAATTGCTTTCAATTTTTAACTGTGCTGCAGCTCAGCCCTACCTTGTTGAAGTAGTAGGCGTGATGTAGTGACGAGTGGTGTGACCAAAACAGTGTGTCACCCGGGCAATTCAAATTATGTCTTCTCTTCCTGTCAAAAAGTACAGCTAAAAGTTCCCGCTCTTCTCATTTTTCCACCTCTCTACCCATACACCTTTCTGAATAAATATTTCAGCAGTAGAGTGATGGAGAGGGCTGCGGTGCACAGCAGATGTGATGTCAAAGAAGCACAAGTTGCAGATGGATTAACTGAAGCTGTGCGTGACAGCAAAAAATGAACAGGAATGGTATGAATGTTTGGGGGTGGGGAATAAATCTCGACCCTGTTATCTTAAAAAAAGACATCTGTAATGCACCGGGGTCATGGCTGTTAATTGCCTGCTGTCATCACTACTGATATCACTATATACTGGGGTAAGGGACAAGAAGAGATCGGGCGCCATTAGTATCATATATTCTTCGAAATACGTTTAAGTGCTGCACAAACATGTTTTTAGTTAGGGTGCGTCCATTATTTTAGACTGTTATTGTGTTTGTGTTTTCTTTATTTAGGGTTAGGTGCTAAATCTTAATTGTCGCTGAAAGTAGGGTTTACTAGATAGTTGTTTGCATGTAATCACCTGTTCTTCTGGCTTCCCTCTGATTCCTAATATTATAATTCACTGTGCTCCTGGCTGGACATAAATTTATATAGAGAGGTAGCGCGATAAACACTGAAAACATGATTAAAGATCTGGTAATTGAAAGCATCATTAGATTGAAGTGATGTATATCAGTTCTCCTTAAATTTTGTGAGGACAAAAGTAGGTCTATAATTAAGATGTTCAATTTGCAGCCTAAAGTATGAGATACAGTGAGAGAAGAAAACTGAGCTGAAGACAAATTGAACTAAGAAGCTCAGAAATCGATGTGAAGACGATGCCTGGGATTTCCTTAAGAAAAGAAAGGAAAGATCGGGAAACTGGGGATTCAAAATATCGTAGAAAAGATTTCCATATCTTTTTAAGTGAATAAACCTCTCAGAAAAGATTTTGGGAAGTATTTGGAGTGTTTTCAAGCAGTTGAAGAACTGCTGTAGATTTAAATAAAATACCTTGGAGGTCAGAAAATGAGTGGGTGAAGAAAATTACAAGCAATCAACCTGGGTTAGGCGTTGAAAGGGATTTAAAACAAATAAAGGGCTTTTTTGGTTAGTAAATAAGGATGAGATAATGACACATTACATACTGTATTAAAACAGAATGAAGACAGAGAAATAATAAAGGGAAATAACAGAACAATAGTAATAGAGAGTTGTACTGAAATAATACACAAGTGTAGGAGTAAAGTCATGAGGGTAAAATATTTACCTGTTAGCAAGGACTGAAGTAACGATCTGTCGATTAGAAGACCTTTAATTTCTAAGTGACAAAACTTGTGGGTGATGGTAATGGAGAAGCATGGTCAAGGAAGCTGTGACATCTTTGTGAAACAAGCAGCATGCAATGGCGCTTCATGAAGGACTCTGCAAAATTGGAGGGGGGGGGACTTAAGCCATAGGTAAAAAATAAAGGAGACGTTTGCAAGAGTATTAAAAGCACTATTAAAACCAGCATAGAAAAGATAACAGTAATGATGAATTGGTTTGGCCGAAACTAATCAGGTGTTAAAAGGATTTACTCACTGGCCAAGGGTAAGAAGGAAAGGAAATGAGAAAAGTAAGTCCATTAATTTTTAGAAGCTAATGGGTCAGAAAAAATAGCTGAGAATTCAGGAATTCTTTAAAAAAAGAGAATAAGGATGTTGAGCTCCACAAAAGAGCTTTTCTCATTTCTGTGTTTCCAAAAGAAAAATCAAATGAGATTTAAAAAAACAACCCAAACACCAGTAAGTGAAAACGTGATATTTTGCTTTTTTTAAGGTAGCTTAGAGGCCGTACCCAATAAAATGTCAGAGACATACCTATTTAGAATTGAATGGGCAGGTATCGTTGCTCCTATGTTCGCCACCTTGGACTGAGAAGCTGCGTAATTGCATGAGGATCATGTTGTACGTGAGCTACTGGGACATGAGCTGCATGTTGAAAAGGTCATCTGTTGCTGGAACGCTTCCCTCTGGCACCCGCATGTAGTGTTTACAGTGTATCTGATCCAGCACAAACCAGAGGCATTATGAAACCTGTTTGAAAGAGGCTCGTTTCAAGACTCTGGTGGAGCAATGGCTAACTTTGGCCATCCCCTTGGGACTTGGGTGGGAGCTAGGTGGTGAACTACGCAGGCTGAAGCAGACGTGCAGAAGGGTAGAAGGCAGCCAGTGAGGACTTTGGGTGGCGTCAAAGGGATTTGAGCACCTCCAGGTTGTGAGGGTTGCTGAATTTCGGGAAAAAACAGGTTGGCTAAATCCTGCTGTGGGGCCTGCCTACCCCTTCTTTAGTACATCTAAACTTTAGCTCAGATAAGTAATTTCCCACACATCAAGAGCTGTTGATCTGAGTTTGTAGTGTTCACTTAGAAACAAACCAACAACTTGTTTCATTGTAAGCTCTTTCAGCAGACTTCTCTGCTGGGCAGAGAAGAACCTAATGAGGTTCAACAAAACCAAGTGCAAGGTCCTGCACCTGGGGAGGAAGAATGCTAGGCACCAGTACAGGTTAGGGGCGGACCTGCGGGGAAGTAGCTTGGAGGAGAAGGATCTGGGGGTTGTGGTAGACAGTAAGGGCCCAGCAATGTGCCCTTCTCGCCAAAAAGGCCAATGGAATCCTGGGCTGCATAGGGAAGAGTGTGGCCAGTAGGTCGAGGGAGGTCATTGTCCCCCTCTACTCTGCACTGGTGAGGCCACAACTGGAATACTGTGTGTCCAGTTTTGGGCTCCCAAGTTCAAGAGGGACAGGGAACTGCTGGAGCGAGTCCAGCGAAGGGCAACTAAGATGATTAAGGGCTTGGAGCATCTGCCTTATGAGGAAAGGCTGAGAGAGCTGGGACTCTTTAGCCTGGAGAAGAGAAGGCTGAGGGGAGACCTTATTATGGCATACAAGTATCTAAAGGGTGGGTTGAAGGAGGATGGAGCCAGGCTCTTTTCAATGGTTCCCAGTGACAGGACGAGGGGCAACGGGCACAAGTTGGAACATAGGAAGTTCCGTTCAAATACACGGAAACACTTCTTTACGGTTCAGGTGCCAGAGCACTGTCACAGGCTGCCCAGGGAGGTTGTGGAGTCTCCTTCTCTGGAGATTTTCAAGCCCCGCCTGGATGCAGTCCTGAGTAATGTGCTCTGGGCAATCCTGCTTTGGCAGGGGAGTTGGGCTAGATGGTCTCTAGAGGTCCCTTCCAACTCTGATAATTCTGTGTGATTCTGTGTGTGATTTCCTTAGCAGGGGATGTCTGGTGAGAGATCCCATAGTCCCCAGGGCCAGGAATAACATAATTACTTTAACACCGACACGTGCCATGTAGCTGCAACCCCAGGGATCCTGTCTCGGTCATGTTTGGTAAGGTACACATGAAAAAGTAGACTTTGGCCTAAAGACCTCACAAGCTTTTCACTACTTATTTGTTTTCATGTTGCTTAGCTTTTCTACATTCTTCTGTAAGCTCATCCTTAATTTTCACTACCGTGCAGCAATTTTTCCCTCTGCAGTGCCAGTCTCTCTTTCAGCGTGTGTCTCTAGTGCTCTCGTCAGCCTGCTCGCTGTCTTCCCTTTCCCCATACTGTGTCCCCCCCCCCCCCCGTAGCCTCATCAGATGTAAGCTGATCATAGAAATCTTTATGTTCCTTTGTTCGAAGCACCTCGGCACCGTTCTCCGCTGCTTCTTTCTGCCTGACAATTACGTTCATGGCTTTGTCATCCCAGTCAGTGGGAGTACAAGAACTAGCAACATCCTGGCATCCTTCTTGAAGGCACGCACTGGGTAGCTTCTGCTGAATGCTGCTCTGTCACGATGTTCAAAGCAAACATCTACTGCAATGCAGCTGTTTGAGCTCTGCCTGCACTTGGTACTATTTTTGTTTGCAGTTCAATACATCTTCTTAACCCTCTTTTTGTAAACTCAGATACATGCTGCAAGCTGATAGCTATTCAGGGAGAAGCATATGCATGTGCTTTTCGGTGTCAACAGGCAGTTGTTCAAGTAGTGTTTGTTTCCTCAGTTTGTGTTAGCCTGGGTCAACACTTGAATAATTTTTTTTCATTTGCCTTTGCTTAAGGAGACTGAATAAATGTCCAGAATGGTGAATTTGACAACTGTGGACCCGTGCAGTCTCAGGTCAGATGACTTAGTCATTCGACCTTTTATGCTCTGTTAGGATTATGTTAGGATACTAATATTCCCAGGGCCAGGATCAGGCAATTGATATTACTCACACGAGCAGTCCCATATTCGCTAAACCCAGGTGTTGACATGCCGGAGACAGTCTTTTGCCCATCTTCATTAGCTCTTATTTCCTATTCCCCTGCCACAGTGCATTCCTGCAAGACCTTACCTCCACATCCTCAGGAGAAAAGCTACTACTCTGCTGGTGTTCCCAAAGAAGATAATTTCAAATCAAAGCATCTTGCTATATGCAGACCCAGAGTCTCATCCATAGTCATCCTTCAAATCCGCAGTTTATTCTGTAACCAACTTGTAACTCTATGGCTCATGCAGAGCACAAGTAGTTCAGCTCTTTATGTAAAGTGGTCTGCTGATTTATGAATGGTTTCAAATATTTTTCCTTGGGAATATCTTTTATTTTATTGTTACAATAGTGAGAGAAGTGGAAGGTGCTTTTCAGTCTCTCAGCCAAGTTATAAACACTGGAAGATTAGAGTTCTCCTCCTCTTTGAAAGGATGAGACCTGCTACAATGGGTCTTTTCACATCATGTCCGGATTCTATTTCTGAAGCAAAGTAGCTGTTAGAGCACTTAAAATACTTTGATGGTGTGATTATGAATATGTGCTGCAGTCTGGCATGGAATGATTACACGTTTGATATCTGGACTTCTTCCATTCAGGTATCTACTAGTGATGGGGGCTATCATTTGAATCTTTGACAGTATCGATACTAACTTCAATATTATGGTTTAACTAAGTATGGTAAGACTAGCATACCTTTTTTTTTTTTGACTTTTGGGGAGTTTTAGGAGGCTGTGGCTCTCCCCTCCCTCCCTACTACAGCAACGTCTCATCTGCAGCTGATGAGAAATTGTGGGAGCTAAGACTTCACCTCAAGCTGCAGCGCCACTGCCCTGGGATGCTTCATCCTTTCCCTCCACCCTAAGTTATATATTCTTTTACTTATTAGAGCAGTTTCCTCCTCCCAGTCCACTTTGGGGTCAGCCGTGCACAGGGCGCTCTGCTGCGTTCTGCGTTTTGCTGGGGAGAGCGCGGGAAGATGCAGATCCCGAGAGGGGGAAATGTGAGCAGCTCACAGGGTGCAGCGGTCCTTTGGGGTACAAGAGAGGCAGAGCATCCTGCTGGCCAGCATTAAGAAGCACGGGTGAAGGGAGGCAGCTCTCAAGTTTGAAAGGCTTCCTCTGCAAGGAGAGGAAGAGCTTAGAGAGGGAAGAGTTGTTTAGGATTTCCTTTTTTTTTTTTTTTTTTTTTTTTTTTTTGAGGGGGAGAGGGATGAATAAGAGTAGAGTGTTTCTCTTGAAGGGTCTAGAGCACCGCGTACTGCTACCTAAAGAAGGGCAAATGGTTTTCCTGTGTTGACTTTAACTAAGTGGAGTTGATCTGATCGCTTGCTTTTGGTGAAAAAGGAGACAGCTGGGGATTTCTTTTAATTAAAGTAGCTGTGATCCTCACACGTCCCTACCACCATCCCCTTTCTTTCCTGGCTGCTCCCACAGGTCACGCAGGTGGCATTATCCCACCAGTGGGAAGAAATGTAGGGGGAAGGAAGGTGGAGGTAGGACCTGGGCCAGGAGCCTCAGATAACCCAAGCCTGAGCTCATGCAGAGTATCTCTGCCTGACAACTCTGAAGTAACCCTGCTGTGGTAGCCGCGTGCCACCTCTCTCTTGGACATGGCTATTTTGATAGCTTTGACTGTGTTTGCAAAGCTCTCGTATCTTAAAGAGCACAAACATCTAGTTTGTCTCTTTGTTTTTCCCTCAGTATTCACAGTTTGCTCTGGGCACTTGCAGCATTTGGGAAGAATATCAGTCTGATTTGTTGCCTGCAAGAGAGTCTAATTAAAACGAGAGAGCAGGATGGGAGCTGATGACACACAGTGCAGCTGAGCTGCTCCGAAAGCTGAACATGGCAGCTGCGGTTTTCGTCATTTGCAAAGCCTCAGCCAACACGTTGGCCCACAGAGTTAAAATAAACGTCTAATTGCGTTGTTTAATTATTTCGGTTCCAAATTCACGCTTGCAAAGTATTGCGAAAGATAGGAGAGAATCACTGAGAGTGCCACGATCATGTGGCCTGCCAATAAATCAGAGAGCACGATGCTTTTTCTGAGTCCGCTTCCTCCCTTCCCCTTGCCAGCTGGTCAGGCTGCAGAGAAAGGGTTGTGTGTGTGTGTTTGTGTGCGTGTGCACACGCGCACGCTTGCACCAGTCTCCAGCCCTCTCCCCTCCCCTGTCACTCTGCTCTGACTCACAGCACTGTTTTTCAGCACGACGCTAATTAGCTGCCGAGCAGTGAGATACTGCAAACGCTAGGAGAAAAGACAGGAAAAGACTTCAAAGATGTTTACGATTTTCTTTTTTCTTAAATCACATTGTGAAAGCGATAAAAGAAATATCTAATCACTGCTGCCCGGATGCAGCAGTTTGTTGTGCGCAGAGAGAGACGTTGCTCCAGGTTATTCCAGGGTGAGGAGGTTATGCACTTCTTCTTTGCTTTCCATAGAGCAGTTATTCCCAAGGAGAGGGAGCGAACGTGGATTGCCACGTTAAGTCTGGTGGCTAAACGTGGACAGGGTGGCACCAGCGTGCCCGGCAAAGGAAAGTTGCTGCAGCAAGGAAGGACTGAGGTCCCCACATCAGAGCAGCCTCTTGGGAGGTGAAGTGCGTTAGGTCTAAGTCCAGTTCGGGGCATGGGGGGGCAAGCAGAGACCTTTTCACCTGCAGCTTAAGCAAATGCTCTTGATTGAAGTGATGAGGGCAATTAGGTGCTTAAGACTCTCTGTAGCTTTAGCCCATACCCACAAAATGATTTGCAACTAAAAAGATTAATGCTGTCTAGGTTAATGACTCCACTCTGTTTGTACAAAGGTTGTATATAAGTTAAGCTCTTTGTGAATCAACTGTTCATCTAAATTATCTTTAGGAAGAGCGCTGGAAATGAGGTGATTTTCCATACATGAATGGTTCCCACTGATCCCGCATATCTGCTTAAGCAGTGGCCCATTACAGGTGTAATGCGTTCTTCTTAATTTGCCATTCTTCAAATAGCTCAATAACAAATGAATGTTGAATAAATTGTCAAAAAGTAGGAAAAAAGTCTTTAAGAAAGACTTCTAATTTTCACCTAAGTCTGCTTGCCTCTTCTTTTCCTGATGCTAAAGATCTTCCTTTCCCCAGTCAGGGAAATTCTGCACATGAATGAAGATTACTAAAATAGTCAGTGCCTCACTTGCTATTAATTTATATGATGGAGACGTCTGAACCGTTCAGGGAATATTTAGAATCAACAGTTTGCAGTCATCAAATTCGTGACAAAGAAATTGTGACTGCAGGTGAGTAACTTGGTGAGCTCTCTTGAGAACAGTTCTGTTCTTCCACAAACTTAATCTCATATTTCTCATATCTGTACTGAGTCCTCCTCTGTTCCACAGTAGAGTTAATAAGAGAGGAAAATGAAACCTACAGCACCGAGAAGCCAGGCTTATTCAGAATCCAAAGTTTTGGCCTTTTTTTAATAACGCATATTTTGCACTGCAAAGGGATTTACTGTAATAACTGTCGTTAATTATTGCCAAGAGAAACTGGCTGTAGAGGAAAAAGAATTGTCCCCAGAGTTTAGTGTCAATTTTCTGACGATCTCTCTTCAGCTAATGTAATATTGGTACTACACACAATGACTGCATACCATAAAACAGTCAACTTCTACCTTGACTTTAGCAAGGCTTTTGACACTGTCTCCCATAACATCCTCATTAGGAAGCTGAGGAAGTATGGGCTAGATGAGGTGACAGTGAGGTGGATTGAGAGTTGGCTGCGGGAGAGAACTCAGAGGGTTGTGATCAGCGGCACAGAGTCTCGTTGGAGGCCTGTAACCAGTAGTGTCCCCCAGGGGTCAATACTCGGTCCAATTTTGTTCAATATATTCATTAATGACCTGGATGAGGGGACAGAGTGTATCCTCAGCAAGTTTGCTGATGATACCAAACTGGGTGGGGTGGCTGACACCCCAGAGGACCATGCTGCCATCCAGCGTGACCTGGACAGGCTGGAGAGCTGGGCAGAGAAGAACCTAATGAGGTTCAACAAAAGCAAGTGCAAGGTCCTGCACCTGGGGAGGAAGAATGCTAGGCACCAGTACAGGTTAGGGGCGGACCTGCTGGGAAGTAGCTCGGAGGAGAAGGATCTGGGGGTTGTGGTAGACAGTAAATTATCCATGGCCCAGCAATGTGCCCTTGTCGCCAAAAAGGCCAATGGAATCCTGGGCTGCATAGGTAAGAGTGTGGCCAGTAGGTCGAGGGAGGTCATTCTCCCCCTCTACTCGGCACTGGTGAGGCCACAACTGGAATACTGTGTCCAGTTTTGGGCTCCCCAGTTCAAGAAGGACAGGGAACTGCTGGAGCGAGTCCAGCGAAGGGCAACTAAGATGATTAAGGGCTTGGAGCATCTGCCTTATGAGGAAAGGCTGAGAGAGCTGGGACTCTTTAGCCTGGAGAAGAGAAGGCTGAGGGGAGACCTTATTATGGCGTACAAGTATCTAAAGGGTGGGTTGAAGGAGGATGGAGCCAGGCTCTTTTCAATGGTTCCCAGTGACAGCACGAGGGGTAATGGGCACAAGTTAGAACACAGGGAGTTCCGTTCAAATACACGGAAACACTTCTTTACGGTTCAGGTGACAGAGCACTGGCACAGGCTGCCCAGGGAGGGGGTGGAGTCCCCTTCTGTGGAGAGTTTCAAGACCCACCTGGATGCAGTCCTGAGTAATGTGCTCTGGGCAATCCTGCTCTGGCAGGGGAGTTGGGCTGGGTGATCTCTAGAGGTCCCTTCCAACTCTGATAATTCTGTGATTCTGTGATTCTGTGAACTGGAAAGCCAACTGATTTCTTAATATTTCTTTTGGAGCATGTGGTCAGCTGTACTCTCATTTTTCCAGTCAAGTCTTTCTGATTTTAATTCTGTTTCTTCCCCAAACTGCTGCTTTTTGTAATTGCTCTTACCTTTCAGTAATACACTTCAAATCTCTCAAATCTCTAGAGCTGTTGATACAACTTTGTAAGACGTCACAAAGCTCTGCCACGTGGTAATTCATGCGTGGGTCAGGCAAACACGGGCTACGTGCAGCCTTGGGACATGCAGTGGTTGCTATTAGGGCCCATGTGGGAGTTTTTGCTTCTCTTGCTGCCACCTCCTGTAGCTGCCTTCATTACATTTCTGCTACTTTTTGTCATAGGACGGGATGAGAGGCGTCTCAGTCAACATTTCGAAATGAAATGAGGAAATATGGCATGATCTAATCATTCAAGAGTGTCCTAAAAGGTTAATGTGGAAATGATCAGAAGACAAAACTGTGGGGGGGAAAAAAGCATTCCCTGCCGACAGAGACAAAATGTTGCAATAATAAGGAATACTGAAAGCTTAAATTAACCCCTCAGCAATAAAGAAATCCTGCATATAGTGAGCTCCTCTATTTCACCTGTTACTGCAAATCAAGAGTAACAACACTCAAAGGCTAAAATGTATTTTCCTTTACACTCATTTTTCAAGAACCTTTGGATTGTTAAATCGAAGCTTTTTTTCCCAACTATTTAAATGTAGACCATTACAAAAAACTTTCTGGAAAGCCTAAATAGAAGAAAAATCAGCTTTCATTTCTTTTGTTCTAGTCTGATCCTAGGGGGGGCTTTAAAGTGATGATTATGTAGAAACCTTGATGCCCATCTGAGAGGGGTAAGAATTTAAATGAGTGATTTTTATTTCTCTTAACCTGGAGACAGGATAAATTAGAATTTGATAAAATGCACAAGTTAGAGCAAAATGAAATCACACTTTTTTTCACTGCCCTTGAGTTTCTAAACCTTGCCGGTCCTTTTCCTTTTTTGTTTCATTTTTTTTTGCACGTGCACATTTGTGAGTAGTATTTTATTCCCACAGATATTTCAGGATTTATTGAGGTCTATTTGTTTAAACGATGCAATCCATAAATGTATAGATGATCGCTAGCCTTTATCTAGATATCAGCCACAGCTCATTTTTATCTTGGACATTATTTTCATATCATCCAAAGTAAATCTAATATAGTATTTTTTTCCTGCACCTTTTTGTATTCGTTTTCAAAAAAAGGAGCTAAAATGATTCCTAGAGTTTTGTGGCGAGAGCAGAATAGTGCAATTACTCAGATAAAGATATTAAAATATACCACGATAGCTCCTGCTCATTAAAATCCCTGTCTGATCTCCAGTTCATAAGCGGTTGAAGGGGACCAAAAATGTTTGAACTGTATATTTCCAAATGTGAATTTCCACCTGGGAAAACAGGGGAAGGTCATTAATCAGTACACCCCATGCTGGTCCTCTGCTGGTGAGACATCTTCCCATCTCTACTGGGGAGAACGCACTTCCTTGCTTTTGAAGGCTCGGATTTACCCTGCCCGCTGTAAATGGGAAGGACCAGAGGCAGCACAAGGCTGGTGTAGTAGGACGCGATGCTGTGATGCGTACCTACTGCTAAAAAGGCAGGGTGTTTACCAGGTTGCAGCTCATCCCTCGGCTCTGGGAACGCGCGTTGCTCATCGGATGCAATAAGCACGAGGCTGTTAGACCTGAGATTTCGTTCTGCCACAGAAGGGTAAGCACGCTTCCCAGCGACAGCCATCTGCTGTCACCTGCAAAGGTCTGCGCAAGGGAGGACTACAGTTAGACGCACACAGCGCATACGCTGGAAAAACACTTTGTCAAAACCCGTGTCAGCGTTAAGTTGAATATTATCCTGGATTTTCAAACGCCTTGTTAAGCAATGGATATATTCGCGTTCTTGCAATTCTAGGGCAGTGCAACCTTGACAGCATGACAATGGAGCGTCCTGCAAGGATCAAAAGAGCAACAGGTGAGATTTTCAAGGCAAGTACAGAATTAAGCTAGCAAAGGTGACAGCTTTCTGCATCACAATCCATGCTTGAAAATAGTGTGGATCATTTTTTTCTTTCGGAAGAGGTTGCAGTAAGGTAGGAATGGAGAGAGAAAGGTAAAAGCAGAATGCAGTATATGCAGGCTTCTGTTATGCCAGCCTGTTAATGCCTGTTGTCCTTAATACAGCTTTTCTGCTGTTAAAATAAAATTAGAAAACCCTCTCCTAATTCTCAGTGAAAAATTTAAAAGACTGAAATGGAGACTTCTGAGTTCTTGCAAGATCTTGTTATCCAGAGCATCTCAGAAGTGTCTGGTACTTAAGTGAAATCTTAAGGCGACCCCCACTGTTTCCATTCTGGTTTTCAATATTCCCCTGGTGGGGATGGTCACTGGCTCTCCTGGCTCAGCATGCCATCCAGTTGCTGAGTATCTTTCAACCTTAAGTGTGAGTTTACACAGGTAAATGAAGTGCTCTGCAAATGAAGCGCTCAACTTAAATCCAGGCAGGAGGCTGCCGTTGGTGGATCCAGTATTTCTTCTTGAAATCGGTTGCCTTCTTCAAAGAGAAATTGCCACAGATCTCCCACCTTCTAGATGCTTTGTTTATCCACACAGGTGATTGGCCAATCTCAGCTTTATCTTTCAGCTTAAACTCACGTGAGAGTGGCTTTAGATATCTCTGGCTTAGGTTTCTAAACGAAAGTAAAGATATTTGGGAGCGCTAGCATGGCAGCTGCGAGATGTGTGGTGTGCCACTGTGAAGGCTGGGTAACTTGACAGCGGGGATGCCAGTACCTGCTGGGGTCTAGATACAATAGGGACTTGCTTGCCTAGAAATTAGGCTCTGCAGCACCTAGCTTGACCCTAGACATCAGGAAGAACTCTTAAAGGCATCAACCTACCTGGACAAAGAATAATCTGGGTATAGCAGTAAACTTCAGAAATGCCACTATCTTGATTTTTATCTTATTTTACTGGTAGCCAGACTTAAATGCATGAAATTTTGGACAAAATTTGAGTGTAATTACTAATAGCCCCTATAAACTTTCTAAATACATAGCCGAGTGAAATTCTAACTAATTATTTTCAATATATTTTTCTTCAGAATTAGATGCTCTTGGATATTTTTACTTAGGAACGTTTTTCATTCGTCAATATTCAGTAAAGCCATGACCCAGGTGCACAGTGTAGCTTTGAACAGTCTATTTAGCAAGTTTTCTCTTTCAAGGTTCAGAGCCTTAAATTATGGATGAACTGTCAGAAATTATACATAAGCCTTTGCAGAATGGCTGCCTTTATGAACTCCTCCTAGTTTATGTTTCTTTAAGATTATATGTTATTTAAAACATAGCTTGTCTTGTTTTATTTAGATGCTTGATTTGTATGTTACAGTAGCAATAACACACTCCAGGTAATTCATTTCCAGTTGAGCTTCACTCTGCTTGAGTGCTTTAAAAGCCGTTTGGCTTTCTGTCTTGTACTTTTTAATGCCCCCCGCCGTCTGCAATAACCGTTCAAGAAATTCACTGCTTGTCATGGCCTATTGCTTTAATTTAAAAAGCTAAATTTGGAGACTCCACATGCTCTGCTTTCAGTTTTTCCGATGTAAAAGCTGTCCTACTCTGGGAAATTGGCGATGGAATTCACCACCCCTGAAAAAAAACTCGGTATTAATATAGTGGGAACAGGGAGGAAAAATACTTTGGCTGTGTCATACTTGGTGAAATGTACTGTAGATACAAATTTGAAACCTGCCAAGGCTTCTAAAAAATCCCAGCTGTCTTAAAGCAATCTCTGCCTTGGGGGACTGAATGCACCGTGGAGACCTTGAGGTGGCATGTGATGCTGCAGCACCGAGCAGAGATGCTCACACGAGTCAGGAGGCACTACAGGAATACCGGCAAAGCAGCATCCCTGTGGCGATGCCGTTACTGCCTGCATTTCTTCCCATCTGGAGTGTCTGGCTTGTGGTGCATGGTACTCCTGGGTCTTGGGAATAGCTTTTGGGGACACACGTCCAATGGCTGTGATGTAGACACAGTGATTCAAGAGCATCCAAAGTCTCACCATAGCAATTTGCCTTCAGGACAGCCCCCAAATCCCTTTTTGTTTGACTAGATGAGCTCATGTGGTGCCTAAAATTCTGAGGAGAATGACAGTCAACAAAGCGTCCCATCCAGCAGTGGGCACGGAAGGTCTCATTTCTTCTATCTCAGCCTTTACCTTATCTGGCATCAGAAAGGGATACACTTAAGTCAAGAGCTGGTCTGTACTAGAGTGGAAAGCTGGTTGGTAAAAAGCACGTAAAAACCAAGGGTGGACACAGCTGATATCTAAAGGGCGGTGAGCAAGTTCATAAGAGCTTCCCCCACAACACCAGCACTGTGAATGGACTCTAGCTAGCACAGACCAGTGAGGTGCTGAATCCAGGTTATCACACCTGTGGCTCGATATGGTTTATCACTGCTTAATCTTGGCAGATCAGCTTCCCATCCATTAGAAGGGCAATTTCCCTCACACTATCCTCCCAAGTACCACATCGGCATAAGTTTATGTACAAAACCCAAAATGTGGGCATTTTTAGGGTGTGCCTGACAGAAAGGATGCAGTGTCTTGTCATAACATGATAGAAACCTGTTTCTGGGAAAAGAGGTCGGTTTGCATGTAAAGGTTCGGGCACATCCCTGGGATGAAGGAAGTCTGGGTTAAATACTTTCAGCGGGTCTGTCCCATCCCAGAGGAACGTCCTCCAGAGCCACGGAGTGTTGGGTAAGATGTCGCCTCTGTTGGAGCTGTACCATTGTGTAGGCATTGTGGACGCCAGAGAAGAAAGAAGGGTATAGTTTGGCCTTTGCTATATCCACCTAGTGTTTTGTGACTGGAAGCAAGCTGGCTTTCGCCAGGCTTCAAGCTGGCTGAACGTGAGCCAGTGCTAAGCCAAAGCTGTGTAGCTCCCGACAGCACAGTGCTAACCCCAGGCTAATCGGTAATCTCAAAGGCAGGATTTATTAGGTTGGGCCCGCTGCCACACGCACGCAACTAGACAACGTCCAACCCACTGATGGAGCAGGCAGGCATGCTGCCTAACGAATAAGGGCATCCAGCTTTGAGGTGCCTGGAGAAGACCTTGGGTTCCAGTCAGCAACCGCCAACTTATTTCTGGGTTTGTAGCTGTTCTCCCTCACGTGTGTCACACAAATCGTACCTACTTTGGATTGATCACAGCATGATCAAAGCCACGCTGTGACAATAAGCAATTTGAAATTCCCTTTTTGCTGTTCATGGTGAGACCACCACTGAGCTTTTGAGTATTTATAGCTTTATAACTTAGTTACTTATCTCCAGGTCACATCACACGCTGTACATATTGACTGCAAATTGATTTTTTGCTCATTGTGTAACCCTAACTTTTTAAAATAAAGCTATTTCAGAATTATATTGAAAGGTCTTGTCTCTTCACTCAGAGCTAGCTCATACACTATGTCACCCTTTTTGTCTTATAATCAGTTCAGCACACAAAGCTGTTAAATATTTAGTCGACATGTTCATTTGCAGGTTTTTTTTTCTTTTTAGAATTACACAGTTTTGCAAAACTGGAAATCTTAATATGTAAAAGATTAATATGTGCTTTCTTTTCAGATGGTCCGAGTATTAACATTCCATAAATAGCCCAGTTTTCCCTCTGACTTGATAAGTAGTCAAATACTTCCACTAAGGACATTTTTACTTTATCATCTAGAATGTGAACAAATTTAAATTTAACTGGCAATTATTGGTGGTGAATGGAAGTTAAATATATGAGTGTTTTTCTAATTTAGTTTGGTTAATCTCATCTTTAGTGCTACTAAGTAATTACTTGAGCAGCCATCAAGACAAAAGGCTCATGACAGGCTCAGAGGCTTATATATTGCTGTGATATACTAATTTATGCTGCGTCAGCATCATTCACAAAGAACCAAGAAGAGATCCCAGCCTCTGATCTCAGGAATTGTAAAATACTCTTTATTTGCATTAAGGAACGCTAAGAAATATATAAATGCAAATTCACCCTCACTGTGGAATTTCTGTGTGTTCAGCAGCCGAAATGTCACCAGGTGACGTCTTAAAAACCATATGTAATTCCAGACATACACGTTCCCTATGAGGCTATATCTCATTTAGGTTAGTTATATAGACTAAAGGCTCAGGATCTATGCAACTATTGAAACCATCTTCTGATCTTCAGTTCATTTGTTGATGCTGCATTTTATTACGATGCTTGAGTAATGTAGCAAGCTACAGGATTCGGGGAACCTGTTCCTGCAGTTCCAAGAAAGGTACTTTATTGAGTTGAAAGGAGCTGAATCTTAAGGTTCAAAAAGTGACAATGGATAAGAGTGGAGTCCCTACCAGCTGTATTCGAGGCATGCCGCAGATAATTACAAATAAAAGCAGGACTAATAAGTATTTGTACAAGTGGAAACCATCCTGGAGTGGGACTATATTGTGCCAGGCCCTGTAAAGACAAAGTTTCTTTCTCAGTAACTACTAACTGGATAAAGAGTAAAAAGAAGCTGATATAATAACTTTTCAGAGATTTAATAAGGGAATTAAAACAAACGGTTGGCTCTCCCAGTCCTGTTAGATTCTTAAATGCATTTAGGTATAAGAAGAGGTTAGCAGCACCACTCTATGAGACAGTGGTCAGACTTCATCTTGGGGAACGATCATCTGATTTTGGTCACCTGTGTTGAGGAAAGCTGAATTTGAAGCATAGCTGATGCAGAGTAAGACTACTGGTGTAGCTGGGGGACTAGGAGACTTTTTATGACAGAAGTTCTGCTGGTGTGGCCCCACCAGATGAAAGCTGAAAGACGACAGCTATCTGACAATTTAATTAGTATCTAATACATTGGAGATTAAATACCAGGTGAAGGAGAAGGTGACTGATGATTCTTTTCATTCACTTTATCCCGCGTTTGATAACTTTTCATTCTTTCTTTTCATAATTCCAGTTCAATGACTGTTCCTGAGGTCACTGTATGTGGAAGCCGAAAGGTAGAGCGTGGCTTTCTTTAGACTTACCTGAATTCAACAAAACCAGACAAATAGCCAGTAAATAATAGTATTATTTATTTACTTATTCCTTGAAATGTATAGAGCTGGTTTCTTTCTCCATTGCATGTGAAAAAAGTCAAATGGATTTCAAACACTTTTATATTACAGTTTGATTGTTGCTTACACTAGGGGCACTAATTTACACTTGCATTGAGCGTATGTAAATGGTATAGAAGACTACCTGTGAAAAGGCAGGTGCCCATACTTTTCTTATTCCAATAGCCTAATCTCCTTTTAATTGGTTTACACCTAGGGAAAGTAACACAGTAACAAGTAACAAAGTAACAAAGTAACAAATAACAAAGTAACGAGTAAACATCAGACTATGAATAAAAATCTATTTTATACTTGATAAATATGTTTTTCAGCTTGAAATAATGATACTATCTGGAAATTGGTCATTTATTCCTCCTGTGACTCCAAGCTAATTAAAGCTAGTCAAAGAAGTTGTTAATGGGCAGTCTTAGGGTTCCTTCTGAATCTGTATTTTTCTAATTTATACTTCCCTCACATCTCTTTTCATACCATTTGACACTGGTATATAATTGAAATTCATGTGTTTAATTTAGTTAAAGTATACAGTCATGTTATATTGCTTGGAAGGGTACAGGACTAATCCTGATAGATGCAGATCTACATTCCTAGCTAGATGTGTATCTTCTCTAAGGTTTGCTGATGCACCTCCATCCTGAGCGCTTGGCTTTCTTCCTGAGATAATACCATGAATGGCTTCCTGAGAATCTGGATGAAATGAGCCAGGGTTTTGGCAAGAGGATTAAGATAAGATCTAGTGAGGCGTTCACATTAAAAATAGCAATGTAGAATATCCTTGCTCTGGCAGCCACCTAAGCCAGGACAGCTCCAAAACTCATGTAGCATCTGTAACTAGGTCACATTTTTTTTTTTACTTTGTCATTATGGGGGAATTCAGAGGCTTTCTTGTTTAAACAAAAGCTACCCCGCTGATCTGAGCTTCACTGTGGTCTACATGTGAGGTAGAGCAGAGTTTAACCTCTGCCAGCCTCTGGAGGTGACTACAACCTTAGTTTAAACTCTTCTACAGAGGAGACAATGATTTTCTTACCTAAAATAATTTATTGTCTAGAATCTCCAAATTTTAAGCAAGATGCACAATTGGAAGGTGATGGAATTTCTATCTCAGGTATGCTTCTTCTTAAGGCAGTGAAGGTCATCTCTAAATCTGTTAGCCAAGTCTCCTCAGATGTGTAGGCGCAAATGTTATTTGTCTTAGCAAAAACCACCAGAAAATTCACTTTCAACATTGTGTTTGAATAGTGACATGGTATAGATATAGTGTATTGGTCTAAGCAGCCACTCTAGCTGTGGCCCAATGATTTGGGGAGACAATATCTACGGTCATTTGAACTGATAGTCTGGCAGTGACCGAGCAATTTCTTTACAGCAGGAGCTGTCTTTCCAAAAACGTCTAATGGTAAAGGAAAACAACTTCTTTAATTACTACTTAAGTGTAAGGAGTCTTTAAACTCATTAATTAAATTTAAAAGACAGTTTGGAGAGTTGGTAGACCTTTGTGTAAAAGGTAAGCTCTTTTGCACTTATTTGAAACAGAACTTTAACTGATATTAAATCTTGATGAAAGTGAAAGGATATACAAAAAGGATCAATAAAGGAAAAAGTAAGCTTTGCAGATGCTGTAAAAATTCTCTGCTATAAAAAATAGAACCATTTAGAAAAATACTGCATATGTATGAAGCCAACTACATATTCACAAGCTGAGGCTGAACTAAGAACATTGTGTGAAGGTGCTGAGTCAATAAAGGAACGACAGCAGCTAATTTCAAGTCCAGCCAAGCCTGAAAGAGCTTCATGTTTTGTTTTGTTTTGTTTGACGTCTTTTCTTCTTTTCAGACCTGTTGAAAGGGTAGCGTTATGAAGCCATCTTTATTATATCGGCAGCCCTTTGCTACCCCTGCCACAGGTTTATAATATTGTGCATAGGCTCTTACTATAGTTAAGACTGACAAAAATAAGGGCATAAGAAGCTACAGTATAGCTTAATACCTGCCCACTTTATCACTGTCTTGCACTATATTGACATCACAGAAACATGACCTCACAGAACACCCAGATAGCAATAACCTCAAGAATAATAAAATACCTTTGTATTTTATTATATAATAATATACCTTTGTATAAACTCTAAGTCGCCACTTCTACTGGCTTTGTATAATGATGTATATATACCTATGCAAAAAAAAAACAACAAACCAAATCCAACCCAAAACGATCCCACAGTAAGTTTTAAATCCCTATTCCTTCTCATGTTTTTTCCTCGTTATGCCAATGAAGGGGAAGTTAAGCAATACAGTGGAATTTAATGAAATTTTGCTAATATTGATATAGACTTTTCTAGCAAAACTAGGTACTCCAGAAAATATTAGGCAGTGCGAGTGAGGATTTCAGTTTTGAATACAAAACTAAATTCTTTATCTCAGACTTCTCCTTTGGCAAATAGTGACTATCTTCAATTGTGTACCCAGTACTATTCCCATTTTTCTAACACTGTCTAGAACATTACAAGAGTGGAGACTTCCTTCCCCCTCCCCTTTCCAAAACTATTATCTTCTGTCTAGTTTTGGAAGTGGCACTTATGTAGGGAGACTAAGGACTCATCTCCCATCCTGCACTTGCTCATGCTTATCCCTGTTTGACTTGAGGGTAGGGATCCAGTTACCTGCACAAAAGCACCTACAACCATTTTAGATGTTTAAGCACCCTCTTGGCCCCTGGTTCCTCTTCTCAAAATGGTGGGGCTGTATGGTAAATCTGGGACCATATCTGCCAGCCTTGTGCAGTTTACCTGGACTTTAGTAAAGCCTTTGAAACTATTTCCCACAGCATTCTCCTGGAGAAACTGGATGCTTATGGTGGTCCTGCCAAAGCAGGTTCACCTAAAGCAGGTTGGACAAGAACGCATCCAGGCAGGGTTTGAATATCTCCAGAGGAGACTCCACAACCTCTCTGGGCAGCCTCTTCCAGTGCTCTGTTACCCTCAAAGTAAAGAAGTTTTTCCTCATGTTGAGATGGAATTTCCCACCTCGAGTACTGTGTTCAGTTTTGGGTCCCTCACTACAAGAAAGACATTGAGATGCTGGAGTGTGTCCAAAGAGGAGCAACGATGCCGGTGAGAGGTCTGGAGCTCAAGTCTTATGAAGAGCGCCTGAGGGAACTGGGGTTGTTTGGCCTGCAGAAAAGGAGGCTGAGAGGAGACCTTATCACTCTCCACAACTACCTGAAAGGAGGTTGTAGCGAGGTGGGGTTTGGTCTCTTCTCTGAAGTAACAGGCAATAGGACAAGAGCTAATGGCCTCAAGTTGTGCCAGGGGAGGTTTGGATTGGATATTAGGAAATATTTCTTCACTGAAAGGGTTGTCAAGCATTGGAACAGGCTGCCCAGGGAAGTGGTTGAGTCACCACCCCTGGAGGTATTTAAAAGATGTGTAGACGTAGTGCTGAGGGACATGGTTTAGTGGTGGTTTTGGCAGTGTTAGGTTAACGGTTGGACTCGATGATCTTAAAGGCCTTTTCCAATGTAAATGATTTTATGATTCTGTGTCTCAGATACTATGGCTCTTACTTCTCTTTCTTAATGGATCTATCGTCTTGGAGAACGTCACTTTATCATAAGAGCATCAGTTTGAAATCTAGTGTGTAAATGATAAATCGAGAAGGAAGATTGGATGTTTGTCTCTGCTGGGGCCCACTTACGCTGCAGGTGCTGCTCTGCAGTCCAGCTGCCTTGGTGGGTGCTGATTGGTCTTGGTTACCTCGAAGCTCCTGAGACATGACTCTTCACAGTTTGCAAGGCAAGTGAAGATACCCAGAAGGTACGTTCTAGCCAAACACACTTTCACTGTCTTTTGTTGTTAGTAGCATTTTATTACTACCACATTTTAGCTGGTTTGTTATTTTGATTTGAATATAAAGTGTTTCGTTTCAAGAAGTTGCTCACTGTTAACTTCTTCTGAGATAATTGTCTCCTCTTTTTTTTTTTTTTCAGTATTGCTGAGATTATATATTTTCAAATAGACTGGGTTTATCAGTGCCATATTGTTTCCTGAGAAAGTGTCCTACCCTGAGGTAGTATGTCCCTTCCTCCTGGCCACTGGGTATGGGAATCACCTGGTTTTAATGAGGATGGCCGTAACTAGACCAAAGACTATTCCTGTTGATTTCTGCTGTATAGGATTTTTTAGGGTAGTATTCGTTTCCATTTTCCTCCACAAGAAACATATATTTACTGATGAAGTGCGTGATAAGAAACTTGATTCTCCACGACTTCATATATCACCAACACCCAGGCTGAGAATTTGCAGATGTGGAAGGCCCCTGATTTTTCAAAAGTTACCAGTCTTATTATGAGTTAACTGTGACGCTACTGGCCTTTGTTAACCACCCCCCTGTGGAAGACACCATCCCTGTGGGTAGGAGAGGCACAGAGGAGGAGGTCAGCCGGTCCCTCAGCACCTCAGACCCTCGACCCACTGGCAGAGGAGCGGGAACGCTGGTGGTGTTTGAAATGGATGACCTCAGCTGTGGTGATGAGCTGTGCTAACAGTCCTTTCACCAGGGCAGGAAAGAAGGGAAAGGGTCTGGACGTGCCTGTGACCTGCGTTAACCTGCTGTCCTGTTAGTGGGGCCGTCGGAGGTGAGAGCAGCTTTTGCCTGCCGTGCAATGCAGCTGCCTGTTTGCTAGCCCCTCCCTGTGAGTAAATAGCACCGTTTGATTTGGTAGCATCTAACGTTCATCCTGATAACAAGAGGTACAGGACAGTTGAGAATTAAATTAAATTATCTGCAAACCAAATGACCCACTTTCTATTTTAAATAGAGCAGAAGTGTTTAAAATATACCATTTGTTCATTCGCCTCGCAGAAGGATGTGTTGGGAAGAAATAGTTATGCTCTGCATAATATTTTAACAAGGAAAAGCTAATATGATATGACAAATTATATGTAGAACTGCAATGATGAAATAATTGATCTTCTGGAGATTATTTTAATTGTTGCTTTTTGTCTTTCATATGCAAATAGGCAACTGCTGGTATTACAAACTATTTTACAGCTCAGAGGGGAACCTATTAGCTGCCTTGTTAGTAGCATTCAGCAAAGTGTCATCTTCCCAATGCAGGAAATGCGTATAAGCAGGGTCTAGCGAAGATAAATCTGTTATCGCAGTTTAGGCTTCATTTGCTTACATAATGAAATTCTGAGAAACAGGTATAACAGCAGGTACAATTTAGATCTTGCTGTAGAAACAAATGTGTTTTTAATTCACTAGGTAGAGAAAGCCTAACCCTAGGATAGGATGATGCCACCTACTTTATCAACATGTTCACTATCTGTGTCAATTTGTATGGAACATAATTACTATTGTTTTAAGTAATTGCAGCTATCAGTGAGGGCTTTTGAACAAGGGAGAGCATATTCAAAGACAATAACCTTTTCAGGAATTAATGGCGCTATAATTTTCTTAAAATATCTTTTCTTTTTGTGCTTATGCAACTGTCTATTACTCTTTGGCTAATATGCATGTATCACACACTGGTCTGAAAAGCTTTTTCCTATTTTCTTGATTGGCTAAAAAATAAAGATCTTAGCTAACAAGAGAAAATGATCTTTTAAGAGAACATTTCTACAAAGAGCAAAGTGTCGCCTTAGTTGTCTCTTTCTCTATTTCTGAAAGTTGTCTCTTTCAGTATTTCTTTCTCATCAGCTACTTTCTTCCCTTTTACTGTTATGTAAGTAGACCATTTATAAATGAAAAAAAAAAACTGGGAAAAACACCTAACGGTGGTGTCTCCCCAGCTCAGCTCCTATCAGCGTTTATCATATCCTTTACTGTATGTATCTTAATTGTCAGTCCAAGGTGGACCACTCAGCACTTTTAGACTGCAAGCTTCCAAACTGAGCTGACGAACCTTAAGTTTACCCTCAACAATGTTAATAACTAATGATATTAGTTATGTGTGACACTGAGAAGGGTTTTTTTTTTTTTAATGAAGGGTAGGGAGGTTGAAGGTAAAACAAAAGAGAAGCTATTTTGTCTATGTTTTGTTCTGAAACTCTGTTCTGTGATGCTGTTTCTAAAGGATGTAAAAATCCCCATAGACTGCAGTTATTTTCTGCAATGACAGTTCAGTCATATTTTTGTCAGGCTTTATGGTGACATTTCTTATGTCCAAGAACTAGCATGCTAAATTTAAATTTATTCCTCCAATAATAATGGAATTCTTGAGAGATGTCAGAAACCTTTACTAAACCGATAACCATACTTTCCCTGTTTCAAATATAAAATAATAGAACTGGTTTATTTTTCTTTGTTTTTTAGAATTTCAATAAAAGGTTGCTTGTTGTTGAAACCAGTGAAACCCATTTTTAGTGTCTTATACCTGGATTCTTTGGTGCAGATGGATTGAAATCACAACACTACCATTACCTTGGCACTTGCACATATTTTCTTCTCTTTCTGGCCACCTATATTTACAAAACTTATTATTTTCATGAAACTATTAAAAATACTATGGTATAATTAAGAATATCAAGGTATTTAGAATACGTTTAAGGTGTTAAAGACAAGATATATCTTAACTTCCTTATGGTATTTATGACAGTATGTTCAACTCTGCCAAATCTGTCTGATAAATGGCAATGGATTCCAAAGAGGAAGAGCACACAGAGATACAGACAAACATGTAGGTATTCACACACAGAGTCGAATCCTTGGTGAATTTTAACCTCATTTCCTTGAGGCAAAGACCAAGTACGGGTAATTTCGGCTTGTCAGTTAAATTGAGGAAAATCTATGATGAAGCTTAATATAGCCCTTTTACTTCAACATTAAGCCTGGCTATAAGTTCATCTGAAAAGGCTGAAAGTCGTAGCTCACAGAAGTAATAGATGTACATGGTGTTTAGGGGCATTAAATTGCATTTGTCTTTATTGGTTACTTTTTAGCTTGGGCTTATGCTCAGTAAAACATGCTGTCAAATCTGACTAATGCCACTGACATTTATCATTTGCAGTGCAGAAGGATAAAAACTGAAAAGATAAGATACTGCCTTTACTTGCTGATATCAAATGGTGTCACAGAATCACAGAATGGTCAGGGTTGGAAGGGACCTCTGGAGATCATCCAGTCCAACCCCCCCGCCAGAGCAGGGTCACCTACAGCAGTTGCACAGGACGGCGTCCAGGTGGGTTTGGAATGTCTCCAGAGTGGGAGACTCCCCCACCTCTCTGGGCAGCCTGTGCCAGTGCTCTGCCACCCTCAAAGGAAAGAAGTTCCTCCTCATGTTTAGGTGGAACTTCCACTGTTCAAGTTTGTGCCCATTACCTCTTGTCCTGTCACTGGGCACCACTGAAAAAAGACTGTTCCCATCCCCCTGGCACCCTCCCTGGAAGTATTTGTAAGCATTGATAAGATCCCCCCTCAGTCTTCTTTTCTCTAGACTAAAAAGACCCAAGTGCCTCAGTCTTTCTTCATAAGAGAGATGTTCTAATCCCCTAATCATCTTTGTAGCCCTTTGCTGGACCTTCTCCAGCAGATCCCTGTCTTTCCTGAACTGGGGAGCCCAGAACTGGACACAGTACTCCAGATGCAGCCTCAGCAGCTGATTATTCTCATACCGTTACATTCTTCAGGTGACTTTTACCCATGAGTTAGGGTATTTGATAACAGAGTCCTCCTCCTCTCGGGGAAGCGTCCTACTCATTAGAGAGGTACAATGTACTGTGAAGCTTGATAGCCCTAAATTTCCCTTGTTGGTCCGTGTGTAACGGAGCACTTGCTCAGGGTGCTGAGGTATTTGTGCCTACCAGCCCAGTAGGTGAGATTTTGACAGGAAGAGCCTTGGTTTCAGAAACCCAGCTGTGCCTAAAAAGGGCATTTGGCACCTATGTTTATGCCCCTGAATCTTGTCCTCTCACCTAAAGAAAAGAGCTAGCTAGATCTGTGAAGGGAGGTAGCGAAGGCAGCTGGCAGATATTTTGAGAAGCGCAGCATCCTAACGGTTGGATGTGAGCCCTTCAATCCCTTCCTGGATTTGGGTCGCAATTCGTCTCCTGCTACTGTAAGACATAATTTCAGAGGGGGAGAAAAGCTTCCATGTGTGCATATAGAGCCTGTGGGTGTCTTCAGTCTTAGGAACTACTAAGTTTTGGGGCCTTGTAGCAAGCTGTTCATTAAACACTTGCAAATTTCTGTTCTTTTTTTCCCCCATCTCTGATATTTAATTCGATGACAGGTGGCAATAGAAATGTAAGGTATGTACCTTCTTGGCAGCCTTTTAGGGTTTCTGGCAGCTGTGGTGAGGTGGGAAGTGTTATCCACTGCCATGGCGTGGCAGATTCGTGCCCGTTACTAAACTCAGCACTTCTGTGAAGATCCTATTTCTTTTCCCTAAGGGCTTGGGATTAGCTAGTCAAAGGAGGGTTAACGTTGCTATATTTCTGCCTTCCCTTAGGGAATAAATACTGTCTGGTGTGGGTGAAGAGGCGAACGTGCAAAATACTGATGTCTTGGACGGAGAACAAAGTGATTAGTTCCTCATTAAAGGGACAGAGAGAGATACCGTAACTATAGTAACCACTGCATTTATGAACCTCTACCCACCTCTTTGTAACCCACTTGGTTACAACAAAGATTTCAAGCCATTGTTACTTCTTTGTACAGCTTTTCCTCTAACCTGAAGAGTAACATCAGAAATACTTGTCAAATATGCATATATACACATATATATGTGTGTATTTGTATATTCACACACAGACACAGAGAAACCTGAGTTTCCTTATGATTAGCTAGACAGATGGGTAAATCCACCCATATAAATACCCATCGGTGGTATTTTTAATATTTTTTTCTTGATGACTAATGGAAAAGAAACGCCATAATGACTCAGGAACCATGTTAACATTTAAGAATACTTGTATCTGTGCGTAAATTTCCATTCTCTGAAGCGTTATATGTTTCATTTCAGCTGCTTCTTTCTAATAAAACACCATTAACGTTTACAATTTGAGTAAATGGGGTATGTCTCAGAAATTCTGTCGCCTGTATCAGAGCCAGTTTCCGATCTCTCTCGGGTCAGCACTGCCATTAACCTGTTCCACTGGACTCGCTTCACACCCGGCTAACCACATTAATGCACGATACTACTCACCTACTTGGAATGAAATGACTAACATTTAACCTACTGATATGATCAAGCATAAATCTGAAAGAAAAATCACTGGCAAATGTTCTCCCTTCTAACAAGGTCATATTGAGGCTTACAATATTCGTCGTCCTCAAACTGGCCAAAATCTCCTGGTCTGTACTGAAATCCAAGGGCAAGTGGGAGTTAAACCCAAAGCCTTAGCAGCTGTTTTCAAGTCCTATATTTTATGGCCTGAGAGTTCCTAGTCAGCAGAACTGAACGTCTTTCTTTGGTTCAAAAAACTGTTATTGCCAAAGAGCAAGTCCTCACATTTATTGGTGATAACGAAACCACTTAGCTGCGGTATTTCCATCAGCATTAAGGAGAGCAAATTTCAGTCGAAGTCCACCAAGAAAGATCCCTTTGCTCATGTCAGCGAGGTGGTATTATAGCAACTGAAATGTCAGAGAGGTCAAATATATTTCTACACAGTTTGTTTTACAACAGACCAGTGAAAGCCCGCCTGGCTAGTCTTGCAATCATGCCCCTCCTTCCAGTCACTGAAATGTGTTTATGGGGTCATGGGGGTTTTATGGGGTTTATGGGTCATGGGACCTACTCTGACAGTCTTTTTTGGCTTTTAGGGTGGTTCAGTGGAAAGTGTAGATCAAATTTTTTTTGTGCTCAAACAAGCTCCTGCGTGTTTTCTGCCTGCCTTTAACTTTTAGAGTGAAAAAGAATCCTCACCCCTCAGTGAAACATCTCCATTAGTTTGAATACCAAGGCAAAATTTCAGTGAAACGTGAACTCCGCTGAAATTTCTTCTGGTTGCAATAAGGCACAGAATTTCTTCTTTCCTGAAGAAAAACGAGGCTCTTCAGGATCAGGACCTTCCCGACACGGTTTCTGGACATGGGTTGCTGCTTGCCCTTTGCAGCTGTAGGGCCATGGAGGGAGTTGTCTCGGGCCTCACAGCAGATACTGGCCACACCGGCTCCTGGGACTTCCCATATGCTTTTCTTGCATGTCTCCTGATCTGGGAGCACGCGGAGGCTGAGATTTCCGAGGTATCCAGAAAGCACAGCGTATACACTCATTTTCACACCATAAGACAGCTGATGCAGTTAACACAGAGGAAGACCTGCACGTGTGAAACCTGCCTCGGGTTCCTCATCATGCTGGGGCTCCCTTAGGCTTGGGTCGAGGTGCCTTCAGTTTCCCAGAGTCTTTTCTTGAGGCCATCGCGGGCTCTTTCTCCTGTCTCAGTAACTTCTTTCCCAGAGATACTTCTCACCTAGGTGTGCAAGAACTCTGAACAGGAGGGCGCTGAGAGGTGGCAAGTGAGGAGCCCCATAATGTCCACCTTTGAAAGCTACTTTGCAAAATGCTGTGAAAGAATGTGTGGTGCCTGCAATTACTTCTTGTCAGGGTACGTCAGAAACAACCGAAGCAGCCCTCCAAAGTTGTATTCCTTTAGGCTCTCACCGCCAGTGACACAGAAAACGGGAGTTTGTGACACAATTGTAATTTGTTGCTCAGAATACTGTTGATTTGTAACCTGTCAAAATTATAAAAACACTTCATGTTTCTATTATATCTACAGCACAGGATGTCGACATAAGCGTCTGGGGAGAGCTTTGTTTCTCTGTCACTTATTTATATAGATGTAGTGGTATTCTCAAGTGTCACACGAAGTACTAAGAGGTACATTTGTTTCCTCTTTCGCCTTTGAAATGGAACAATACTTTTTGCTGTGCTTCGGAATACACAACCAACATCCCTTATTTCCTGCAATACTTTTCATAGAGGTCTTCACTATATTTTCTTTTTTATACTATATGGATTTACTGATTCACTTCTTCCCCTTTCAGACCAGTCAATGAACAAGTGAACATCTTGTACTCCAGCTGAGATCTTGCCTACTGTCTTTTTCTCTGTGCATGTGAAGTCGTAGGGTGAAATTCCTTTTCTGTACAATATTCTGGCAGAGCTTTCAGTTTTGCATATCCCACCTGAGACCAAAAACTGTTTTTATATTTGTGCAACTTTAGTCTCTTGAAACTGGGAATTGGAGCTGTGTTTATTGTGATTATGTGCATGTGCAAAATGAACGCTTGGAGCAACACTATTATGGAGTTGGCTAGTCAAGCCTGGCATTTACAGTTACATCTCTGGGGCTGAATCATACCACATTTTTTTCCATTAAAAATGAAGTTCTGCTGAATTTCATACCTCGTTTTACTGTCTATATCCCACAACTTAATTAGACTTAAAGATTGTAATATAACTTGCTATTTACATCATCAAATAATCTTCAGAAATAAAGTCCGTTAAGTTTTGCTTCTCAGTCTCATTTCATATGAATTGCTTTTTTATTGTTTCCTTTTTGGTTTTTTTGCTAGCCATGGTCCCTAGCTACACACTTGCCCTGTGCACTCTTTGTTCATTGCCAAACCAAACAGCATAGGGTGTGCATGTTGGGACAGGTAGGAGCTATGAGGTTTGCCCTTGCGCCTGGAAAAGTCATGTTCTCAAGCTGAAAACACTCAATATAACCTGAACTCCAAGATTTACACTGTGACAGGCTGGAGTGATACGATTCATACCGCTACATACACACACGGGTGTTTGCATGTTGAGACCGGTAAACAGCTGGCCTGAGGAGTATTCAGAAAATGAATGGATGGATGGATGGATGGATGGATGGATGGATGGATGGATGGGTGGATGAGTAGATGGACAGACAGATGGATTGACTGGGAAGGGAATGGACACATAGAGTAAACTGATCGAAAGGCAGCTAATGCTATGCTGACCGGACTGATTCTGCCTGGTACCTGAACACGGGTGGGAAGTGGGAATTTTGACCCTGCTGCTCCGCAAACCAAGCGCAAATGTTAGAGGTTCCACTTCTGGCCTCTCCTAAAGAAAACTAAGTTTGGAAAGGCATTCAAAAGTTTATAATTTAAGAGTATTTTAAACTGTCTACATAGTGTCACTATAGAATCATGGAATCATAGAATTGTCTAGGTTGGAAGAGACCCTTGGGATCATCAAGTCCAACCATCTACCCTACTCTAAAAAGTTCTCCCCTACACCATATCCCCCAACACCATATCTAAACGTCGCTTAAACACATCCAGGGATGGTGACTCAACCACCTCCCTGGGCAGTCTATTCCAATGCCCGACCACCCTTTCTGTGAAAAATTCTTTCCTAATGTTCAGTCTAAATCTACCCTGTTGGAGATTGAAGCCACTCCCTCTTGTTCTGTCATTAATTACCTGTGAGAAGAGGTAGCACCAACCTCTCTACAGTGTCCTTTCAAATAGTTGTAGAGAGTGATGAGGTCTCCCCTCAGCCTCCTCCTCCTCGAACTAAACAGTCCCAGCTCCTTCAACCGCTCCTCATATGATTTGTCTGCTAGGCCCTTCACCAGCTTTGTTGCCCTCCTCTGCACTCGCTCCAGCACCTCGATATCTCTCTTGTATTGAGGTGCCCAAAACTGGACACAATACTCGAGGTGTGGCCTCACCAGTGCTGAGTACAGGGGCACAATCACCTCCCTACTTCTGCTGGCCACGCTATTTCTAATACGAGCCAGGATGCCGTTGGCTTTCTTGGCCACCTGGGCACACTGCTGGCTCATATGCAGCCGTTCTGAGAGGTACACCATCTCTGAATCATCTAAAACATGGACCATTGACTGCCTTTTTTGTAGAGGATTAATAATGTGCAGAGACAATTTCACCTTTTGGACAGTGTATTGTATTTGGTTCGGGTTAATAATGACTAAAAGTAATTAGTCTTGGTAGCCTATGTAAAACAAACTGGTTGTCTCAACCTCCAAAGGGCATGTGGCACAATAACAGAGAAAATAGCAAACTAATACTTTTTACAGCAGTACCTACAAATCCTTTATTCAGGTTTCCCTAGCTTAGATGCTTCATTCAGCAGGATGGATAAATAAGAAGACTCGTCCTTGGTTTCCCTTGAGCCAAGCACAATTCAGCCTCTCGTCCTTTATTTCTTCTCACCTCCAACCTCTTCTTTCAATACTCTTTCAAAAAGCAACCAGTCAACCCTTACTCTTAAATAACCCTCACATTCAGATGGGAACAAGAACCTAAAGGAGTCTAGAGTTTAAAATACTATTCAGGAGTCTCATTTTTTATACTGTAGATACGTAACTCGTGAGTTGTTTAGGTGAACCTTAGCAGTAACTCGAGTTATTCCTCCAGACCTCTTCTCAAACATATTTAAGGCAAGTTTGGATTCTTGCTGACTGTTCCTCAAATCTTGTCCTTGCTTGACTTTCCTTAAGCTTCACTGTGGTCAGAGAACTTCAGCAGCTGTGAAATGCTCTGGTTTTGGGCAGAATCCTGAAAACTATTTTGAGCCTCGGCTGTTACTCGTGGTCCCTTTCCCCCGCCCGGGGTGCTGCTCCGTTTGCCATCGCGGTGGTTCAGCTGCGTTCCCTAACTGCAAATGACCTCCACCACCTCCGCTGCTTCTTTGCCAAGTGGGCGGCAGCACCCGTTCGCAGCCCAGAAGCCCAAGCTCTGAGCTACGCGTTTCCACACCGCTTTTAGTATCGACACTTTCCTCTCCCTTCCCAAAAGGTGGTGTAAATTTTCAGCCCACAGAACATTTTCAACCGGACATGACAGAAGGGTGGAGATCTCCAAGTTAGGAAATTGCTCCTGGTTTTATAGGTGGCTGGTGAGAAGGGAGAGATTCAGTGCTCCCTCCGACAGAAAGTCTGTAGCTTCTGAGCTCTAGACTTTTACCTCCTGTTTGGCTTACTGGTCGCCCAGTACAATATGAGATAGCTCAGACATCCCATAAGGGTGGGCTGCTTCTTTCTCCATATACACGAAACCAGGTTTCATGAGTTTTCCTGCTCAGTAATGATTTGTTCTCCACTTGCAGCTTTTAGGATCAGATGCCATTATACTAAAGCAAATACAAAGCCTATGTTTAAACTAGTAACTTCTCGGCCAGGTTTAACTCAGAGTGAATTTTCTGATAACTTGTTTTCTGAAGCCATGGAAACGTTCAGCTCAGATGAGCATAACAGTGAACAAGTATCAGCAGCAATGACGGCAGGGTCAGGGAAAGCCTTGGGAAACATGGATTTCACAGCATAAAATCAGAACATACAAGGGGAAGAAAAGAAAAAGCGTTCACCTCTGAAAAGAGGCTATAATGGGATAAAATCAAATTTAAATGGAAATTTTGATGATTGAGAACTGGGCATGAGCCTGTTTTGGAGGAGAAAGGAAAATGAAGATGTTTCACATGAGGCACTGTAAAGGTGGCAGAGCTTTATTAAAGATCAGTTTTAGAGAAAGCTGCTCTTGAATTTCAGCAGTGTAACTACTGAGGCTATGACAATGATGGAATACTTTAAAATATATGGGAACATTCACAGGTGCACAGTTCCTAACTGGGTAACAGTAAATGCTATACTATCCAAAGTAGAAGCATATGCACTGTTTACCTGCACAGGCATGGTTTTTTTTTTTTAATAATTATATACATATATGAAAATGTAATATGCATTTACGTATGCATATGATATGCATTTTTGACTAAGCCACTGACCTGCACAGGTGCACCAGGCACCCAAGCTAAGGAAAAAAAAGCGAGTTCAAATCCAAGATGGGAGGAATGCAGAATCTGCCGTTTCATTCTTTGCCTGAGGCCATTTGAACCACCCTGTGTAGGGTCCCCATTTGGGGGGCTCTGTGCTGGGACTGTACTCACAAAACCCCACTGAACATGTGTGTGCCATGAAGGTTAACTCTCCGTCTTCATCAAAGGGTGTGACTGGGAATTAAATGAGTACATAGAACCATAATGTTCTTACACAGCAAGAAAAGGAGTCATCATCCCCCAAGCACATGAAGATTTTATCATTTTGGTTCTACTTTAATGCTCTATTTGTCTGGAATCTGACTTGGCTTCAGGCACATGTTTCTGTGATACTTTCTGTATTAAAAGGTTTGCCTCATTTCACACATTAAAAAAATGGAAAATAATTTTAGGTCACATGTCCTTCCTTAGCTTTACTTACAGTTTATTTTTAGAGTTTATTTGGTACGATGTGATCTAAAACATACGCTGTTTTGCCCCATGATATAAAATGTTTAATTAGTTTTGTAACTATCTAATGAGATTTGAAGCAAGGAAAGATTTTCAGCAGTCTTCTCTTCTCCTTTACAGAAAGAAAATGAAAAAAGATTTGTAGAAAACATTCAAATCATCATGTATCTAGAAAGCATATCTTAGAGAGGTTCAGAAATGCTAAAATATGAAGAAACAGACAAAGCTGTGTAACATATGTAACATATATGTAACATATCACATCACAGGGTAAAATATAAAAAGAATAACTGCAAACTGGCAGGTAACAAGAGAAAAATGTTAAAGTATGAAAGGCAGTATTCCTACCAGTCCAGGGTGAACTTCATTAACACTAAAACTGTAAGAGATGTACGAATAGAAAATAATAATGATGTGAAGAAGACAGCCTATAAGCTATCTTTTTAGCAAATGTAAAATTATTAAGATTTTAGAAATAAGAATGAACAAACTATGTAACAGTTCAACATGAATTATGTAGCCTTTCTGATAGTAACGGATTAATAAAAATGCACATTAACATTACGCATTATGCATTAATATTAGCATTTATGTATTATGTTTAAGATGCTTATAAACTAGGTAATAAAGACGTTTGAGCATCAAGTATCCTAGGGTTTTAGTAAAGTCAAGCCCTGCTTTCCAAGATACTTCCAGATACCAGGTTTTCAGCTGGTGTTCCTGGTAATATCTGTGATATCAAATCAGCATAAGCTTTTTAAGGCAAGTAACAAGATGAACTCTGTTAACTGCAATGAGTCGTACAGGAAGTGTACATCACAAAACCAATATATATGTGCACGTAAACGAAATAATTTTACAGATTAAATAGTAAGAATAAAACCGTCTTGTTTAAGGATTTATATTGAGGGATGAGTCAACTTGTTCAGATAAACATTAAACTTGTTTAAATGTACGTTTATATAAATACCTAATTTGAATTATCTGATGCATTTAATGTTCAAATGTGTGTCTTAAAGTGAGCCAGGAGGCCCCCTGGACACCTGAGAGAGCTATAGTCTCCTACATTTGTATATACCATCATGATGCGTGATAAGAGGTATGAGGTGTATACACACTAAGTTTATTTCCTCCAGGTGCAGTCCCTTGTTTAAAACTGCCTCAGGAACCTCTTTTCTTTATGGTCGGAAATATAGGCATGCCCATCCTATTTTCTTCCCCCTGAACTGTACTAAAATGGTTATAATTTGACTTTATATAATTGCACCACAGTATCAAGTTAAACTTGTTTAACTAAACCTGTTACATTCCTAGTAATACCCTTTCAGAGTGATAACTGGAGGTAATAATACCTCCTGATCATAAACTCATAATCACAGTCATAACTTTGACTTTTAAAATAAACGCGATCGGCAATGCAGTGTTGAAGCACGGTGTTGTTTATCTTGCCGTATATAGCTGCAAATTTTACCTATGACCAATGTGCACAACTAGACTACAACTGTTACATCCACACCCGATCGAAACAGAGCTTCTCACAGTAGATTTGTCTTTCCACCGCCCTGAAACATTCACCCTACCATGTACTTGTGTGCTTCATTCGCATTCACCAGTGTAGCAAACTGCTTATTGTCTTTTCCAGTGGGATTCAAAGCATGGCACATATAGTGAGCCATGGCAGGGGTGAAGATTATTTCCAGCAGAGGAGAACTCAATGTATTAGTGGTTCAGACTTTCACTGTTATTTGCTCGTGGAAAGTAAAAGCCCTACTTCAACTCTAAATAACTGAAAGCCGAAAAACCAGTGGTTAAATGGTGCTTGCAGTTCTTGTTTTGACACGTTCTGCATCACATTCCCTTCCACAAGCAACAACGTTTAGATTGCCTTAAAAAGATAAACTAGAAAGCACCTCTAATTATTTCTTTTGCTCCTAGATCTTGCCTAGTACTGCAACAATCATAGAGACTGAGATGTGTATTTGTTAATTAACAGCTTAACGAGCTACTCTCTCAGAAAGTTAATTAGGTCAGTGTTCTGGGTTACAGCCGTGATTTTTAAAACAAAAAACCAAAACCCATTGACAAATCTCTTTCTTGGGATTTCTTTGGGTAGATGTTAGATGATGATGTCAGGTTCAGTGCTGTGCGCTTTTGTTAATGATGGCATTGGATCAATGGGGACACTAACAATTACAAACTTATCGGAGGCAAGAAATCAGCTGACCTGATGCTTGCAACTGTAATTAAACTGAGCCCTGTGGCTAACAAGAAAATTGTGATAAACACAGCAAGAAATTGTTCATTGTCTGTTGTGTCCTCTTCTTTTTGACATTAATATTTGCAGAAGAAAACAGTCATGAAAATCTTCTGTCACGTTCACAATTACAAAGCATTACAACCATTATCATAACGAGAAGGCTGAGGTTTGGGTTGGGCAAATTGACTGGGGGTGGGGGTGGGTGGGATAGTTGGTAATTAGCCTTATCTGCCTCTGATCAAAATAAAATTATCTTTCACTGCTAATCTGTTAATGACTTCTGCCTTTACCTGCTGCCCAGTAGCTTTTGACTTGTTCTGCTGCTGCAGTCTGACGGGTGAGTGATTATGCAGGTTAGTATTTTACATTGCTTTGAAACTTTACTTAATATCTTAAAACCAGATTTACCCAGGTGAGTGCTTAGGGAGAAGTGTTGTTCCCATTTTAATGAAGGAGGCTGTTAGATAACTGCAGACTACCCAGGCTGGGACCTTTGCTTAGGTTTATTTTTAGGATGTCTTGAAAGCTAGTCACGGCCTTGTAGTCTTAGTAATTCTTAGTTTGATTGTTAGGCGGTGTACTTGAATTATTCCATGGCTATCATGACGAAATTTGTCCCGGTAATACATTGAATAATCCAGGTCTGAGCATTAGGCTTGTTGGTATTACCAGCAGTGAGCTATTGAGAGGAGCGAACGTGTTCGTTCAGCCTTTGTGAAAGTGAAGATGCTTCGACAGTGAGCTCTGACTGAAAAAAAAAAACCAACCCGCTGGGGTGATTTTTAGGCTCGCGGTTTCAGCAGCTCGCTTGTGGTGCTGTGTCCTTTGTCCTTAGCTAACAATGACAACTGCTTAATGCCCTGTGCCTCCTGCTTTGCTCTCCGAGCCCCAGGACCTGTGCCTGAGCCTGCGGACCCCCGTGGGCACTGCCTCCCTCTCTCCTTCGCCTGTGCTGAGCGATGGTAGCTGCCTGCTCAGGTCAGGCCTTCAGAAAGCGTGCTCCCATGTCTCTCCAGGCTTGTCTCGGTATTTTTGGCTTGGTGTGCTGAGCTAGCCCTCTTATCTCGGAGGCGCTTTAAAGTAAATTGTATTCCTGTGCAAGGTAGCTGCAAAATCTCTGCAAGTCTCTCTTGTGCGTGCGTGTGTGTTGAGTATGCTGAAAACCTGCGTGAAATACAATTTTGCCTTATTAGGAGTGAGCCTTGATCTGTTCCTATTACCAGACACTGCAAATCCGTGTGGTCTTGATGTCACAGTTTTCTGACAAAAACAACAAAAGACATTTTCAGCTCCTTTGTTCTTTGCTGAAAAAATTTAAACACTTTATCTGAAAATATTCTAGTGTATGACTACTAAGAAAATCAACTGTGACAAGAAAGGTCTTAGATATGAGTGAACAATGACTAGAAGCACTGAAGTCTTTTAATTATTTATTTTGCAAGTAATAGGGTTTACTTGTAAAAGGGGTATGAGCAGCATAACATTTATCATAAACCTCATGGGACTATTAATAAGGCAGATTTCCTTACTGGATTTAGAGATAAATATGTTCTTTTTATCTGTTTGTTTTATACATGTGATACAATGAATGACGGTAAATGCAACAGACTCTTTATGTTTAGCTCAGATTGCTTGTATCATCATATTAACATAGTTTTCTAGTGATGGAGGATGCTTATAGTATAATGTTTTCCCTAACCACAATTTCTCCAGCACAATTCTCTGCACTTATCTTACTGAAAAGGACATTAAAAAAAAAAAAATTATTAAAGCTATTTACGAAGGCAGTCACTGCCATTGTCAACTGGCCTGGCAAGATGTCTTCATCACCAAATTGGCTATTAAGAAAGTTAAAGCTATTATTTCTTGCCAGACTTCCCTAATCTTCTAGAATTCCTCTGGAAAGTTTTAGGAGAGATTCCTGAGAGGCTTCAGTGACAATATCCTGCAGCCACAGGATGAATCCTGTTCTTTAATCTTGCTCTTTAATACACTTTAGAGTTTTATTAAAGTCACTGGTATGTGCTGTTACCAATTTAGTTCACCCCTTCTACCCTGGCCAACAGTTTGCTGTTTTTCCCCTCCCTTCCTTAGAGAATCTGCAATATCCTAGAAAAAAACATCTGCTGGGTCAAACCTATTTGAGGATGTGAAACAAAAACAAAACCCAAAACTGCCCGGCAATGAGAAAAAAGAGGCCATCATTTTTTAGTGTGGTTGAATGGTGATTTGATCATAGCTGATGCATACCTGTGTTGGGAAGAGTTTTCAGTCAGCAGAAAAACACATGAGGAAAAGGCAATAGTTTTAATCCGAAGCTGAGCAAAACTTAAATTTGAAACAATGTCAGTGGGCCCATTTGTGGCCCTATGGTTGTCGTTCAAAGGGATATGATAGGCCCCATAGCAATTACTAGGTGACATACAGTGGCCTATTTATGCTACTGTATGTCATTACAGAGGCTTATGACATCCTGAGTGTGAAATTCTATTGAAATTAAGAAATAACACCATAAGTTCCTGAATTGAATACAAACATTATTTTATGCTGGGCTTGCGCTGTTCCATGGATAAACAAATGTTGAAATTATGCTATATTTTAAGAGTTTAGCAATTGTTATATGGCAAAAGTAGAGCAGTCTGTAAAATAAAACCATTTCTGTCATAATTGTGCTTTGTTTTCCTTAAACATTTTGACAGTGTAATTTTTCTGCTAAGTGTCAATGTCCAGGAAAAAAAAAAAAATCTGTTTGCTGATCTTTTTAGTTCTAGGGTTTAATGTGATGTTAATAATCATGCCCACAACTTGCATAGATTTAGCAAAGGCATGAATCACAGCGCAATTATATCTTAGTGAATTGAAGAATTTGTAAGCGAGCCAAAGTACTTAGCAGTTCCTGCTGTAAAAGTAGTATAAGAATATAGTGTTTCCAGATGCAGTTCTATTACAAGCTGCACCAAGAGAAGTCAAGGGGAAATTTTCATATTTTTGTGTGAAACCGAAGAAGCTGTTAAAGCGAGAGTGGTCTTAGTAGCCACGACGTAGTTTACATGGAGGCGAGAACAATAGAAGTGGGATCATTAAACACAGAAGTCCAGGAAACGCTTCTCTAAAACTACCCTGTAGTGATGTCCATTCATACTTTGTGAGGCATAATAAAAAATTTTAAAAATTAACAGTTGAAGGCTGCTTTATCCAGATTGCGCAGTAATTAATGGTTGCCCCAGCTCGCTAGGGTCTGGCTCTTTACTGATGAAGGAAGATCTACTGCCTTCAAGGGCTGGCAGTGATCTGGGAGCTCGTGCAGGCTCCTGACCCGCTGGCGGGAGTGGGGAAAGGCCTGGCAGAGGAGGGGTGGGGAGATGCTGCAATATGCTTTACTTTTACTACAAAAAGTTTACTTGCAAGTATTGTGTGGTTGTTTGGTGTGGGGTGTGTTTGTGTGTGTGTGTTTTTTTTTTTTTTTTTTTTTTTAAGCTTTCTAACTGCTATGCCAGGTAGGATGCTTAAAGATTCCTTAAATCGGTTTAATCAAAATCAGCTTTCGCCTGATTCCTCAGAGTCACGTTTTTAGATTAGAATTTAAGTTTTAAACTGTACTCGCTTTGCCATATGCTAAAAAATTGAAATGCTCTGTTTCTCCCACTCTAACTTCCTTTTATCTGAAAATTGTGGGAAACAAGGTTGAAGAACCTGGGGAGGCTGTCCAGTCTGGCGCAGCTGAAATAATTTGGCCAGTGCTTTCCATCTAACTGATGAGTTCCACTCCGGCCTTCCAGGTTAAAGAGGGGAAGGGAGTTTGCCCTGTGCCTCTGTTGCTGGGTCCCGTGGCTCTGGCCTGGGGAGTGAAACAGGGAAACTCTGATCTAGCCAATTCCTCTGCCCCAAGCAGGACCAATTATGTACAAATATTTCCTGACAGATGTTTGTGTGATGTCCTCTCAAAAACTGCTAGTGATGGAGATTTCTCTGCTCCCATTAGGAAATCTCTATCGCAATGCTTAATGCTGGAAATACTTCTCCCTTGATCTCTAGCCCAAATCTCCCTACGTGCAATTTAAGTCTGTTATTCCTTGGCCTTCCTGCAATGGACACGGAAACCAGAATAATCTCTTCTCCTTACAAGGAGCTTTTGTGTATTAGAAGACTGCTCAGTCTCTCTCTAGCTTTCTCCTCTCCAAACCAAGTAGCTGCAATTCATTCAGACCTTCCCTATAGGACGTTTCGTAGCCCTCTGATTATTCTTATTGTCTTCTGCTGGGTTCTCTCCAACTGATCCATGGATTTCTTGAAGCTGGTACACCGTGGGATGCAGTGCTACTGATGCAGGACCAGTGCTGAGCAGAATAGGTTGGATGCTTTGCATACAATGCCCCCCCCCCCCCTTTTCTTTTTTTTTTTTTAATATATATATATATAGGAGCACAGGGACAGCTTTTCAAGATTGACAGGGTTGAGTGCTGTTAAATTGATCATCTTCCTTCCTCTGTTTGGGCACAAATACAAAATACTCCCCCCCCCCCCCCCCCCCCCGATCGCTTCACAAACTTGTTGAGATTATCTTGAATTCTCAAGTGTTAGTTAACCCCCCCCCCCCCCCCCCCCAAACTTCAATAGAATCAAGCTGAAAATGTCAACCTTTTATACCTGTTGAGTTAAAATAATATAGAACCTGCCTTCCCGTATGGTTACAGACCGAGTAGTCAAAAGGACTGATATCTGCATACCATAGTTATGTGTGGTGGAGGCAAAAACCTATACCACCGTTAACCACCTTTATCATAGAATCGTAGAATCATTTAGGTTAGAAAAGACTTTTAAGAGCGAGTCCAAGCATAAACCTAATACTGCCAAGTCCTGTACAATTGCTCCTGCACAGCTGTACTTTAGTAAAACCCCTCTAATATCAGAACATAATACAAAGGGCATCTTGCAACTCATCCCTCAGATGGTAAATGTTGAAATGTACAGGTACAGAGAAACCAGATGGGGTCAAAATATTTAAAATAGTTCTTAAGCAGATTTGAATAATCTGGACCAAACTGCCATCCTTTTTCATGCAAGTCTTCATTTGTATGTTTGTAAAGTAACTTCTTTTAACTGAGGCAGATGTGACCTTTTCCTGCCTCTTGGCTCTGGACTATTATTTTACTTTGAATGTTTGATAGAACTTTCAGCAGAGTCATATCTTACCTGTCACTTTCTCTTTATGAATGTTCTGTCATGACTTCCTTGAGTTTCCCGCTCTGTTTACTTCTGTCTCTATAATTCATTGCCGTCTTTCCGACATTCTTTCAAATTTCAGGAAGCATCAGCACACTTTCACTCTTTTGTTCAGTGACAGTTTGTCTGCAGCTGAAATCGGATGATGTCTCTTCATCGCTGGCAATATTTCCATTACATTAATCTCTATTGTCACTATTTCTTTTCAGGTAGGCCACTGACAGGAGCAGTGTGAGAAACTGCCACCACTAGGCATTAGCTAATGGCACTTAATATTGACATCGGAAACGATATTCGTTGCATGCCGAGCCAGAGAAATCTGGAGATTTTTCTAAGACTGTAAGTCGTATCCCATACGTCTTGCAGTTTGTTTTGCTGTACGTAACGACAAACAGAATAATCCTTTAATAATATTAGGCTGGCTGGGGATTCTTTCTTTCTGTGCTTAAACTAAGATGACATCAGTATTTTTCCTTCCTTTGTTGCCTAAGAGTTTTCTGGGAGTGGAGCTTCTGTGTTTAAGTTAGCAGAAAAACGTACTCTCTTCTCACCTATGTCATATGTACTACCTGCGAAAGAAGTAAATAAAAAATGTACAGGAGTGGAATGGCTGCAGCGGTGACTTGAAGCTGTCTAAGGACAAATAAATTTAATCAAGGTTTAGCACCTCAGGCCACTTTGTAACAAGGCTTTTTAAAATTTGCACCGCTGAATCCGTAGTTCAGCAGGGCATATGCACTGCTTAGCTGCATCTTACTGGTGTAGGTGGTACATACGGTGTAGATGGTACCTATGTGCTACTAAAGGTAGTCATAAAGGTGGCGTCTTCCAGAGTCCTCTCTGTCTGCTGTTGCCCTGAGCAGCATCGCTGCTGCTGTGGCTGAGCAGCAGTGTACCTTCCATACTCTGAAGGCTCTGTAGGAGCCTCAGGTCACCCCACAGTCTGTCGGAAGTGCCCTCACGGGCATGTACTCTAAGTGCCCAAACACTTCCATGGGCTCAATAAAAGCCTCGAATCCTATGGTAGTGCCTTTCATATTAGTTGTCTTGTCTGCAGATTCCTCCTCCCCCCAAGTCATCCAGTGCTTATTTTAATTGTGATAAACATTAAAAGGTAAGGGGATGGAAAGCAGGCAGAAGTACCTTCCTGGCTCTGCAGGGTTCCTGAAATAATGGCTCTGAGAGGCATGACTTGCCAGCGTTGAATATTTTCCTAGCTCTCAGTCTTAGTTGTTATGATGCAGCCAATGTCTCAATTCAATCTTCCAGGCAAAGTATGCAAAAAAAGGTATCGGATGACCTATATAATTTACAGCAAATGATACCTAAATTGGGTACCAGCGTGAATAGACCCTGGTTTGTAGGCAGGGTATCACTTTTTTTTTTTTTTTCCACAAATTTAATGTCTTGTTTGATAACACAACTCTGAAAGAAAAGCTGTAATTATAATGAAATAAAGTAGGCATGAATGGCATAAACCAGAAATGTAATAGGAATATGTAAAGCAGAAACAGTTGATATTGGTTTTGTTCTTTAAATTCTTCCCAAAGATGTCATAACCCATCAGACTGTGGCCATTTGTCTGATTTGAAAATCTTTCCTTTCAACAGAAAGTGAAATGTTTCCATGGAGATCAGCCAGAGATAGCCAAATGACGAACTTCTTGGCTGTACTTTCAGTTTGGTTTCTATGGTTTCCAGACAAGGAGGGGAGGAAAGTGAAGTTGCTGAGGTTCTCTTTCTTTCTTTTCTTTCCTTGTTTTCCTGCCTGTAAAAGGTTACTGTAAACCAAGTGATGGAATTGAAATCAGTGTTGGCCCACAACAAGCAAAGGCAATCGTTGTCATCTTGGTCCTTGAAAAACCTTGCATAGGTCATATCCTGCAGTTATACATCTGCCCTCGTCCTAGGGCAAAGAAATCACAACGAAGAGGTAAGACTTTCTTAGCATTATGAGCAACATTCTGCGTAGGGAAAATATGTTTATAATGACGAGACTTACCTTGACTGTGCACTACACAATAAGAAAATGGTGACAGGATTGACTGTGAACAGTTCTATTTAAAGGATACAAAAACTGACAATGAAACACTGCATCCTGGAAAGACCTGAAGGCCTTCAGAAAAAGCAATGCTGCAGCTCTTGCTAATAATACTAAACTGGATGGATAAATTTAGGTACTACCGTAGTGAGTGGAGCAGCTCATGGATTTCTGTACAGGGGCAATAGAACTTCATAATGCAAAAATAAAACTGTCATCTTGACATCTAAAGTCTCATCTTTCTTCTCACCCACGACCTCAAAGTTGTTTTTTCTCAAAAGGTGTCACGTGGTTGTTTGGAATTGGTATAAATACCTCCTTTTCATGCTACTTCACTGGATGTTGCACAGACCACATTCCTTCTTCATAGATTCCTCTTCATCCTGCTTCACTGCTTCTTCCTTCCTCAATAACAGTGGGGTCTAAATTTTTTTTTATTATTATTTTTTTTTTTGTAAATACATCAGATACAAACTTATTTCTACTTCTCCTCAGGTTTTTTCAGGGCTAATTCCAGTCTCTCCTATCATCTCTGTCATGTTTCTGGGAAGCTGACTTCTGTCTCTTGCCACTGATTGCATTCTTCTTTGGCTGCCGTCCTTGCAGAGACAAATTTATGATATTGTAGAAAGAGTCATAACTTAAAATAGAGTAAACAAGATGTGATTGTATTGCTACCTGAAACTAGCTCAAGTGAAGCTTGAAGACCTGTGAAGCCTCCTGTATCTGCCCTGTATACATGACTCTGCAAAGTTAATTGCTCACGCTGTCTCCTGGCAAGAAACTGATGAAAAAGGAAGCTGTGTGTATCACACAACTCGCTGTGATGCCTAAAACTTTTCTTAAAAATAATAAAAGTAATACCTAGTTTAACAATCTAAGTTACCCGCTTCCCATTGAAATGTATGGTTAAAGAATTGAAGAAGCTGGCAGTAGTCAAACTTGGTTCTAAAGTTAAAAAAAAATAACAAAAAAGCCTTTATATCAAACATAGGGCACAAGGAATTTAATATATAATGAAAATAAGACTGCAGAATATTAATTATTAATACAGTTAGAAGTAAAACCTCTTCTTTCCAAAAGTCTTTGAAAAGTATTTGAAATCTCTGCGGAAAACAGATGGTTGGTGCTAGCAGAGCAACAGAGAGAGTCCAGGAGGTGTCACCAGGCTGACCCACAGTAACTTGGGGAGGGAGGGCTGCACTACCCTAGACATGTGTAGGGCAATGGAAGGTGACAGGTACTGCTGCTTACAAGCCAATTGATTCCTGGGCACAGCACTCGCTCTTCTGCCGGTGAAATGACATGAAGAGATGGAAAAAAGCCTTGTATGAACTGCACAGGGAAGGGCCATCCCTTCCACATAAGGCAGTCTCTCCTTAAATTATCCTGTGTATCACGATGAGAGCGCAAACAGCAGCAGGAAGATAAAAGAAGCAGTGGGAATCCAGTGTAACGCTGCTCTCAAATACCCTCAGGTGAGATGCAGTCTGCAGAAGCATTACCGGGGAATTATATTGAAATCGGTCTGTGTGGGTATGAGATCTGATTAATACAAGCATTTAAAATATTAATTCATCCTTTACTTCAAGATCACTGTGTGAATGGAATCTTTTCAATAATGGAATTTAATATTGACCTTGTTTAAGTAATAATTAAAATTGTTCACTGATGCCCATTGTAAATTACAAAAAAACAGTTTTCACCTATGTAATTATTTTTAATTGTGTGCGGTACACTAGAACAGAAGTTGTTAGTAGCTTGCAGAATGGTGTCTTGTGTAGAGAAGACTCTCCACGATGGGAAATATTTTCCTGGAGGGTATAGACTCCATGCTGTTTACTGGCGTAGCTTTCTGAAAATACTTTGTGTTGTGTTCATCATTGTCATTACTCTGCTTTCCTTTAGTTATATTGCCTGATAAGAATGATAGGCCATTTTCCTAGTTTTTGTTCATCAAACCAGTATTAGTTGAGATATGGCCCATATGCCATATGGACTCCCTATGGACTGCTCTCCTCTGCAGCATGCTCCTGTTGCCATTGTCTGGCTGCATCTTGGGACTGTCTTCCACCCTTGCATCTCAGCAGGGGTCACAGAGCCAAAATGCTGTAGTGTCAGTCAGAAGCTGCCCTCATTTCATAGAATGATAGAATCATTTAGGTTGTAAAAGATTTTTAAGATCATTGAGTCCAACTGTTAACCTAACACTGTACTAACTAGTCCACCACTAAACTATGTCCCTAAGCCCCACGCTTACCTGTCTTTTAAATACCTCCAGGGAGGGCGATTCCGCTACTTCCCTGGGCAGCCTGTTCCAATGCTTGATAACTCTTTTGGTGAAGAAATTTTTCCTAATATCCAATCTAAACCTTCCCTTGTGCAACCTGAGGCCGTTTCCTCTTGTTCTGTCACTTGTTACCTGTGAGTGGAGACCAACCCCCATCTCTCTACAACCTCCTTTCAAGTAGTTGTAGAGAGTGATAAGGTCTCTCCTCAGCCTCCTTTTCTCCAGGCTGAACAACCCCAGTTGCCTCAGCTGCTCCTCGTAAGACTTGTCCTCCAGACCCCTCACCAGCTTTGTTGCCCTTCTCTGGACACGCTCCAACACCTCAATGTCTTTCTTGTAGTGCGAGGCCCAAAATGGAACGCAGTACTCGAGGTGGGGCCTCACCAGTGCTGAGTACAGGGGGGTGATCGCTGCCCCAGTCCTGATCACCACACCATCCCTGATACAGGCCAGGGTGCCGTTGGCCTTCTTGGCCACCTGGGCACACTGCTGGCTCATATTCAGCAGGCTGTCCACCAACACCCCCAGGTCCCCTTCCACCAGACAGCTTTCCAGTACTCTACAGCATTTCTTCGGCTGTGACCAGTCACATGCCCATCAAGTGGAAAGCCATGCCACTTTTTAACATGTGCCAGATGTGCATCCTGCGGCACCTGTGACCTGCAAGGAGGAACGCAGCCGCTAGCTGTTCTGCCTGCTCCCCCATGCTACAGTCCCATGACTGATGCTGCCACACAGCAAGGATGTGACTGTACTTTGGCGGGGTAGTGGATGTGCAAATAATCGTGACAGGAGAGAGGGATGCATCTTCCAGTGCGGCAGAAATAGATCTATGGCCACCCTCTGGCTGAAAGTGTAGGTGTCGCTTCCCTCCTCTGCACATTTTTGATAAGTTGAAATAAAATTGCACACCATAAATTAACTTCAAAAATCCGTACCTCCTCAGTCATACCTTTCTGCAGTGATCTCTGTTGCTTAGAAAAGGAGAACAAATTAACAAGCATGAGGTTTTTCGCCTCCGCTCGGAGCCCTGGGCTATCTCTCTGTTATCGGAACTTTGCAGGAAAAATATTGGTTTTCACCCTTCCGGGGAAATCTTTCCCACCTAAGCTCATGGCTTTACTTTGCCTCCTTCTAGCTTGGCAGAAAGTGCTCCCCAACCTGAAGCTTTGATAACATACTTCGAGACACCTGCAAAAATACTTATTGAGTTTGGTTTTGCCAATAGTGAAAGCAAGGAAAGAGTTCCGTGGTAAGTCTGAATATTTGGCTTTTATGTAAAAGAATGGAAACAAAAGGCTGCAAGTAAAACGAGACTGATGTCATCTAGCTTAAATTTAAAGACAAGGTGATGTAACTACGTGATTTTGCTTAAAATCCCCAAAGGGCTTCTGAGGGAGAGATTGTGGTCAGGGAAATCAGAAGAGCCCGTAAAGCTGGTGGATGAAAGAGGCCACCATCTGTGGTGAAGGTAGGTTTTCCCCAAAGATAGTTTGTCTTTCTGTATTTCCAGCAACAGAACTTTCTGAGGGGAAGGAAGAAAAAAAAAAAAAACCTACTGGAAGAGCTGTGTGGTGTAATGAGGCACTACTCACCTGTGCAGTACATGTGCTCCCCAACCTTCACCACAAAATGTTAGACCCCTTCACAAATCTAAGCCATCTGTCTCCAGCTCGACTTATCATACCACTTAATAAGGATAGTATGACACTATTGATAAGAAGCCAGAATTTAATGTAGTTTTACCTGCCATTGGCACTTATTGCCCTTTCTGCTTACACATGCAGGAGACTTGGAGAACTTTATTTGGTACAGATGCTCCCGGGTTCACGGCACTATTCATGTTGCTGCTGATATTAGGGCTGATTTTAGGCATTCAGGAGTGATGCTGTAGACTTTGCATTTGATGTCTTAGTCAATATCTGTGTAAGAAACTGCTAATTGCTCCAGAACTTGGCAGACCTTAAGCAGAAGTAATAGGTCTGCTACCGAAAAGCATTAACTTTTTTAAAGTTAATTAAAAGTATTAACTTTTTTCAAAATTACCTCTTTAAAGTATATAGCATGATGCAGGAAATGAAAGGTCTTGAGGCCAATGTTCTGAATCTTTTTAATATTGAAACTGAACAATAAAATTCAAGATTCTTAGAAGTTTTGTCTGAATGCTTCAAAGAAGGTATAGTTTCCTCTTTTACTGGATATCGTCTACTCAGGAAATTATGTAGAAACATCCTTTGTGTGGAAAAAAATTATTAATGGTCTGCTTAAATTGTTTTATAGCTTAAATATTTATATGTACATGCAGTTATATCTAAATATCATAGTAAAAACTGTGTCCTGTGCAATCCTAACACAGCGTCTCTTTTTGTGGGGCAGTAGCAGGGCTCGGGCATATTCATTCCCATTTCTCACATCCTTCAGAGGTCACCAGTTCACTTGCCCAGTTTTGATAACCTGTCCCACCCAGCAAATTTACAACATGTGGGCCTGGAAAGAGATGCTTTTATGTGAAGATTTTTCACTCTAAGGGCGTGAGAACGAAGAAAGGGAGAAATAGAAAGAAAAAAGGAATGGTGCACAAGGGGTGTGTGTGTGAGAGGAAAGGTTATTTTGGAGTAAAGAGATATTCTGAGAACAGAAAAAGTATTATTCTGAGTAGAGGAACTGGCAAAACAGGGAGTTGAAGGCTTGGTCCAGAAAAAAGAGTCAAATTGAGCACAAGAAGGAAGGATGCAGTAGTTTTGAGAGACTCCTGAAAGACTCCTCCTTGCCAGGAAAAAAAAAAGAAAGTTATTTTTAATACACATCCAAATTTTCATGTAATGTAAATTGCATCTTGCTTCTAAACACCCAAACTGGTCAAACTGTGTAGTGGGGCTGTTAGCGAAGTCTCGCCGCCCGTGAGTTACAACCTCCGCAGCCGTTGTTTCGGTGCAGATGACATTCTGACCCGGTTTATCTATTGCTTTCACTGGTTGTTATGCCTCATGTTAGGATTTTAACCCACACCAGTTAAGATACAAGTAAACACAAGTGGAAAACGTATTTTAATTCCTGTTGTTGGTGCGTTCTCAGTGTACTGCAAACATGTCGGGGCGCTTTACTAAAGGGTCATCTCCCTACTTCTGCGCTGCGGAAGAGTAGCCCGAGCTGCTCCTGCGTGAGCCACAGCACATGGCTGCCAACGTCTGATACCTGAACTCTGTTGGAAAGCGCGTCCTGTGTTCCTACCGGGATGGATCTTCCTTCTCCGACGCTCAGGAGAGAAGGAGCTTCTTGCTGCCATCTATCGATAAAGCGGTGGAAGAGACATCCCCTCAGTGTGGCTCACAGCCGCTGCGCCTGCGCCAACACCTTGGCCAGTCTTGTTAATGCTATTTTTTTTTTTTTTTAATGTCTGTTTATAGAGGTAATGAGGTGTTGTTATCCTTACTGACTGAATGAGCGACAAATGAATTTGATGCGGGGTGAGGGAGGCTTCTGCATAACCAAATCTCAGCCGCAGGCTGCTGGCTGTGGGTGTTCAGAAGCCCCGGAGATGTGGAAAGAAGGGAGAAAAAGGGCTCTGGAGCTTTTGCCAGAACGAAACTCATACTAAATTGCAGTAAGCGTTAAAAGAGCTGACAGAGAGATTGTAATGCTTGTAAAGCAATGATTATTAGACAGTTTGAGAGCATGGAAATCCTTTTCCAGGATTGCTGTATTATAAAGGCAGAGGACCACGAAGGCTCACCTGGAGCAAGTGGGCACTGTGTAGGAGTAGGGATACAGCCAGGCGTGAGGCAATGTAACAGGCACTTCTTTGTGACAGCACACCTCCCCGGGAGTTAAGAAGGGATGTGCGAGGATGTGCCGGTGTCTGTAGCTTCACTGACTGTGGATAGTGTGTGTGTGTGGTCTCTGGAAAGCGGGAGTGAACCGTGGGACCAGGGGTCTTTTAATATTGGATATTCACATCAATAGATGGGGAAACTGAGTGAAAAGACTCAGAATGCTTGAGTTGTGGGAGTGTGTGCTTCGGTTTTTGTGCAAACACCTCTGTGATTTATTGGTGTTTAATTCCCTGAATTGATGTCAAACTTATTTTTCTTTTCCATGTAGCTTTTGTTTCACACAATGACTTTCATACATGGGAAGATACTGCCTGCAGGAGGTTTACGACGCTTTTCCTTACATTTCAAGGAGTTGCTACAAGACGTCTCCTATGTGTAAAAGGAATCAACAGATATTTGATACTTAGTATTTTTGCTCACAAACAGCCACTAAGGGTTAAAGTGCCACCAAACTAAGTTCAAAGATGTTATAGAAACAGTATATGTGAATTTCTCGCTATTAAATGAATATTCACGTGAAAATGCTAAAATTAGAAAGAGAATATGGAGTTGCTGAAAGGAAAAATTCTAGCTTTAAAAAAATTAATCTAAAAGTGACACACTGAGTACTTGAGCCAAGTGCAGTTTTCTCTTAAAGAGCTTTTTAATTATTTTTTTAAATGTAATTAAAAGTAATTACAAGATCCTCAGCAACCGCAGTCCACATCTGGCAAGTAAAATATTAATGACATTTTAATTCTTGCACAGGTCATTGGGGTAAAGTAGTATGGATATTGTGCAGATTGTCTTCATTTTGTGTTTGTTATCAATAGATAACGCGCGTAGGAAAAACGCGCTCTCTCAAAAATAACCCAGGGCTCTGTTATTAATTATATCTTATTAGAAATGAAGAGTAAGAGCATTAGTGTCTGCTTATCAGGATCGTATGATTCCTCAAAGGCTGTGATCTTCCCTGCTCCATTGTACCAAGCTCGCTGGCCAAAATGTAGCTGCTGCCGCCCACGGTGAGTAGCCTCACCCATGTGTGTGTGTCTGATTGCACGAGCCCCAGCGTCAGAAATGCTGGCCACCAGGACAAGCACAGCCTTTGAATCGGCCGCGCTGCTCTCATCAACACAAGAGAGTGCTCTTTGGTGAGTTTGGAAGGACACAGTTTTGACAGGGTGACTAGACGTCCAGGCCTTGTGGGCGCTTCAGTGGGTGCCTCAGGTGGTCATTCGCTGGCTGTCCTCACACCTGCAAACTCATACTGCTGGTGGCTTGGCCTGCTCTCCTGCACCAAACATGTGTAGGCGTGACACGTCCTCCTTACCGGGGAACACCTAGGCTGCTTCTGACCAGGTAAAAGGAGCATCTCCTTTCTTGCTGGTGCTCTGAGGCTAGCAGTAGTAAATGGCTCTTGATGGTCTGCCTCTCGCTGTCCATTCACCATCTGCCTCCCCAATTTTCATAGCTCCTTGTTCAAGTGAGTCAGTCCGCAAAGCGTTTCACTTGGGTCCATTTGACTCAAATCAAGGAGAGCAAACAGCTGCTGTACAATAATTAAGAAAGATTAGGTTTTTAAGATTGTTTTTTTCATCAGTCTTTTCATTTAAAGTCTACTACTAAACTCCTTCCTGAAGATGAACTTTTCCTGGAAAGCAGGGAGAGAGAATGACAGAGGGGAAAAAAGAGCATGTGTGTTTTAAAATGTGTTCTAGGGGATGTCAGTGACAACTTGAAGGGTTGGAAACCACACCAGGGAGTACAACAGAATGGGAAGGTTGTGCTGAGAGACCTGAGACCTAGAGAGAGGTTTTGAAAAATAATCATCATAGGAAGAATGTAAAATTGTTTTTTCATGGTACATCTTCCACTGAGCTTGAGAAACATTGTCAAGACCATGACGTTTGATGCTGGCACTATACGTTCTTGCTAATATCTGTATTCCCTTTGTATTTGGTGTGGATGAGATTACTGCAAGAACGCTACGTTCAGTTCTGAAGTCCATAATCTACACACAAAAAAAAGTATTGGAAAAGGTTCAGAGAAGAAACAAAGAGTGAGAGAATGACTAGAAAATAGGCCTTTAATGAGTTCCTGAAGAATCTTAGTCTATTTAACTTATCAAAGGGAAATTTAAGAGCTGAAAAGTCTATTTATAACAGTGAGAAGAAACTTTGATAAGAGATGTTCAGCATCTGACTTGTGAAAGAAGAAATATTCAAACTTGAAATAAGTGAAGATTCTTATTAAAAAGTGACAGGCCATAGTCAGAGTGGAGCAGATTCCTCAGCTCTGGAAGGTCCTGAATGGTGCTTTGACACTTTTCTAATTAGTTTGTGAGTGTGTGTGTGTGTTTTGTGTTTGTTTGGTTTGGCTTTTTTTTTTTTTTCTTATTTTTTTTTACAATTAACATTACCTATCAGTTAGCATTTTCATGTCTGTCTTAAATGTTAAACAAATCTTAACAAGATGGATACTTGTTATTTCAAGATATCAGTGCTGGGAAACAAAATCTTTCTTTCTCAGCACACAGGATCAAAAAGCAAGGTCATACTGCCCTACTGCTGTGTGTTCTCTGCTGGATTTGCAGAAACTTCTGATGGCCTTCGGTGGTCTTCATTTAAAATTTTTTTAGACTAGGGATTATATTGCCTGACCATACAAGCATTATAGATTTACAATACTGGACTCTCTGAAAACTACAGTACTAGAAATTTTACTGATAAACCCACTGAAGGTGGTTTAGATCAGAGAAATACTATTTGACACCGGTGTGTTCATGTTTTTCATTCGGTCTTCATTTATCATTCCAGTTTCTAAGTAGCTCACACATATACGCTGATGATTTCACCTTCCATAAATCCGTGTGACAGGAAGGGGGTGATCAGTGTTGTGTACCAGACTATTCCAGATGAGAACAACTTTGTGCCATGTGAATTTTATCTGAAGTCAATGCAGAGAGCAGAGGACAGGTCATAAAAATGCATATTCAGTGTTGCTAATGCAGTGAAGGTGTAATTGCTTTCACCTCTGGAGTAGGAAAGCTCTTGGAACATCTTTTGAATGTTAACTCTATTCTTAAACCATCTTTTTCTTAGGGTCTTAGGGAACTCTTTTATGTGTTTATCAGAGTAAAGATGTTTCTTTTTTTCCTCTGCGGTGGCCACAACATGGAGCAAGTAAATATAATTCAATTTTGCTTGGAATGGATCTTTATAAAACGAGAGGAAAGACATTCGCTCCGAGAAAAATTCCTGAAACCTAACCAGAAATATTCCATTTTGGTTATTCAGCATTTTTATTTATTCTTCATCTTTCTCAGTTACACGAACTTGAAAATAATTTTTTTTTTTGAAAGTGTGAATTTTTCCCACATTTACAGATGAACTTTGTTCACTGTAACAAAACTCTGGTTTTACTTCTGGTTTACTTTTTAAAAATTATTTATTTGTCAGGCTGTCTATTTTTAAAAACATAGATGTTTCTTAAGCAGTCTTTAACTACAATTAAGAACAACCTGTCAATAATTTATGACTTATTACTCTAGTATATACAACATTTTACCATTTATGTAGCCAAGGCTTCATGCAATTATATGAAGGTATCTGCAGGTAAACCTGTAAAATAAGTGAGATCATTTGATGTTTCAGCAACGACAGAAATTTTCCTATTTCAGTTGAAACATGAGTTATAATGTTTTGAAATGTTTTTAAATGTATCACAAGTGTATTTCTACAGTTAATACTTGATTTTTTTTTGCTTCTTTTTTTTTTTTTTTTTTTTTTTTTTTAGCCAAAAGGATGGATATGAGAAAGCCAGATGACACAGCTTTCAGCGCATAAAATATACCGTAAGCATCACTTCTGTTTCTGTGGTTGCTATTTGTTCAGTATCCTTCTTTTATTCAGGCAGATCCCCTTTGAAAGCATAAGCAGGGGTGTATCTTTTTGACAAGTTATCTCTGTAACTTGCTGCTACCTTTACAAGAGTGATGTGTTCTGTACAGTGAGAAGACACTTTTGTTGGTTTGTACGTGTTTTGACCAAAAAGCGTTAGATTTATAACCGTTTCTAGAATGGTTATAATGGAACTCCATTGTTCCAAATGTTCCATACTTGGTATGATCCAGAGTACCACTTTGTGTACATCCTTATGTTTATTAAACCCCCCCTCCCCCCCCATCCTTGTTTAAAAAAGTACAGGATGAGAAGCAATACAAAATTTACAAAACTTCCTTCCAGAATCACTTGTATTCCTTTAGACTGAGTACATTTGGTCCAGAGCTAAGAGGGTGGGTTCCCTTTTGCTTCCGTTAGTAGAAAATAGATTACATATTAATTTCCTTGATTAGTTTAAATATTTCATGTCACTAAGAAAGCAATCAAAATGTAACCACATGAGCAACTGCTCTGCGAGTGTTATGGCCATGAAATTCGCTGCAAAGTTTCTCACAACAGAATGTGAAGGCAAAATCAGGATGAAAATAATGGGAATTATATGAACAAAATAATCACTTTTGGTATCAATATTGAAGTCTGCTGATTGTTTACTTCCAGAAAATAACATTTTGTATTTACTGTTGACTCCTTGATTACTGTTTATGACCTAAATAGAATATGAAAGACAGAATAAATATTGTCACTTATGACAAACTAAAGGTAAAAGTTTAGCTTAGGAAAACACAATGTCCCTATTTAAGGAGGAAAGTATGAATTATTTAGGTTTTTCCTCACAATTTTTTCCTACTCTGTGCGTATCTGTGTGTGTTTGTGTGACTTCTGGAGCAAATAAAAACACATAAGATTAAGAGAATGATATGTCTCAGACTATTTGAATTATTTTAAGGTTACTAACAGCTGGTAACAGTCCACAGGCACTGGTGAAGCTATTCATGTGCATGGTTATAAAATCAAGTGCATCACTATAAAAATGGATATACTCTTGGTTTTCCGGTTTCATTTCTTGTGGCTAGCTTAAAATTGATGTAAAGGCTCTGAAATATTTCCTGAATTATTATCATGTCACTTGAACGTAATTTAACAGAACTATTAAATGTGATATGAATCAAGCGACTTGCCGCTGGATTTCACTGTTCATAAAATTCATACTTTTTAACTTCTCTTTTTAAAAAAAAGAAAAAAAAAAAGTGTTTTTCAAGTCTTTCTATTCATCTTTTAGAATTTGAACGTTTTTTGCCTTCTCCAAATGCCAATGCTCAGTGTGAGGACTGATAACTTTACATGCCGTCTAAGTATCCCTTCCAAAGCAGATGCCTGTTATGGAAAGGCAATGTTAGGAAGACGCAGATGTACGGGGGCTCTGAGGGAGTTATAACCATTAGCCCCAGGCACGTCTGGCACATGCACTCGCTGTTACCTGATGCGATTTTAGCCACGCAGCAGCTCAAAACAACTTGCCTCCCTTTCACATGCTATGGCTTTGCAACACACTTATACCGCAAAATGAAGTACTTCCTTACATGCCTTAAACAGAGTTGTTTTTCTGCATGGTGGTCCTTCCTTTCATTGCTGCTTTACCCTAGAAAATAGGAGGTGACGCACAAAGATTGAATACGGCAATTTTAGGCAGCCTAATAATCCACTACGGAAGTCAATACAAAGGTTTTTTCTTCTGTTACAGCTATTTATGCTGATAGAGTTGCTTTGGTGGAATATCATCCTTTTATACGTGAATGTCAGATCTGTCTCAGTAATTTCAAAGTCAGCATGTCTGCCAGACAGCAGACATTAAGCACTCCAGAAGTCTGAGAGCAAACTAAGAGAAATGTTCTTTGTATCCTTTCTGATTATAAGGATTAACTGTATGCATCCTTCCCTTTATCTCCTACACTCATACTGCCTTGATGTGCGTTGTACGGATTAGCGAAACAGCGGAGACTCGGAGGAACTGTGCGTTGCTGGTAAGTTTTGGGTGAAACATGTACTGTGGTCTTTGCCGTTGGTATCCCTCCTCTCATTCGTATTGAGGGGAAATGAAGAAGGACTCTGATTGCCTGATGCCAGGTGACACATGTGCTTCGGGACATGTTTTGGTTTGTCTGCCTCTGGGAAAAATAGGGAAAACCCACGTTATGAAACGGCGTGCAGCTTCCATGTAAACACTAGTACAAAGCAGTCCAGAAAGCTGTGAGCACATCTGTGGTGAAACACGCTGCCCTGAGACACTCCTAAACTCTTAAAAAGAGTTGGGGAACGGGAAGTTAGACTGGGTAATGATCCAGTCTGCTTAAAGGAGATCTAGTTATTTATGTTGCATAAATAATGGAAAGCATACGATAAATGCAATAGTATATATAGTTAATGTTAATCATATAGATGGCTGATGAGATTGTTTAAAGGAATAATCAAATATCAGTGTTTACTTTGGTTAAAAACCCCACAAAGATTCTCTGATACATCTGAGGAAAAAAAGATCTTCAGTCAGAGACACAGCTATTATTAAATGTTGATTATAAATAATAAGGCAAGTGGTTCAAGAGCAAAGCCTATTCTGAAGCGGGGTGATAGTTCCATCATGTATGGTAAGTAGATTACCAGTTGTAGCAAAGGGCACAAAACTGGGAAGAGTGGCTGACACGCCAGAAGGCTGTGGCACCTTACAGCGTGACCTGGACAGGCTGGAGAGTTGAGCAGAGAGAAACCTTATGAAATGCAACAAGGGCAAGTGTAGGGTGCTGCACCTGGGGAGGAATAACCCCATGCATCAGTACAGGTTGGGGGCTGACCTCCTAGAGAGCAGCTCTGTGGAAAGGGACCTGGGAGTCCTGGTGGACAACAGAATGACCATGAGCCAGCAATGTGCCCTGGTGGCCAAGAAGGCCAATAGCATCCTGGGGTGCATCAAGAAGGTGGAAGGAGGTCATCCTCCCCCTCTACTCTGCCCTGGTGAGGCTGCATCTGGAGTACTGTGTCCAGTTCTGGGCTCCCTGGTTCAAGAAAGACAGGGATCTGCTGGAGAGGGTCCAGCAAAGGGCTACAAAGATGATTAGGGGATTAGAACATCTCTCCTATGAGGAAAGACTGAGGCACTTGGGTCTTTTTAGTCTAGAGAAAAGAAGATTGAGGGGGGATCTTATTAATGCTTACAAATCACTCCGATATTCAAAAAAAGCAAGAAGGAGGACCCAGGGAACTACAGACCGGTTAGTCTCACCTCTGTCCCTGGGAAGGTAATGGAGCGACTCATTCTGGATGTCATCTCCAAACACGTTGAGGAACAGGAAGTTATTAGAAGTGGTCAACATGGATTTACCAAGGGTAAATCATGCTTGACCAATCTGATAGCTTTCTATGATGTTATAACTGGTTGGCTGGATGAGGGGAAAGTCGTGGATGTCATCTACCTTGACTTTAGCAAGGCTTTTGACACTGTCTCCCATGACATCCTCATTAGGAAGCTGAGGAAGTGTGGGCTAGATGAGGTGACAGTGAGGTGGATTGAGAGTTGGCTGTGGGACAGAACTCAGAGGGTTGTGATCAGCGGCACAGAGTCTAGTTGGAGGCCTGTAACCAGTGGTGTCCCCCAGGGGTCAATACTCGGTCCAATTTTGTTCAATATATTCATTAATGACCTGGATGAGGGGGCAGAGTGTATCCTCAGCAAGTTCGCTGATGATACCAAACTGGGTGGGGTGGCTGACACCCCAGAGGGCCGTGCTGCCATCCAGCGTGACCTGGACAGGCTGGAGAGCTGGGCAGAGAAGAACCTAATGAGGTTCAACAAAAGCAAGTGCAAGGTCCTGCACCTAGGGAGGAAGAATGCAAAGCACTGGTATAGGTTAGGGGCGGACCTGCTGGGAAGTAGCTCTGAGGAGAAGGATCTGGGGGTTGTGGTAGACAGTAAATTGCCCATGAGCCAGCAATGTGCCCTTGTTGCCAAAAAGGCCAATGGAATCCTGGGCTGCATAGGGAAGAGTGTGGCCAGTAGGTCGAGGGAGGTCATTCTCCCCCTCTGCTCTGCACTGGTGAGGCCACAACTGGAATACTGTGTCCAGTTTTGGGCTCCCCAGTTCAAGAGGGACAGGGAACTGCTGGAGCGAGTCCAGCGAAGGGCAACTAAGATGATTAAGGGCTTGGAGCATCTCCCTTATGAGGAAAGGCTGAGGGAGCTGGGACTCTTTAGCCTGGAGAAGAGAAGGCTGAGGGGAGACCTTATTATGGCGTACAAGTATCTAAAGGGTGGGTTGAAGGAGGATGGAGCCAGGCTCTTTTCAATGGTTCCAAGTGACAGGACGAGGGGTAATGGGCACAAGTTAGAACACAGGAAGTTCTGTTCAAGTAGACGGAAAAACTTCTTTACGGTTCAGGTGACAGAGCACTGGCACAGGCTGCCCAGGGAGGTTGTGGAGTCCCCTTCTCTGGAGATTTTCAAGACCCGCCTGGATGCAGTCCTGAGTAATGTGCTCTGGGCAATCCTGCTTTGGCAGGGGAGTTGGACTAGATGGTCTCTAGAGGTCCCTTCCAACTCTGAAACTCCGTGATTCCGTGATTCTGTGAAATACTTAAAGGGAGGGTGCCAGGGGGATGGGAACAGTCTTTTTTCAGTGGTGCCCAGTAACAGGACAAGAGGTAACGGGCACAAACTTGAACAGCGGAAGTTCCACCTAAACATGAGGAGGAACGTCTTTACTTTGAGGGTGGCAGAGCACTGGCACAGGCTGCCCAGAGAGGTTGTGGAGTCTCCCACTCTGGAGACATTCCAAACCCGCTTGGACGCCGTCCTGTGCAACCTACTGTAGGTGACCCTGCTCTGGACTAGATGATTTCCAGAGGTCCCTTCCAACCCTGACCATTCTGTGATTCTGTGTGATTCTGTGAACTGTGAGGCATCATCTGCTAAAATTAAGCCTTTTCAAATCTACAGGTTTTCATAGCATATACGTAGACCTTTTAAAGGGACTTAGCAAGTGGATATTTTTTTATTTATTCCAAACAAGATATCTTTAGCCACAAACCCATAAGGATGCTAAAACAATACAGCTGGTTAATATTAAAAAAACCCCTCCACTAAACAAACAAACAATTCCCCCAAACCCAACATTCAATAATGCCTGTGACCTGACCAAGAAGGAAGGAAAACATACGATTGCTGAGACTATTATCCCAAACTCCAACAATGGGCCTCCAATCCAGAAAGCATTCCCTTCTTCTCCACTCCTATCTCCATCAAAATCCAGGAGATGTCAGCTGAAGTTGGAAACCTCCAGTTTCAAAGAGGCAGGGTCCTTCATATGAGGATAATTTAGTATTTCAAAAGAGTAGCACTGGCAGTATGATACTGCTCCACTTTCTGAAACCTTAAAAAGGAGGTAACATATTTCCTAAAAGTATATTTTTCGTACTGGCTTAGACCATTGCAGCATTTTTTTGACTTTAAAATCTGTGGGTTTATTAATTCTATTTCTTTTTTTTTTTTTTTTTTTGAAGATCCACAGGTAAAACGTGTTTTGCACTCAGCATGTTTTCAACATTTACAGCTACATAACAAAAGCAGTAAGTATACCTGAATCTCCTGCTTCAGTTGAATCTCCAGTGCCAGCTCATTGCCTAGAAGGGTCTGGAATTTAGCCATTTTATTGATTTGTTTATTTATCTGAACCTTCAAAATTTGTTCAGATGACAAATTGAGTAAGGAAGGTTGTATTCATGTTGTTAAATAATACTGAGAAACCTCTGCTTGGTGTCCTTATATGCTCAGGGTCCCAGAAACCATCACAGGCATCTGGGAAGCTGACTTCCTTAGCTTGGGCTGGTGGGGGCTTTGTCTTGAATCTGAAGGTAGTGTGGCTTTTGTAGGTGACTCTTGGAAGTCTTGTTATTTACTTGCCTTAGGCATCGGTCTGTCTTGTTTGTTGCCTGAAAAAGATCTGTTTATTTATTCATCTAAGAAGTGAAAAACTTCTGTGTATTCAAGTGACAGGGCTCAGTATAGGTGTGTCTGCAGGAGATTACCATGATCCATGACAGTGGTTGCCCAAGTTTTGAGCACACATGCATCACTGTAAAGTTTTAGATTTACTTGTACTCTACCACGGAAATCATAAAGAAATGAAGAATTTGTACATTTTGTTGTTTAGTAAGCTGTAGATCAGCAGTGATCTGAAGGCCAGGCTCTAGGCACAGATAATGTGATGGCTTCTTTTTTGTTTAAGCTCTGCAAACGTGGTATGAAATTGGAGTTTTCTTTCTGTCTTATGTTTAGTTGCTTCCATTTTTATTAGTTGGCTGCTTTCTACTCCTATTTCAGTCTTCTTTATTACCCTCCATGCCATTGCAAGGGATTTCTGCATAGATAACCAGACTAAAATTGCTCCTGGTAAGAAAATTTGCTGCTCAAGGACATTCTTTCAAATACTCCTGTTAATATTCTTAGAGAGCAAAGAGAAGTGACTTCCTGAATCAAATTCATTTAATTCCTTGACATTTTGTAGAAAAACAGTACTGAACCACCTTTGATTCTAAGGGCTCAGCTTTTAACTTAGCTGTAGCGTGGGTGGGGGAAGGCATTGAGAAATATTTATTGCCTGAGAGACAAGAAAATATACGAAAAGCTGTGATCTAGTGCAAGAGTAAAGAACATGAATCATGGTGGTTTGTTGTTTCCCCCCCCAGTCTAGTATGAAATAAGAGAAAACAGACAGTCTTATTATTAGAGTCTTTGGATAAACTTCTTCTCGGTGCCAGGCTTCCGCGTAGTTCTGTAAAAGTTACTACGGCTTGAAGAATGTGTGGAAACACTCCATGAGTATTTATGTATCTCATCTGACACAGAATAGAAAGCTACCCCAGAATTACTTCACATCAATTACTGTTTATTGAGACCTTCCCGTTAGAAAAGGTGCATACAAAAAATGGGCTTGTCATGATAACAAAATATTGCCATTTCTCATAACTTTCACTGCTCACTGAAGTAGGAGGTGGTGAGGAGGTTGCATAGCGTCGGGGAGGCTGAAAAGGAGTTACATAGCTGGTTCCAAGCGCAGTCTGCAGTGGACCCACAGCCAAACAATCAAAACCTCCCCGATTGGCACACAGAGAAGGGAGGGAGGAAGAATGGAATCTTGCAAGGACCAGCAGGAGGAAGAGACTTCCCCTGAGGCCTGAGGTGCCCTTGCAGAACTGCTTCAGAGCTCTGTGGAGTGAAGAGGAAAGATGAGTCACATCAGGAGAAATGCTGAAGCTGAGTAAGGCTACCCGATCTGCTCCCCGTGTAACAACCAGAGCAATTAAGAAAAGGCAATGGGTGATCGTAGTAGGTGACTCTTCTGAGAGGTACAGAGGCACCCATTTGCTGACTTGATGCACTCTCTAGAGAGGTGTGCTGCTTACCAGGGGCTTGCATCAGGGATGGCACCAAGAGACTACTAAGCCTTGTACAGTCCACTGACTATTATCCACTGCTGATGTTTCATGTGGGCACCGTTGTTACTGCCAGAAGCAGTCTGAGGATTATCAAGAAGGACTACAGAGCCCTGGAAGTTATAGCAAAGGACTCTGGGGAACAGGTAGTCTTTTCATCAATCCTCCCGGTCAAAGGGAAGGGGTTTGACAGGGCCAATTGAATCTGTTGAGTCAACAAATGGTTACAGGACTGGCGCCACAGCCAAGAGTTTGGATACTTAGACCATGGGACTCACTTTGGGGAATATGGTCTACTGGGGGCTGATGGGATCCATCTGCTAGAAAAGGGGAAGAGCACCTTCCATCTAAGGCTTGAGAATCTTGTGAAGAGGGCTTTAAACTAAAGTTGCTGGGGAAGAGGAACCCCAGTCCTATCAGTTTGATGTCTGTGCCAGCAACAGATGCTGAGAGCCTGCAGAAAGATCACAGGTCAGCAGGAGAGCACCTGGAGTGCAGCACAAAGGAACTGCAACCACTCCAGCCAGTAAGGTAGCTTCATCAGGGGCCCATCTTAAATGCCCCTATGCAAACGCACATTCCATGGGCAATAAACAAGAAGAGACGTGCGCACATGTGCAGGGCTATGATCTCATTGGCATCATGAAGACATGGTGGGATGGCTCCTATGACTTGACTGTTGGAATGGATGGATACAGGCTCTTCAGGAAGGAGAGGCAAGGGAGACAAGGTGGGGGTGTCACCCTCTATGTCAACAACCAGCTGGAGAGAATGGAGCTCTGCCTGGGGATGAATGAGGAGCCAACTAAGAGCTTTTGGGTCAGAATTAAAGGGAGGGCAGGGACAGATGATGTTACAGTGGGGGTCTGCTACAGGCCACCTGACCAGGAAGACCAAGCAGGTGAGGCCTTCTGTAGACAGATAGGAGCAGCCTCACATTCACAAGCACTGGTCTTCATGGGGGGCTTCAACAACCCTGACATCTACTGGAAGGACAACACAGCAGGGCATAAGCAATCCAGGAGGTTCCTGGAATGCATTGATGATAACTTCCTTCTCTAAGCAATAGAGGAGCCAATGAGGAGAGGTGCCATGCTGGATTGTGTTGTGACCAACAATGAGGGGCTGGTGGGGAATGTCACACTCAAGGGCAGCCTTGGCTGCAGTGACCTTGAGATGGTAGAGTTCAAGATCCTTAGGGCAGCGAGGAGGGTGCACAGCAAGCTCACTACCCTGGACTTTAGGAGAGCAGACTTTAATCTCTTCAGAGATCTGCTTGGCAGAGTGCCATGGGATAAAGCCCTGGAGGGAGGAGGAGCCCAAGAAAGTTGGCTAATATTCAAGGATCACCTCATCCTAGCTCAGGAGCGATGCATACCAACAAAGAGGAAGTCAGGCAAAAACACCAGGAGGCCTGCATGGGTGAGCAAGGAGCTCTTGGACAAACTCAAACACAAAAAGGAAGCCTACAGGTGGTGGAATCAAGGACATGTAGCCTGGGAGGAATATGGAGAAACTGTCTGAGCAGCCAGGGATCAGGTTAGGAAAGCTAATGCTGAGATAGAGTTAAATCTGGCCAGGGTTGTCAAGGGCAACAAGAAAAGATTCTACACGTATGTCAGTGATAAAAGGAAGACTAGGGAAAATGGATGGAAGGAAATGGGAGACCTGATTACTTGGGGTATGGACAAAGCTGAGGTACTTAATGACTTTTTTGCCTCAGTCTTCACTGGCAAGTGCTCTAGCCACACCACCCAAGTTGCAGAAGGCAAAGGCAGGGACTGGGAGAATGAGGAACGACCCATTGTAGGAGAAGACCAGGTTCAAGACCATCTGAGGAACCTGAAGGTGCACAAGTCCATGGGACCTGATGACATACATCCGCGGGTCCTGGGGGAACTGGCAGACGAAGTTGCTAAGCCTCTATCCATCATATTTGAGAAGTCATGGCAGTTCAGTGAACTTCCCACCAACTGGAGAAGGGGGAACGTAACCCCCATTTTTAAAAAGGGAAAAAAGGAAGACCTGGGGAACTACAGGCTGGTCAATCTCATCTCTGTGCCTGGCAAGATCATGGAGTGGATCCTACTGAAAACTATGCTAAGGCACATGGAAAATAAAGAGGTGATTGGTGACAGCCAACATGGCTTCACTAAGGGCAAATAATGTCCCCAAAATTTTGTGGTCTTCTATGACAGGGTTACAGCATTGGTGGATAAGGGAAGAGCAACCAACATCATCTACCTGGACTTATGCAAAGCATGTACACTGTCTCTCTGCACAACATCCCTGTGTCTAAATTGGAGAGACATGGATTGGATGGATGGACCACTCGGTGGATGAGGAATTGGCTGGATGGTTCCACTCAAAGAGTTGTGGTCAATGGCTTGATGTCCAAGTGGAAACCAGTGATGAGTGGCGTTCCTCAGGGGTTGGTATTGGGTATGACGCTGTTTAACATCTTTGGTGGTGATGTGGACAGTGGGATTGAGTACACCCTCAGCAAGTTTGCTCATGACAGAAAGCTGTGTGGAGCAGTCAACACGCAGGAGGGAAGGGGTACCATCCAGAGGGACCTGGACAGGCTGGAGAGGTGGGCACATGCAACCTCATGCAGTTCAAAAAGGCCATCTGCAAGGTCCTGCACCTGGGCAATCCCAAGCATAAATACAGGCTGGGCAGAGAATGGTTTGAAAGCAGCCCTAAGAAGGACTTGGGGGTGTTGGTTGATGAGAAGCTCAACATGAGCTGACAATGTGTGCATACAACCTCAGATGCTGTTGGCCTTGTGGGCTGCATGCACAAAAGAAGTGTGGCCAGCAGGTCAAGGGAGGTGATTCTGCCCCTCTACTTCACTCTCGTGAGATCCCACCTGTAGTACTGCATCCTGGATAACCAGGGAGGTCCCAGTTGACTGGAGGTCGGCAAATGTGACACCCATCCACAAGAAGGGCTGGAAGGAGGATACAGGGAACGACAGACAAGTCAGTCTGACCTCGGTGCCTGGGAAGGTCATGGAACAGATCATCCTCGGTGCCATTACATGGCATATGCAGGAGAATAGGGTGATCAGGCCCAGTCAGCATGGGTTTGTGAAAGGCAGGTCATGCCTAACAAACCTGATCTCCTTCTATGATAAGGTGACCCACTTAGTGGATGAGGGAAAAGCTGTGGATATTATCTACCTGGATTTTTGCAAAGCTTTTGACACCGTTTCCCACAGCATTCTCCTGGAGAAACTGGCTGCTCATGACCTGGACAGGTGTACTCTTCACTGGGTAAAAAACTGGCTGGATGGCCATGCCCAGAGAGTGGTGGTGAATGGAGTTAAATCCAGTTGGTGTCTGGTCACCAGTGGTGTCCCCCAGGGTTCAGTGCTGGGGCCTGTTCTCTTTAATATCTTTATCAATGATCTGGATGAGGGGATCGAATGCACCCTCAGTAAATTCGCAGATGACACTAAGCTAGGCGGGCGTGTTGATCTGCTTGAGGGTAGGTTGGCTCTGCAGAGGGATCTGGACAGGCTGGATCGATGGGCCGAGGCCAATGGTATGAAGTTCAACAAGGCCAAGTGCTGGGTCCTGCACTTGGGTCACAACAACCCCATGCAGTGCTACAGACTGGGGGCGGAGTGGCTCAAAAGCTGTCTGGTGGAAAAGGACCTGGGTGTGTTGGTGGACAGCCGGCTGAATATGAGCCAGCAGTGTGCCCAGGTGGCCAAGAAGGCCAATGGCATCCTGACCTGTATCAGGAATAGTGTGGTGAGCCGGACTAGGGAAGTAATCAACCCCCTGTACTCGGCACTGGTGAGGCCTCACCTCGAGTACTGCGTTCAGTTTTGGGCCCCTCACTACAAGAAGGATATTGAGGTGTTGGAGCGTGTCCAGAGAAGGGCTACAAAGCTGGTGGGGGATCTGGAGCTCAAGTCTTATGAGGAATGACTGAGGGAACTGGGGTTGTTCAGCCTGGAGAAGAGGAGGCTGAGGGGAGACCTTATCGCCCTCTACAACTACATGAAAGGAGGCTGTAGAGAGGTGGGGGCTGACCACTTCTCCCTGGTGACAAGTGATAGGACGAGAGGAAATGGGTTTAAGTTATGCCAGGGGAGGTTTAGATTGGATATTAGGAAACATTTTTTCACTGAAAGGGTTATTAAACATTGGAATAGGCTGCCCAGGGAGGTGGTGGATTCGCCATCCCTGGAGGTGCTTAAAAAAAGGGTAGATGTGGTACTTGGGGACATGGTTTAGAAGTGGTTTTTGTCAGGGTAGGTTAGTGGTTGGACTTGATAATCTTAAAGGTGCTTTCCAACCTCAGCAATTCTATGATTCTATGGACCAGTTACAGCAGGTCCAGAGGAGGGCCACAAAGATGATCAGAGGGCTGGAACACCTCTCCTATGAGGACAGACTGAGAGAGTTGGGGTTGTTCAGCCTGGAGAAGAGAAGGCTCTGGGGAGACCTTACAGCAACCTTCCAGTACCTAAAGGAGCCCTACAGGAAAGATGGGGAGGGACATTTTACAAGAACTTATAGTGATAGGATGAGGGGTAATGGTTTTAAACTGGAAGAGGGTAGATTTAGAATAGGTATTAGGAAGAAATTTTTCACTGTGAGGGTGGTGAGGCACTGGCACAGGCTGCCCAGAGAAGCTGTGGATGCCCCATCCCTGGAGGTGTTCAAGGCCAGGCTGGATGGGGCTTTGAGCAGCCTGGTCTGGTGGGAGGTGTCCCTGCAGGGGGGTTGGAACTGGATGATCTTTAAGGTCCGTTCGAACCCAAGCCATTTTATGATTCTAAGTATGTTAAAGTTATGATTTTTCTTTTCTCTTGAAGGTGGTATTTGACATACTAAATTATACAACTGGTCTCTAGATGGTGTGATTAAGTGTTTTGTAAAAATAAGTCTGTCAACTGTTACAAGCTACTTTACCTTGTGTGCTTGATTCAGATATATTTTAATTTAGGTACAGCTAAGTGTAACTGCTCGACTACAGGAACTCTAATTGACTGATGCATGTATTTATATTCCTGGATCACTGATCAAGGGCAGTTAATTACTAAAACCAAAGTCCTTCCTAATTTCAGTTTGAGAGTCTAAAACACGTTGTGACAGCAAGCCCTGGCCTTTGCTCTACCTCAGTGTGCGGCTGCAGCTGTCAGGTTTACAGCTGATGTGCAGGGGTTGGAGACCCCCAGTAAAGACCCACTAACTAGAAAAGAAACACTTTTCAATCATTTTGGAAGAAACCTAACATAGGAGGGTGGCTAGGACTTGTTTGAAACAATTTTTTGACTGTGAAATATACAGCATAATTGATGCTTCAGTGCATGGGCTGGGTTTTTTTTTTTTGGTAATAGTAGATAAAGACATCTTTTATGACATCAATACTACTGCCTGCGAGGCTGATGGGGAGGATACCATTGTGGTATCATATTACCAAAACAGTTATTGTACTGTTTAAATCAGGAGCCTGTATGGTTATAATTCTGATGCAATGATGTTAGTGGTATGAACTTGGTTTTGGGGCTCATAGATGAGTGGAGCCCATTATGCAAATTGGTCATCTTCATGAGGAGACCTCACCTTTGGCAAAATGGTTGCTTCTGTGAACCTCTGCTGAACTTGGGGGAAAATCAGAGTTTTGCTGTACTGAGCTCCTTCAGAAGTTTGCCTTCTACTCTTCACCAGCAGATTTTATTTTAAAGAAAATATCTGTTACAAATGTTTATTTATCTTCTCCATTTTTAAGCACTAAAAAAGGAATTCAGAGGAAAAATACGTTAAACTAAGATTAAGGGTCTGATTAACCTTGGGAAATGCAAGGGTAAGACTCAAACAAACCATTCTCATTTTTGTGCCGAAGTACCGTATCTCATTTAGTGTGCAAGATTTCCTTCCCTGATAGACCATAGCAGCTGCAATAGCAAACCTTTAATGAGGTAAGGACTGCTTTAGCCTTGGCTGGAAACGATTCTTACTTTATGCTCCCCTGCATCAGCTATATCCTTGACACGTATCCTTTCATGTAAGAGAGATTTAGAGAGTAGAATGAAAAAGAACAAACTACAAAATGTACATACTAACAGGACTTTAAATTTCAGCCTCAACTGTTTTGCTAGTATTGTGGTTGATGGAAAGTTACACTTGAGCACTCTCGTTGCAAAAATGGTTTTTGACTAAACAGAATTTTTGTATGAGAAGAGATGCTTTCCCCAGGTGAAGAGACTCACCTACAAAGAACAGCTAAAGAATAAGGCACACAAGTTTTCCTGGAAAAGCTACAGGAGTGTTTCCAACCTTTGACCTAAATATTTGGATTTTTACATTCTCTTCATCCAGCATTTTGGTTATGGCCATGACCTGCAAACTGGATTCATTGGAAAACTTAAGAATGAGATGTAAGAATACATATACAACATCAGAAACTAGGTAGCAATGAATTTCATCAGAAGTGACTGCTGTGCACAACACTTTGTGCGTGGCTCAGAGAGGCTGTTGGAGGGCAGATCAGATTTGATAGCGAAAGGCTGGTAATGCTCTGAGTGACGAAGCTATCCATCGGGAGGATAAAGTTCTAAGTACGTGTATTGGTCTGACTTAATAAATGGTGCCAGACTATGAAACATGCTCCCGCAGGGGCTGTGATTTGTTGCAGATTTCATATTGCTTCAGTACAAATATATGGGGAAATTGGCTCAAGCTTTCCTGATAACTCAGGGCTTGTTCGTCTTGTCAGATGAGTAAGAAAAGTTAGTACCTCCCTGATGTTAAATGGGCTTTGACCAGGCAAGTCAGCTTTGATCCAAAAGCCATTTGAACACCAGAATGGGGCTATGCATAAGCTCAGAGTCTGTTATTTCTGTCTTATCTTCTTTCTCATCTGATATTTTTCTGGGAAGTTTTTTTTACTCTTCTGGCGTTCTTTTGTAGAAAAGCCATCCAGGTGTCTCTGCAAATAACAGGAATTTGTCCCTTAGCAAGAGTTCTATTAAGGACTTTAAAGATACCAAAAGCAGGAGCTGAAATTATGCTTTTGACAGTCAGGAATCATGGAATGGCGCTGTTGATATTGTGAAGACAAATGAAAATGGCCCACTTTTTTGATAATAAGCTTAATATTATATAAGCAATATTCAATGATTACTCAATTAAAGACAAGATTTCAACTTTTTCAGGAAAAAGATTTTTCAGCGAGCGGTATTTGTCCACTATGTATAACTTAAAACTGAAAAGTCACAGAGTATGGAGTCATTCTAGTTGTAGATAAGTGGCATTTATGCTGCACAGACATCTGGAGGTAGACTAATCTAGATGATTTCATGGGACCTCTTTTACTCCTTCATGTTCACAGTGCTTAGATTCTGACAAGCAAAGGAACATTCAATCAGTTGAACGTGAAGCTGAATAAAAAAATATATACTTTTTTTTCAATGCACAGTTAACCTTTATCATGCATTGACCCAAGATATCATTGCAGACAGACGGTAAACAGGAGTCCAAAAAGTCTTAAACTTTTATACATCTCTTCACAATATTTACAGTTGCATTAGAAATGGAAATTATAGAAGGGTTATAATCATTCATGCTTCCACTTGTTTGCAAGATGGGAAGATGAAGTAAAATTTGTTAGTTTCAAATTTTCTTTTTTTAGAAAACCATACTTTGTTCTATGTGAGACAAACGCTCAAGGTCTGTGTGCCAAATTCTGTGCTCCTTAACTGAGCGATGGCTTTTGCCTGACAAAGGCCTGTGGAATTCAGCCCAGTTATGTTTTTTTTTTGTTGTTTTTGTTGTTTTTTTTTTCATGCAGTGCTGAGTGCTGTAAATTAGGATGCAGTAATTCAACTATGCAAGTCCTAAAAAATTCATCTATTTTCATGGGTAGGAAATGATATCTCTCGCCCATCATTAACCAGCAAACAGCCGCTCCCGTTCAGTATTCTAATCACTGCTGAATAGTTTGACACATCTTTAAACAGCCGTTTTAGCGTGTTGGGTTTAAAAGACTGTTGCTGACAGAGCAATTGCACAGCTGGCTGGCTGTACTTTGAGCCCTAATGAATTTGTGGAGTAAATCATGCAAAAATACTGACTTTTAAGGTTAGTCTGGTTTGTGATAGAATGAAGAACGTGTTCCCATAAGTTTAGGAAGACAGAGATTTATATGGCTGCAATAGTAAAACAGTATTAGAGTTCATGGAAAATCTACAAAAAATTTCTGTGATGAATGATTTCAAACAGTCTGTTCTGAATGTTGCTGATTTACACTACTGAAAAGAACAAATTTAGAAGTGTATGTACACTATCCGTAGCACATTCAAGTACTGCATGTGCTAAGTACCAAATTCCACCGAAGACATCAGTGCATTACTTCTTGGTGAGATGCTTCTCATTAAGGTTAACACGCACTGCTGAGAGGAGGATTATTGTTGTGAGAAAACTGTGGACAAGTTGGTTGAGGGAAGAACAGGTTTTTAGCCCACAGCTTATCGTAAAGGGGAAAAAAAAAAGTCAGCCATTTCTTAATGTACTATTTTGTAATAGAATATAAAATCCGCCTTAGGCTTAAATAACTTTATATTTTCCAAAGTATGTAATAGTTTTGATGATTTTAATGTGCTCCCAGCATTTTAGCTAACTAAATTGGTATAATCTTTTTAAATCCCTCAGGGCTATTCCATCAACTTAGTGACTATCCCATGAATCAGTCAGGGAATGTGTGAGAATATACCCAGATTTTGGAACAGAGAGAAGCTCCCACAGTAATTTCAGAAACATCCTGCATATCTTGGGAACTGTTCTTGAGTCTAAACAAAGCCTCACTGCTTTGGGTTGTTTTTTTTTTTTTTTGCAGTCTCATATCATATTTGGATTTGTTTTTTTTTTTTTATTGTGGTGTTGATGACCTAAAAGGAACAGAAATGCAAGGAAGTCTGTTATGGGGATGACATATGTCTCATCGTGCTGAGGGTGGAATGTTGCTGAAATCTGGTTATAAAAGCAGAAAATTGCCCTGGAGGGCTTTAAACAGGTAATACAATAAATATTTTTAAAGTGGAGAAAAAGCAAAAGTTTGTGTTGCACTTGTAAGCTTCTGTAGGAGTACTTTAGCTGTAAGAAAAAAATGTCTCAGCTTCCGTAGTTATTAGTCTGGAGAGAGCTGTCAGTCAACTTGACTCCCTTGAACTACTCACTACAGACCTAATTACAGCGGTTGCCAGTGGTGTTGCCTATACTTTGGGGACATGAAAGAGCTTTGGCTTAGAATTAATCTATAGAGTTTTGTATTTATTTTTTTTTTTCAGAAATATTCCCTCCTTCTGATTTGAGCTTGGTTGAGAGGAAAAAGGAAAACACTGTACGCATACAAATCTGGGGTCAAAGGCCTCCACAAAACTGTAGTCAGCAAACGCCTCTGGAGCTTTCTGTTTGGGGTGCTGTTTCTCCTAGATCTTCCAATATAAAATTAAATTATCTTCCACAAATAGAGCAACTGGCTACTGTGAGAGGTGTAATAAGAGGAGAGTAAGCCAGACAGCAAAGGAGAAATGGAAGTTTCAGGAGTGTCAGGAAAGAGGCTCAAAGTAAGGAGAAAACAAAGAGTACCTCCAGGGCTGGAATATATTTTAGCTATTCAGTTAAATGTTTGGCTTCCTGCTGCTTGAGTTCTCACCAATAACACAAAGTCCCACACTTCTGTTGAAGACTGGAGACTCACCAAGAACCTCTTTTCCTCAGCCTGTTCAGGCGCCCAACCTTCTGCCCGTGGTTCTGGAGCGCAGCAGGCTTGGAAATGCTCCTCTACCCATGGGGGTGCCAAACACATGGCTCTGGATCTCACTTTCGAAACCCGCTCAAAGAGAAAAACAAGCAAGAGACGGGACACTTGTTTTCCTAACTGGCAGTGCAGAGGGCATGAAGGAGTGGTCATTTATGATTAGCTGTCGTAATTATAAAGATTTACTGTAACGGTCACCAAAAGCCTGGTTTTCTTGCTAGAGCAGAAGTTCTCTTTTTTTTTTTTTTTTTTTTTTTTTGTAAGAGAACTCCTGTGTGAGATATTGATGAATTTGGTTAATTTGTCCATACTCTCATGTCCTAATAAATCACTCTGTTATGTTCAGTAGTGTTCATAAAGCAGTGGAATCCTGGGGTGAATGTAGCCAGAGAAATATTAAAGGCATTTCTGAAAGAGCCAAGTATTTCCATTTGAAATGGATGGTCTTCAGTGCCTTGAAGTCCTTTGAGAACACGACTGGGGTGAATATCAGCATCGTTAAGGTGTGAGGCACCTTTGACAAGTGTGGCAAGGAGCAGTCCTAAGATTTTCTAAGCTCACATGGCTAATTTATCAGAAGGTGGGATGACATTGAACAGTACAGCACCTCTCTGTCTGACTTTGCAGGAGAGAGAGTAACCAAAGTGTAGCCCAGGCCTGTATTTACATTCAAATACAAATATTTTCCCTTCATATGTCTTGCTAGTACTTACCAAAAAGACGTATATATTTAATGAACCTGGTCCATAAGTTGTTTGTGTTGATCATCTGTAGGCAAATAAGTCTTTTTGTAGACATATGCAGATTAAACAATAAAAATCACAGCATTGAAGAGTACCTGATGCCAGATAGTTTCATTGTTGGAGTTATATGGGTGTATTAGTACTGATAATTCAGCGTTATTAGCTCTACTTGCATAAAGAGTCATTAGTACTAAGAAGCAATAATTAAAGTACTCAAAGCCTGAATTAGTTTTATTAGGAGAGGAGTAGGAAAATGTATGTAGATGTTAGGAAAATTAATGTAGATGCTGAGAGCTTAATACTTGTAGTAGTGCAGCTCTGCACATCTTGCTGGAAAGAGAGGGCAAACTTGTCCCTAGAGATGGAAAACTCCCTAATAAATCCATTCTTTAAATTTGCCAATGACTATGTAAAGTGAGTGAAGTTAAATCAGTACGAATGTTCCTGCTATTCAGATGAGATAAAGCTCATAACAAAATAAGTTCTTGGCACATAGCTGGCTGAAAAATGTCCAAGAGATTTAGACACATCTTCCTGCATGTAGTAGGATTTAATATCGTGTTCCTAAGTATCTTTTTCTAGTTTATTATTTCATAAAAATACTCTTTTCAACAAGAAAATTAAAATGGTATTTGAGCTTAAAATTATAAGGAGTATTTGTTTTGCGTAAAGACATAATGTTAGAAGAACAATTTTTCTTAGAGAATTTAATAATTATTCCAGGAATATGAGAATCACTTTACAAACAAATGCTTAAGATCCTTAGTTAATTATATACGCCCGAATTTTATACTATAAACCCAACTAAAATACATATGCATTTTTCTAATTTGAAGTTCATCCATGTATCTAAATGGGCATCTATTTTAAACTAAGACAACTCGTGCTTTAATACTTTCAGAAACCTTATTAGTTGACTATGTCAAACTATTGAAAGAATTGGGAGCATAAGTGGAGGTAATGATCCTTGTAAATGACCTTGAATAGTGAAGCCATAAATAGAACGTAAATGCCATTTTCAAAATATGACGTGAAGTTTTATTCTCATTATACAGCATGCGCGTAACTCCCAGAAGAAATGGTTCAAGCAGAGATGATACATTCCCAGCCTATACCAGCCTTACCAGGAAAACAGGATGGGAAATGAATTGTAGTTTCTTCAGCTATAATGTCTTAATTAGATATACGTGACAAACTCGTTTATATGTGGAAAACTTAGAATGCTGACTTGTTCCGCTTATCACTTGAACTGCCAATGCTTCATATTTTCACATTTAATATTTTCACGTAAACTAGTAACATTTTCAATAATCCCTACTGAATCTCTTTAATTGCTATATGGAAGAAAAATAAAAATATTAATTCAGAAAGAACTGATAAAGCACTACTCTTCCATTTGGGTTTGAAATTTACCATCTAGGAACAATGAAATTTGTTTAATGACCATGTAATTGGACTTTGTTCTGGTAACAAACAGTACTTGGCAGGAAAATGCTGCCATTACCCTAGCAATGTGTGGTAGACAAAGGCTGTCCCTTCTTGGCTGCTTTTTGAAGCCCTCAGAAGAGCCATTAAGCAGTAGCTCTTGTTTTTGGTTTTGCTACTAGGTCTATACAAACTCGGGCCGGTGGATATTTCCATGCCCTTTTCTTGGCTGTCTGAAAACCGAAGATGAAATAGAGGCACAGAATTCATTGCAGCAACTGCACAAAACTCGAGGGAACTCAACAGAAGGCTACAAGGGAGGTTGCATGTGAGTATAACATGAATTAGAATAGGAGGATGGGGAACTTTAGTTGTTTTTTTTCTGGAAAGCAAACATGGGAAGGCAGCCTGCTCATGAAATAACTGATGTATAGTCTATAGCAGTAATTTCATGGAAATCAGCAAAAAATGCTGGGTTTTGGTGTCTCGGGTCTTCAAAAATTACTAAAACTTGTGGGAAACAGGGTATTACAATTTTATGTGCTTGTTTCCTTACCAATACTCCACTCTGAACATAGTGGCAGCAGTGTGCTCTTATGCAGCAGGCTTTGATTAGAACTCTGATTCCATCTTCACATAGTCTCCCTCCTATTAATGTGTCAATTCAAGTACTCTTTACTCTTGTCCTACATTTGATTAAAAAAGAAAAAAAAAAAAAGAAACATCTGGGCTACATAATTTTAGAATAGGCTCTATTAGTAATGGTGACCTTGGTTGACCTTATTTTTTGTTTTAGAAACGTGCATGCCATGTAGTTGAGTGAGCTAAAGACCTATTTTCTACGAGAACGCAGAAATGAGAACGTAACATTAGCGAAAGGAGAGTGAGTGTAATCTGAAATCAGTGTGTAACATGCAGTCACAGAAGAAGGCAGGGAGAGCGGGAGGCATGTGTAATCCCACAGTTGTGCCTAGGGACATAGAACCGTAGAATTGCTGAGGTTGGAAGAGACCTTTAAGATCACCAAGTCCAACCATTAACCTACCCTGACAAAAACCACTTCTAAACCATGTCCCTAAGTACCACATCTACCCTTTTTTTAAATACCTCCAGGGATGGCGAATCCACCACCTCCCTGGGCAGCCTATTCCAATGTTTGATAGCCCTTTCAGTGCAAAAATTTTTCCTCATAATGCTATATTCAAAAACTTCTCTGCAAGTAGTTTGGACAGATTATCCTCACTTCCCCACACTTCCCCTCACCTTGCAATACATTGCCCATAGGAAGCGACGTGTAGCTCGGTGTAATGATGAGACTGTAGAGGGGAGAATTCAGATATGTAAAGCGATGTGAGTGTGTGATGATAAGCAAGGTCCTCATGCTTGTGCACAACGAAAACAAGGAACCCCGTGCCTCCAAGCAGAGAGCTCTTGAAAGGATGCTCTATGACAGGGGGAAAGGATGAGCCAAACCTGCACAACTCTGCTGCTCCCACATGGGAAAAGGAGCACTGGAACAAAGAGTCTGCTCTGTCTTTTTATAATTCCTGAATTAGATCCCTGAAATACTGAGCTTCCTATTCCAGGATGCTAAAGATCATAAAAGGTATTTTGTATTCGAATGCAAAGGATTGTTTCCTGATCCCCAGAAAATAAATACTACCCCCAGATATGAAGGTGGGAGGCACATCCTCAGAAGCTGTGAAAAAGATTTTCTCTGAGGATGATTAGAGAGGAACGGTTGAGGGTTTTGGTTTTGTTCTCCTCTTCTAAAGTGTCGAATCAGACTTACAGGGCTTAGAAATAACAGGCAAACATAAAATCCAACACTAATGCCAGGTTCCAACTTTCCTAAATATGCAGCATCTGTTACTGATTGCTATGGTTTGTGGACTTTTCTAGGCAGCAGGCCACCAAAACTTGCTGCTTTACTGACGTGCGGGAGACCTTCAGGCTCTGAAAGAGTTCTGCCTTTTTCCTTTTTGAGTAACTTTACCCTTAGCAAGAAATTAGTTCATTAATAAATGAAGAGGAGGAGTGAATTAATTATGAATTGAAAATGGCAAAGATTGAGATGCCCTGCAAAATTTCTTCGTCATATGTGCACACGCAAATTAGGAAGAAGGTAAGGTCATACAGAAATAACTTCAGGGGAGGAAGAGAGAGCAAGTGAGGAAACACTTGAAGCAGCAGAACCTAGGGGAGCTGCTGCTCCGGAGAATTTATGACGTGCAGTTTTGAGCGGAATACAACCAAATATATGTATTGTGAGGTATTTTTGAGAAGCCCCCAGGGGCAACTTAAGGTGTGCCCTGAGCATGAACTGTTCACTCTCATCGATCTCTCTCTCTCTCTCTCTCTCTCTCTTCCTCTGCCTCTGTACCTGCGCCTCTTGCCTGCTGCTGTAGGATCGTGCACACCAGGCGTTGCCTGCTCGTGACACTGAGGTCCCAAAGCAAGGGAGTGGAAGTGGCACTGGGATCCCAGAGGAAGGGAATGGAAGTGGCTCTGCAGCCAGGAGAAGGAGCAGCAGCCCCTGTCGCTCACTTACAAATGGGAGAAAATACATCTAGCTGTACTGATTTGTGAGTTGGGAGTAGAGGGGAAAGGTGGGAGTGGGGAAGAGAGTCATGGCACTGCCTTACATTTAACTTCTGCTTCTAGAAGCGTAATAGAACAGTAGGGGGAAAAGGTCTCTCTAAACATATACAAAAACTTTGAACAGGAAGTATCGTGATTCTTATAAAAGTTATTTTTTACCAGGCACGTTTTTAATTCTTCTTTTATGTTGAAAGTACAATAGGAAATCAGTGGCTGTTACAGACTGCAGCAGATGAGATGTCTTTGGATTTCATTTCAGAGTTTTATCTCATCCTGTAAAATCAGCTGATAAAAATTAATTCACATTTACTTGAACGAAAGTAGTACTGCTTGTTCCAAAAAAGGGGCTGAAAGACTACCAGATGTAGTAAAAATAACAATATGTCAAACAAGGTAGGAGGTGTTTAATGAGCTACTTTAGGGACTAATAATTTAGCAGCTAAAGTAACATATTTCTTATGGAAAAGGTAAAGCGTATCCATGAGTTTGAAACAGGCAAAGTAAATGGTAGAGAAAACATTGATTTAGAGTCAAAAGACTGGATATACAGGCAAAAACCCCCAAGCATGTCAATGTGGAAAGGTGTCTGTTAAAATGGGTGAAATAATTATGTAGTTACTGTAGACACAGTAAAATATAATTTACCCCTCTGAAGAGTGCCTTTAAAAAGGAATAAAGTGCACAGAGGGGATATTGCATGCAAGAAAACCTGTCCAGAGACAGGCTTCTCTATATATGCAATTTTGGCCTTAGGGATTGTATTATTTATTATGTTAATTCCACAACACTTAGAGAGCTTTTTCCTAGAAGTGGACTGATTTGGAAAAATATCTTTAGGGGAAACTGTGAAGTTCTCCTCCTCTGAACCGTCTCGCCTAAAGATTTCATCATGGAATCTGTCCTTACGCAGTCACAGATGAATCAGACTTTACTGGAGAGCAAATTACCAGATATATAATTGGCTTACAGGTGAAGAAGAGCAACAGAAATAGAAGGAGTGACATATGGAAAAAGATAAAATGGCGTTAAAAAATGCATAGCTTGGCTTCAGAAATTACTTCAGCTGTGATGGGCTTTGACGATAGTTTGCAGCTATTGAAAAAGTGTGAAATAAAAAGGAGGAAAAGAAATTGTGTGATACTTAGAGTATTTTTGTTTACACCAAGATTGAATACAGCCATATGTTTTCTGTAGAGGTGGCTGTACTTTCCTTTCAGCCTATATCCACTAGATTTTTAACCAGACAGCTTGCGCTCTGTGAATAAAGAGGATATACAGACCTAATATTTCACTAGCTCTTTGCCATCCATATCTCTCTCCGGGAAGATCGTCATCTTCATTTCACAGACAGAAAGGCTTCCGGTGTGACCGTAGGAGCATGTACGTACCCCAGTGCAGGCTTGTGTGTCACCTGCGGAGCCCAGCGGAAAGCCATGCCAAGGCTCTCTGAACCATGCTCTACTGGAAGGAGCAGTCTTGCCTAAAGCAGCTTATGGAAGTTTACTCCAGGAGTGTGTGTCAGGGCAGGGAATTGAACCAGATTGGCTTCTCGCGTCTCATGCCAATGATATTGTGTCATCCTTCCATCCTCCTCCTCTTCAGTTTGACGTGCGGTTGTATGTGGGGCTTGGCATGACGGGAAACACTGCTGTGGTGTGAAAGGAATCCTACCCTACGAACAGCAACATCTCTCAATTAAGCATTCGTAAAACAGGAATGGGTAAACAGTTAGTCAGAGGTGGTAAGCGATCCTGTTCCTATGATGATACCTCACTTTCTCTAGTAGGAACACAGATTTTTCAGCACCTGAAAACTGGCCCATTTCCTCGTGAAAGCTGCATTGCAACTATGTGAGGCTGTAGTCAAAATTGAATTAGTTTCAAACAATGTCTTCAGTATGGCCAAGACCTTTCTGCAGCTTTACCTTCAGGCTTCCTCTCTTGCTGCTTTTTCAACTCAATAATTCTGGTAATTTTGCTGGTATGAGCAACTGGCTGTTGTTGCCTTTTCAGTGATGCCAGGTGACCATCTTGCCTTTGTGGTAGTTTTATTCCAAGCAGTTGTCTTCCTGAGAGCTGGTCGTCTTTTCCCATTAGCTGGCTGTTGCTTCTTAATGATTGAGCTGCTGCTTCTTGTTTACCATTTTCTTTTCACAGCCCTCAGCTTGTTGCTTCAGTTGACATGTCAGTAGACTCCCTGACGCCGTCAAGTATCTCCTTCTGTTACATCTCTTCCTCCTGCTGCTTCTGCTCCTTGCTATGCCCGGCATTCTGGTTCTTGTTCATCGAGACTATTATTTGGAATAAGAATTAGCATTTCCTTGCGATTTTATTTCTGATTTCTTACTGATCTATTACTTTATTTCCCATTGTATTGTTGGCCTCGAGCTCTAGAATTTTATTCAAGACAATTGGTCTATTTTGAATTCTTGTACTGCATATTTATTGTACATACTAAGGCAACAGATAATTCTGGATAGGCCACAGTGATTAACTTCTGCGTGTTTTATTTGTGCAAATGCTTTGGACATTTTTAGAGTTTCTGTTCCTAACCAGCTCTCTGCGAATCATAATGGTGAGCGGTGTTAACCAAGACTTAAATTTGAGACTGGACTTTATCACCTATTTCAGAAATGCAATATAGGTAACATAATTAAGATTCTTGTTAAGGAATCAAGATCTGTTTTTAATTGAAAGATATAGGTTAATTAGTGTGGAATGTGGATCAGAGACACTGAACAGCAAGACTTTTGTTTTTCAAAATCTGATCTTCAGAAGTCAATGTGTGATTTTCTCTTGACTATGCCAATGAATGGATGGGGTGTTTTTCAAAAACAGACTTTAAAGTAGCCTTCTAGCAGTGTTGGAGCATTTAGAAAAAGATTGAACCCAGAGTATTTACTTTGGTATAGGAATATGCATTAATAGACTTCTCTAAAGTTTTGTATCTGTGTCACGTGGTTCCATTTTTGTCAAAAAGGGCTCAGACTGAGAATTCTGCCTACCCTCTGTTTGTAAGAAATGTGTCACAAAACTATGACTGCTTCATATTTGCTTGTAACTATTTCTGTTTAAAGAGGCACATAACGAACTTTTTTCAGGAACTAAATGGTTTTTGCCTTTATGCGCTTTGACCACGTTTGTGAGAAGAAATAATTTACAAACAGTAACACAAAAGAAAATGCTCTGGGATATAGTGATCTTTTATTTATTTATTTGAATTTCATTAATATTTTATGTGTACTTCATTGTATTGCCACTATTTATAGTAATGATACGCCAGCAATGCCTTATGCTAAACGATTACAAAGCCCAGGTTTGCAAGATGATCTGCAGTAGTAGGCTGATGTGGAAGACAGTGCAGTCTCCATTGCCCACTGCTTTCCCGATCACCGTGTACGTGACTAAAAGGTTTAAGAGCATAAATCATGGGACGCACAACACCCGTAAGCGGCGCAGCTGGTGGCATCTGGGTGACAAAGCCATATTTGAATGGCTGCGCTTCAGTTCTGAATTAGCCACTAAGCCAGAAAGAGTCTTGCGATTTACGCTGGAAGCCGGAGTGGTTTTTTTTTATCTTGAGTTGGTGGGTACCAGCCCACCACTTGGGCGTTGGATGGTTGTGTCCCTCTCACCTTTTTGCGTGCCTTCTCGTGCTTCAAGCTGCTTGGCTCTTCCCATCCTATGAAAAGTAAAACCTCAGCTACTCTTTTGTGCTGCTTTACCAGGATGCAGGAGCTGTCGGAGCTGTCAGAGCTGTCTGCAGTCACTTGTGTGGGAGGTGTGTGAGGGGACTTATGCATTAACTGCGCTGAAATAATTACTGTATTTGACTTGACTAATAATCAAGTGGTATTTGCTGCCAAAAAAAAAAAAACTTCTGGACAAGGGATAGGGGAGTGTTTTACTCATTAAACTCTGTACTCAATAATTCCACAAAGATGAAAATATAAAATGCTTTGATGAAAAGAAGCAATTACTTCTAAAAGGTGTAGGAAGCATTATTTATGAAATAGGCACCATTTGTTATGATTTTTCGCTCAAAGTTTAAGCTCAGAATACTGAAGTCTTTGGGGAATAAAATGTTAAGTAATTCTGCGGTCTTAATTTTTTTTTAGATGCTGCAGTTTCCCTGTGTTGCCATGGTAACATACTTTCTGTATAATTGCCAGGCTGCCTTACAGTGATGCAAATAAGTAAAGAAGTTGTCATATGGCATGACCCAGGCTTATATTTGAGTGGGTATTTATTGCCCACAGAGCAGCAATAACACCAAAGATATCTGTCACCTGCAGGATAAGGAATTAAATGTGGCTGAAGTGCTGCAGAAACAAATGGCAGCAAACGTGAAGTGCCGGGCCTGGATGTTATGCAGGAGGACGAGAAGCCCTCCCCTAAGCCTGCTCCCGCTGAGTTTATTTTTACTCATGCTTTACACGAGCGGAGGATCAGAACTTCTACAGCTAACACCAGCCCTAAGCACGTTATTTAGGATTGTCATTTGTCTTGGAGGTACAAGAAGTCTGGAGGAAAGAGATTTGCAAAGAGAGAGTGCCACAACTCTGACACTCACCAGCACAATTGAGTCCCTTCCCCAAGAAGAATGAGTGCTGGGATACAAAGAACCTCTCTCAAAAAAGGCAAAAAAAAAAAAAAAAAAAAGGGAGGGGTGGGGGGGAATGGAGGGGGGGAAAAATAAAGAGAGGCATTGAAGTTTTCCTTAGTTTCTCTTTGACAAAGGCAGCTCTTACATCTTGCATGTTTCTTCAAGATATTTTTGATGTGAACCACAAACTCCAGTGGTTCCTGGGAATACCCACTTGCAGTAATCCGTCTCTTGGCCATGCTTTCTCCCCTCAGTCCTCACTGTATTTTGATGTGTTGCTCCATAAGGAAGAAAGCACCTAGGGTAATTTCTTAGTGATGAGCCCTGGGTGTTTCTGATGAGCAATCCGAGAGTGCTCATCGCCATGTTCAGTTCAGGCTGAAAATGAGATAAGTTTCTTGAATACAAATTTTAAAATATAAAAGTCATAAAAGGAAAAAAAAATACAAACCACAACACCAAAACCAAAAACCGTAATTCTGCATCGGTCTTGGCACTGCAAGGATTTCATAGTTGCTCGAAATTACCCAGTGTGGGGATACAGTAACTAGCTCAGCTGCTGCGTATACCACTTGCTCTGAACTCTTCCTCACTTATAGGTCATCTTTGTTCCTTTGTTAAGGATGGATTCTGTGAAAGCTCCCTCTTTCTCTTCCTCAGCATCTCAGCTAGCATGGGAGCTGGGAGATCACTCTTCCCCATAAGATTGTTTTTCATTCGTAGTGGAGTTTTTTGTTGTTTTTTTTGTTTGTTTGTTTGGTTTGGTTTGGTTTTTTCGCAGGTCTTTCTAGAAGGCCTTTTTTGGTCTTTATTAAAACTATGGTGTCCCTAGAGTGAGTTTCCCTCTTTGCTCTCAGTAGACTTTCCTTTTCGGTTTTCTTAAATATGGCTTTCTCCCTTCTGAGGCTACTTGGGCACCCGTAGTAAGCATCTCATCCTTTGCTCTCAGGGGTTAGGTTTCTTTTCCCTTTCCCTTCAAATTTGCCTCTAATTATACTTGAAGCAACCTCACACAGATATTTCCACTGTGTTCCTTAACTAGTCTTTCTGGTTTCTGGCTCTTTCTGCAGATTATTTTAACGCTATAACAGAACTTTATCTTCCTAGATTAGGAGGAGGATTCGTTGCTTGTGCACAACAGAGGGCTTATGACTTCCAGCTTACCATTAGCTTCTTACTCAGAGACCACGTGTGACAAAACAGTAGAAATTAAAATTCTGACATTCAGAGTCTTGTTTTTCCAAAGTTACTCTCTCCTGCGTTTGTCATTCTGGGAAAGGTTTTGCCGCTGCAATATTGTGAGTTAGTATGTACAAAACATGACCGTTTTTTCCTATGAGAAGCATTGTAGAATAAAATAACATAAGCAAAAACTAGGGGAGCTGTTATCCATAAAACTACAGAATAGATCCAAATTACATATAGCTCGTAGCCTCACAGGAACCATAATATTTTTTTTTCTTTGCAGAAAAGTGTAGTGAGTGGCCATATTTCAAATAATGATCGGATTTCAAGAGTCATTTTTTGCCTCCACAGTATGGTTTGCCTTTGTTCTGCCCTTCTTGCAGGAATGGACTATCAACAAAAAACGATGTCTGAGCATATCTGATAGAGAATGTTACCCAAAAAACCTGTTATCCATCACTCCTGCAAGAACAGTGAAAGCATCACTGTAAACACCCTGAGCATACAAGCTGAAGTCCATAGACTTATACCACTGACATTCACGGCAAGATAATTTAATTTTTAATATTCAGGACACTCAGCTGTATCAAAATCAGATTCTTCCTTTTTACTTGTCCTAGAACTCTCATTTTACAGAAATGTTACTATGTGTCACTGGATAAAAATGACTAGGTCCATATTAATCTCTACTGAACTTTCTTGAAAATTCCAGCTACTTTAGATGTAGGAATTAGAAGAAAAAAAATTGTCTTTGAAGGTTCTGTATGTGCCACCATTCAATCAGGAAAATCACTGCAATTCAGAGTGGTTCTTATTATAACATTTTACACATCCCATTAAAAAGAACATGTAAGTTGTTTGAAGGAGGAGTGATTTTATTGTTGTCTTTATAATGGCATGTTGGTCTATTACTCCTACCTAATGCTAGTTATAAAAATAATAGTCTATAATTGGGATGTCCAATAAAATGCTTTTAAATGGGAGCACATAAAATTATTGTGTGAAGGCAGTAACCTTGGTAAGATAGAGGAACGCTTGCTTATATGAGTCTGTTGGGAAAAGGAGAGCATTTTGAATATATGTGATAGAGAAACTTTAGATTACAAGGTAAGTTCCTTTTCTCCTCTTTCTGATTATCTTCCGTTTTGTCCTTTTGCACATTCTCTGTGTTTCATTTTCCATCCTCTGTTGCTCAAATGAACCACAGATACTTAAAATCTCCAGGGAAAACAGGAGACATTTTCAGCTCATGCCAACTCTTGTCTCATCCTGAAAACATAAGTAAACAAATACTGTTCTCTCCTACTATTTCTGAAAATAAAATAATTTGATACTTTTTTTTTTTTTTTTTACTTTGTGAAATCAATCTAAATTTCCGTTGGTTGTAGCATTGAAAATCATGAAGGAAAACTATGGTTTTCCAGCCCGACAGTTACACCAATATTTTTTTAGGTATTTTTCCATGGGACTTCAGTGCATGAGATTGACTCTGTTAGGCAACGGAATGCTCAGACACACACAGAGTGTAAGTGCGTGTGCTTATCTCCCACATCACTCTGGTTCTGCCACTTTTTGATGATGTGAATGCAGAACAGAAATCCAGAACCTCGGGAGTTCTCGCCCTGCTGTTCCTATCAAAGTCCTATTTAGTCTCGGGCGTATTACAATGACAGCTTGTTTCCATGCTTGTAACCCCTTTGTAAACTGAGTAGGAGACTATTTCTTACCAAGTCGACTCCCTGAGGTGTCCTAAGGATTAATTGCTGTAAGTGCTGTTCCTGGAACACATAAAGTTCCCTATAAGTATCCATTATTAAATGTTATATCCCCTCAAGTACTTACATTAGTTTTTCTTACTTAAGTAGCCCCAGTGACATCTGTTTCTATTAATTATTTTTACTATTTGCCACTCTTCTTAAACACAAGCTAAATGGTTTTGGCTGTGGGAAAGCAAATTCACCAGACAGCTGCTGTATTCTGTATTTAAAGTATACATAGCACTTTCTTTTTCCATTACTTTATTCATTTACGTTTGTCTTTGTCAATGAATTTTTTACTCCGGTGGTTTTCTGACTCTTATTTTCCTTATTAGGGGAAGTACTTAAGAATATTGGAAGTGAAAAAATGCTCAACCCAAGAGCAGAGAAATAAAGTAGAAGAGAATCAAGAAGCATCATACATCCTTGCAACTTTCAGAGGTCTCACAATTTCCATAAGCGTCTGAAGCATGGGAAAGGAGGCAGCAGCAATGAAGATTTCCGAAAGCTATGGCTTGAGCTGGCATGCAACAATAGGTATGTTTTTGATTCCATTAACTTCTAATTAGGTTGGCATCCAGTTAAAAAATTGCTCAGCTGGCTGTTCTTAAAACTCACGTTCCTTATCTGCCATTTTTCTGCTCCGTCCATTCACTGAAGCTGCCTCATCTCTCCGTGTGTAGTCTTATATGGGCAGACATAGAAGTTCTTGGTCCTGGAGTCCACTCCATTTCCTGCGTTTTCCTGATTTCCAGTTAGCATCCCAGGTGTATTTACAAAGGTGTCTAAACATAATTAATAAAGTTGACAAAAGCAAGTTGACTCACCCTCTTCTCTCCACCACCTCTCCACTAAACAAATGTAATGACTCCCTCCATTAAGTAAATAGAATTTAAACTCCTCATTCAGTTTAATCTGCAAGAACAAATAGGTAGAGATGTGATGACCTAAATGAATTCTTCACCAACAGGGAAGTTGCTTCATTCTTTCTGCTGATGTAGTTGCATTCCTATCGTGGGGGTTTTCTTTGTTTCATTTTCCTTAACAATTTATTTTGTAGCATTAGCAATGTCAGGGTAACTCCAAATTTAGAAGTTTTGCGCCTCTCCTTATTTAAAATAAATAAATACATAAATAAGTGCCACCATGGAGCTGGTTAATTACTTAGGACATTCATGGCTAGGCCAAGATAACCCTGGTTCCTGCTGAGTTCAAAACTTTCCAATCAAAGTGCACTCAATATCTTCCTTGTCTTAAGAAGTGCTTAGCAATATTAGAAACTAATTAAGGCTTAATTCACCATTACGCTTAGGCATGTTCCTTAGCTGGGGGACACAAGCAGTTCTACTGACTCCATGTTCTTATTTGGAGGCTTAAATTTGAACACCTTGCTGAATCAGAACAAATTATGAAGATTGTAAATGGGAAAAAAAGTTCATTTGCTCTAAATGAAGGAATATACAACACACATTTTGATTTCAGAAAATAGATGCAGTGCTCTCCCACTCCACTGAAAAAACCCAACATATTATACTTGCCAAGTACCAAAGCAATATTAAGGACTTATTACTTTCAAATTTAAAATCTACCTTTATCTTAGTTCAAAGCCTTGGAGCTGTAATAAATTGTTGAATGCTCTTATCTGGCTTCTGATGTGTCCTTGGCAAGGACACGTATAAGAGGGAAATTAAAATCTTGGACTTTTTGTAGGAGAAACCTTATCCTGGGATTCTGTAAATAAGAATCTTGTCTAGGAATTTAAACTAGCCTATACTCGTGTATCAACCCATTCACGTGCCAGATCTGACAAAATGTTGAGCATATGAAGCTTTCCAGAAACTAATGGAAATTACAGGTGTTTGGTACACCAGGGATCACAACCCACATTTTTCTGTACAAGCAGTGACACATAACTACGCAGCCAATAGCCAAGGTTCAATATTATAAAGCAGAAGCAGAACCTCCTCACCTAAAGAAATCACACAAAAAAAATCAGATGATTTAATCAGTTTCCCCCACAGTCCCTCTGCTGTGCAACACTGTGTTTTACCTGCTTTCCCTCCTTTTTTTCCATTCAAGAGTATCCCATATTATAGCAAGGGCAGTCATCGTCTGCCTCCCAGCAGTGAGGAACACAAAGCAGATGGAAGCCAGCAAGTTACCACAGCCAGCAAGCATTGGCCTGGGTGAAAATCGTCACAGTGTCTCGTTTACTACACACTTAGATGGCTGTGCCAGGAAAGTGCTAGTTACAGATGTGCAAGATGGAAAGATCTGTGTTCTTCACACTTTTTGGAAATCTTATGCTTTGCCTCAATCTGACCATTCTCCTCCCAGATCCACAGTCTTAATGACTCACACAAGACCAGGAAGTTAATCTTTCAAATTCATCTGTAATTCTTCCATGACAGCTTTAAAATTGCCCTCTACGTACAATTTGACTGCTCTCAGATCACCTTATTTGAGTGTGGATGTTGTTTTGTGTCAGGCAGGTGAATCAGAAGAGCATGCAATTCACAGTTCTTCAACAAAATTTTAAGCTAAAGTTTTAGTGGCAACTCTGAGGTCTCTGCCTAAATTAGTTTTCCAGTAGGAACCTCTATGGATTCCAGACATGATCATATATATTAGCATAGGTGCAAGATGTTGGATAAAGATTTTTAGCATCATGAATTAGAATTGCTACATTGTTTTTGAGTTTACAGTTTAAGCCTGTGCCCTTATGCAAATCAGTTGAAGAGTATTCCATTGATTTTGAAAAGCACTGTAATGGAGTGGTCTGTTCTCTGTACATATAGTGGCATCTGGGACCAGCCAAAGTTGTTCAAGACTTGCCATTTCTAAGAAAACAAGTTCTGGGAAGGATCACCAGTTTAGGCTGGGATGGTGGAAGGAAGGGATACAGGTTTCTTAATGCTGTGTTTATCTGGCCATGAAAAGACATGTTGTTACAACAGAAGGTAGTTTAATACAAGGAGAAAACTTGTGATGACTTTCCCTTTAAAGTACTTCATGCATAAGCCACAGCAAAGTTGGGGTAACGGATGATGAACTATCCAGATTCTGCCTAATGTACCTTTTTTTTTTTTTTAAGTCTTATAAGTTTTGGTATTAGAGACTTCTTTTCCTCTCAGTCTTTATGACTTACTCATCACAGTGGTTCACTAACTGATGACCATGATCATATGTCACCCCTCGGGCACCGAGCCATTCTGGAAATGTGGATTTCCTGGCTTCTTCTCAAGAGAACAATATATTGAAAAAAAGAGAGAAGATGGGGTAACAGTATATTTCTTAGGATATCAGTAGGAGAGAAATTATGGTTTGAACTCAGTGTTGGCAACCCAAATATCTTTGTCCTTTCAAAGTATTATCGCAGTCTGTGAACACCTCCCTCTGGGAGGAGTCTTAGATGCATCCATCAACTGTCTGATAGCCATAACAAGCCCAGCGAACTAAATTGTTGGCATTAACAAGGAAGTGTAGACAGCTTACATGTGACTGCCTTTTAGGCTAAAAATTCCTAAAAGCAAGCAAAAAAAATCTCAGGTGGCTGATGCTTTTGAATAAATAATAAAGAAAGACTGTGGACTGTGGTGGTCAGGCTACTGTCCAAGTATTTACTAAGTCTACAAAAAGTGGATGTCATGGTACACTTGGGGTACACAATCCCTTCTGAAAAATGGATGGTTTTGCTCTTGGGTACACTGGAAGGATTCTATCCTGTGGCTTTTCTTGTGGCAATAGGAAAAATAAGCCCTTACTATTCATGTTTTTTTTTTTTTTTTTTTCCTGGCTGTTGTGTAAGAATGGGTTTGCTGCCTGTATCTTGATATACAGCTTTCCTCGGTCTTGGACTCCATTCACAAATGCGTTCCCGGGGCCCAATAAATTAAACATAGGGTAAACAAAGCCAGCAATGCACACATTCAGATTATGAATGAATCCTGTTTCGGCAAAGTACGGAGTCCTTTCCTCAAGCTGCCAGAGGTACGTGAGTCAGTGGAAATGTATGATCTTGCTAGGTGAGATTCTGTCCCAATACCAGGCTCTTATTTATCATTCTCAAGAGAAAGATCACTGTGGCTAGCGATTGGTTAATGAGAAACAAATTCTCCAGATGAAAAATTAAAAATACGACTCGGTAGGTATGTTCCTTTTTACGCAACAGTTTGTGAACATGTAATTAAAGACTTATTCAACTGCGGGCTTGATTTATGGCAGACCAACTCAGGGATATATAATCAAGTTTCAGTCTTGCCTGTTTAATTGATTGATGGGAAAATAACTTGCTGTAATTTAATAAAACTGAAAGCATCAAAGGCTTTCAGAGTGTTGTTATGTCTCTTGGGAGACTGATCATAACATAGGCAAGACGACCCTCAGTACTTGCTGGATCCAAAGGTCCAAGCCGCCTTTTATGCTCAGCACTTTTTTTTTTCCCCATACCATGTCTAAAAGCTTTGTCTTTCTCTCTTTTTCAGCATAGAGGCTTAATATTTTCAGGCCTGAAGTCTTATACATTGTGAGCACTGAAACGGCTTTATTGTTTGGTTGGTTGTTTTTTTCCTATTCCCATCATTTTATCACTTTCCCCAGAAAAAAATGTGGCTGCTAATGTTATGTCCCTGCTCTGTCTCTGTGGATTTATTGCTATTACTCTTTCTTGGAATCCCCATATTCACTGATCTCCGTATCACAATCCATAGCATTTTTTATTGGAAAAAGTAGCAAGGAGAAAAATCATTACTATATTTCATTTCTTGAGATATTTGTAAACATTAACTTAAATCCTTTGTGCAAGCATTTTATTATTTGTGTATGTAAGTAAGGCTATGACTAATGAAGAAGTCATTCAGTCACAAGAAGTCTTAGAGCAGAAACCGTATATCCTCTGGTGACACAAAACTCATTGTGTTTTTTTTAAGTGAACGTTGCACAATATCATTAGGGCTTTATCGCAAGATGTTGCTGTATATTATTCAGTTACAAAGAAGGAATATAAATACTATATCTAGAGAGAAGTAGCCAAAGGACACGCTCTACTTATTCTTGCTCTTAGAGAAATATGTTTGCCACTGTCATTGCCTTTTGAAAGGGATTTGCTGCTGAGGTATTATTTTTACTTTGCAAATTTCCTCGTTAGAACAAATTTCATTGCTAAAAAACATGGTGACAGAGGACAGCCCTCGTGCTGAGAGCTTTCTCAAATCAGAATGGCTGAGTGTGCCTCATATATCTTGGTGGTGAGGATATCCTGCAATATATGCCGGCGCTCAATGGAAAATCAGCAGCAGCCGCGTCTACGGTGGGAGGTGGTAGAAGTGGGAAGGCATGACTAGGGAAATGCAACAACCCAATTTCCAGATGAACTTAAAAGCCTTTTTAGGGAAAGATCCAAACAAGGGTGACAATAAAATCTCCACCGTGACAGTAGCAAGGATTAGCATTGCCTAGCAGCTATTTGTTTTGGTATTATAGAGATATAGGAATTATAGCTGTGTGGCAAACCATGCACAGAGAACAATTAGTGCTGAAGGATAAAAATAACATAAATCCAAGGAAGGTGGTTGGAATCCAATTTTACTTCAGAAAGAGTTCTTTCCCTAACTAGCTAAATTGAATCAGCTATTAATAATGCAGTGACCTTCTGAGCGATTCAGCCCATAGATGTGATTTACTCTTGATGTGCCTGGAAAGCAATGTTCTAAAAGAATAAGCAAAAGTGTCAGACGACAAGGTTTTTCGCTACTTATGTACTTACAGATCCTTTATCGGAAGGCAGGAGCAGGTATATGCTGGGATCCTACTTTGATACGAGATTCAAGGTAAGCCTGGATATACGCCAGATCCTGGGAAGCAGAAAGCGCTCCAGTTTCAAATGGACCCATATGTCTGACTCTATTGATTAATTGTATTTTCAGTTCTTAAGGAATTAATACTGCTTCCCCCTACAGCATAAAAAAACCCTACGTATCTGTTCCCGCTTGTATCACGGTGTATGTAATAGTAGACATTGTTACGACCAACAAAACTAAGAAAACCCTCTTTGCTGGGAGTACAGCTGAGCCTGTCAAATAGCTATCTATACAAAGGTCAGTCCTGCTTCTTTTTCTGCCTTCCAGTTAAGCTCTTTCAGTTTTGGGTTCCAGCACAGACTCACCATGATGTGGTCCTGTTCAACGGTGAATTTGTTCAGGGAGCTGAGCCCACAGATGTTAGGGTACAGTCGTGTTAGTTTAGTGTTTGCGACTGGTTCACTGCAAAGGAGATGAATGATAAGGGCATAGCCTAAGGAAAATGGTGGGAGCACTTGGCTGCTGCTGAGGGTTAGTTTTCCTTAGCTACACTGTGAAACTGCATCTTGATTGCATATAAACATATATGGATAAACATAAACACAAAACTAACAGACTTTAAGGAGACAGCTGTATCAGTAGAACTGGACATTAGACGGACATCACTTCTCTGCCTTTATATTTGCTGACATCCGCTGCCATTTATCTTTTGGTCTTTTCTTCCTTTTCTCCCCTGCGACTGGCACATTTCCCAGCAGTATGGCCCAAACCTTAGATCAATGTTCTAAGCCAAGTGATGTCTCAACAGTCTTGGGAAAAAGCAGGAGTCCTGTGCCACCCCCAGCAGAGGTGGTGGTTGCAGAAAGGCAGGCATTTGAAGGCTGTGAGTTTATCCGTGGTCCTGTACAGTGTGTGTACCAGAGTAGCCCTATCATTCCTCTCTTTTGCTAAAAAAGAGGTCCGGAGACCTTTACATTGATCTCCTGACTGCGTTACTTAACAGTGAGCTTGCTAGCTGGCTCTAGTTTGGACCATCCCATCTCACTTTGTAAGGCTATGTCAAAGTGCCGTTAGTTGCGTGGACACGTGCCTGGCTGGCTTCTATTTAGCAATATAGATGCGGGTTGTGTAATTCAGAGAAAAATCTCCAGGAATAACCGCTCGACATATCCCACATCAGTAATTTAATCCCAGTTCTTTTAAGCAATAATCACTCTTCGTATTCCCTCTGATGAGTCAACTACTTAGCTCAGCGTGCAGGACCAGGGTGAAGTAGATCCTGCCCCTGTGGGCACAAGGTCTCATGTGTCCATCCATGAAGAGGCTGGGTTCTGGGGTGAGGACCCAAGTCACAGCCAAGCCCAACTTATGTATGCAGAGAAAGAGAATGTTGCTCAGCGATTAGTTAATACTCCTGATCTTGGCATTCAAATTACATTCACTATCCGGTTTGCGAATCTGGCAGAAGTTTGGGATCAGACCATGGAGTGTGTTTCCAGGCTTATTTGTCTTCAGTCAAACCAGCTACTGAAAGAAAAAGGAATTTTATCTGGGTCATTGCTGAATAAACCCTCAGGTCATGTTCTGGCAGCCCTGCGTAGCCGGCACCTCTGTGCTGGTCCAGCAATCTACTGCAGTTAGATTAGTGATGAGGACATGACCCCAGGAAAACTAAAAACACCTGGGTCCTCATGATTCTTTGGAAATGCAGTTCCCCGAGAGAAAGGCAGCACCAGTAAATAGGGAAAGTGCTAAAAACTTTGAAACAGTATTAAAATTAGTATATTGCCGCTTGTTCTTTCTGTAAACCTCCTGGATAAGATTACATGAAGAAGCTGACTTCTGTTTAATTCAGACATAGCAGAAGGCAGTGTTCTTCTGATGTTACTTTAATTACAGCAGAAGGAAAAATGGCAATAGCAGAAAGTACTTGAGTAGTAATTTCAGCAGGTGCATCGGCAGTAATAAGAAATCTCATTCTTGCTTATCATTGTCAAATGGGGGGAAATTGTTCCTTCAGCCCTTTGCAGTGAATCACCAGATTATCACAAATCAGTTCCTAAGTGCTATTTCAATAGCATGAATTTAGGAGACCAGCAATTTTCTGATGTACCCTCCATCTTTTCATTTTAAAATGGCTTTTTTTTCCAGTGGATAATATGGGAAATTAACTTCCTACATCCTCCTGGTGCCACCATAGACACATTATTTGTGGGGAGCAATATCTCCCTGACAGAAACAGTGCAGTGATGCTCAACCACTACATGTCACCATGAAGAGTGTAATGCTAACCATACTAACTCCTGGGGGAACAAGTAACTTGGGATGGATCTAGAGGTCAGAAATGTTTATGAATAGTCCTGTTAAAAGGATGTTCATGTAGAATGGCTAATAATTGTAGCTGATTGTTATATGATAGGACAATATTTCTCTAAAAGTCATTTGTTTATCCATTTTCTTTAAGATGCCAAAGCACATATTCATGATGAGAGGGAGCTCAGATGGGTCAGCAGAGCTGAGTATTAAATAACGAGGGCGCGTTGCAGGCTGATACAGGCTTTAACAGCAACTAAGCACAACAAAGACACAGGCTCGAAATATCTTAGGTAGCTCTTCTGATTCTTTCAAGAGCTGAAATTAAAATTTCAAAGGACTGAAGTAATTTTCTTTTTTAAGATTTAAAAAAATGATAAATATTCTTGTGTGAGGAAAAGAAAAGCTTTGCTGTCCTTAAGAGTATCCTCACAAAACATATAGGGCGGAAACTACTTCAGCCATACATTTTACATTTCTGCATAGCATTCCCTATGTCAGAGCTGTCTAAAATATATTTGAAGAAACGATGTTACCAGTTAGACAGCCTTTATTTTTTTTTAAATTTTTTTTAACAACTACAGTGTCTAGTAGGATCTCTAAGCATTGGGATCCACTTAAATGAAATGTTCTATCAGAAGTTTCTTTCTTTTTGAGATAAAGCAGTGTTAAGGTAAAAAAAAAAAAAAAACAAACAAAAAACAAAACCCAAACCAACCCAAACAAAAAAGATAGCTAATGTCAATAGTTCAACATTCCTATGTTCCCATCTCTTTTCTGGTGTTGAAGCTAAACCCATATTTTAGAGAAAAGGTAGTGTCTTTTGAGTAGGACAAGGACAGTGAAGAAGCTACTGATGTATTTCACAGAGCAGCTGATATTGCTGAAAAAGACAAACTGTTGCTCATTCAGATGAATTCCCCTTCCTCCCCTGTCCTGGTACCCAAACACTTAATTGACTCAGCTGTAGCTATTGTGAAGGGTCAATCAAAAATGTTAAAATGAGATTATTGGAAATGTTCTTTTAAATCTCTTGAACAACAGTGGGCAAAACAACCCAGGCTACGCTTTTATAACATAGCATAGTGCTAAAATTGGTTTACATGTAACTCAGATTCCTCTAACCTGTACAACTAGTGTGATCTCTGCACAAATGCCAGTGATTTATTCAGTGGTTCAGTGTTGCCTGTGGGATGGAAGTAAATGTTACATACCAGGGCTGAAATGTGCAGTCTGTATCACAAGAGTTCACTGGCAAAGATCCCACGGGATAGAATAGCTGTCATTTCTCTTGAAATCAGAGATAAGATTACTGTTGGGATGGCTGAGTTTACTAAATGACTTTCCGGTCTACTTAAAAGAATTAATACTAAAGTTACCTTTTAATACTGAGAAAGGCCCCAAATGAACATAATTTACTAATGTAGATGGTTTCAGATAAAATCTGACATATTATTGTCCCTGGCTTGATGAAATTTAAGAGTTGTTTAAACTCGAGCTGTCTGTTTAAGCCTTTATGCGGATTGGAATACTTATTTTAAAAAGTTCTTATTTCTTTTTCCCTGCCTTAAAATTCTGTATCACAAATGCACCGTGAAAACCTTAGAGGTTAGTAGCAGAACTATACATAGAGAGAGTCAGAGCAAGAGAAACACAGTAATTGCTTAGTTTGTCTCTTCCCACGTTTATTTTAAAGACTGATTATTTAACACACTCGTTCAACCTTATTAGGCATATTAAAGCTTTATATAAAAACATGTGCACGGCATCTTAATGTATTAAAGTAACAAGGGATTAAATCTCTTTGAAATGGCTGGGGAGACATTTGCTTTATATTCTAAAATGAGCTTTTATGAAACTCCTACATGGGAATGAGAAGTTGGGTTAACGGCTCTTTTAAGTACTCTAGTGAACTAGTTTTAAAAACTAGTGCTTACTTTGCAATCACCTCTGCGTAGCACAGCTTGCATTCTCATGCAACGCTTTCCTGTGTCATGTCGCGTGAGGCACTGGCTTTTGCACTTTTTCTCCAAAAAATGTTTCGTGTGCCTTGGGTATTTAGACACCTTTGGCAACAGGAAGAGAATTGTATTTCCCTACAGCACGAGAAATTCAAACACAAACACCGTTATTTTATAGAGCATATTAATTTGAGGCAATGCGTTGATGAAAAGGATTTGCATCAATGGGGACTGGAGTCCGTCGCCTACAGGCAGAAGCTTGGAAGTGAAGTTTAAGTAAGCATTTACAGATTTTGATGTTTCTACTTTGCTAGCTACTTACACACTTTCTGCTCTGCCAAAACTGAAACAGATGCTGAACTTTTATGTACAATTAAAGCAACTGTCCTTGAAAATCCACAAAAAACACCCACCGCTTTTCATCCAAATTAGACAATTCTGAAGCATATGGGGAAAAATAACAGTAACTTAACTTTTCTCTTTCCCCCACCCCCCCCCAAGCAATTTCTTCAGGAATGTGGGTGAGAACTACAGAGAATAAAAACCTTTTTTTTTTTTTTTTTTTCTTCTTCTTCTTCTCCAGAACACAGAGCTTCTGGAAATAGACTGTACAAAGTTTCTGCAAGGCTGACTTCCAAACCTATCTTGTTCGCAATACTTGGAGATGTTCTCATGATCTCCATCCCTGTTTGGTCATTCCTTTTGTTTCTACATAACAGCGTGGGGTCCTATAGTTGAGAAGGCGTTGGTTCTGTTGTATGGTGACAGACAAGTTTCCTTAGTGTCACACAGAAATAGGACAGTGACTGGGGTGCCATCATGGGAGAGGTTGGTCAGAATGTCTTTGGCAGATAAATATCTGCCTAGAGTGTGAGAACCAAGTACCTTGTTATTGTCTAAAAATAGATCCCAGCTTGATTTTTAAAGTAGTTGTAAGCTCAGGAGAAGATGTAAGTGTGTGTCGCGGTTAAGTACCAGGTGGCTGTTCTGGACCTTGTTTGAGCTCTCTCTCTCTCTCTCTGCATGCCCGATGTACTGAGGTATCTAACATGGGGTCTAGACTCTGCTTAAGTCCTAGTTTGGCTGAATCCTCAGCTGCCTGTCTCGACACAGTGCACCTGTGACTGTGCACACACCAACAACAGCTACAATGAGGGATAGGCTGGACCATGACGGGTCTGTTTTCCTCCTGGCTGCCGTATCTGAGATGGTAACTGCACGTGCAGAGGGGGAGTTTGCTCTCCAGGATACTACTCTGGCCCTGAAGAACGTGCATGGAGTTAAATTGACTGCTTGAGTTTGTCGATATGTTTTCCCATTCCTGATAGGAATAAAGAGACTCTACCTGACTGAAGAAAACGTTTCTAATAGGTATACCCCTTTAAAATGAATCACCTTTGGCAAAGGTCTGATGATGAAATACACAATTCTGCTCAATATATGTCAGCCAATTCTCATGAATTTAACATTGTTTAAATGGGAATTATATCCTTCTGCCTCCAGGCAGACCTGTAAAATCAAATGTCGCAATTAGAGCTATAGGACACACTCACTTGTTGGGTGCAATCAAGATAAGGCTAGGACACTATGGAGGTTTTTAATTTGTAAAGTCTATGGATTCCTCCCCTAAGGGTCTGAGAAACGGAACCATGAAAGTATTTTGTTAGTAGGCTTAATTTCACTATATGTCTCCACTGGGAGGATTTAGAGGTCTGCAAATTGAAAAAAGGTTGAAACCAAACTGCATTAGGTCATTATATAAAAGGAGGGACAGAAGGTTGATAAAATTATGTATTTTGAAGCTTTAGTTAGTAATTTGGACCCTTTATTGGAAACATAAAACCGTACTATTTAGAAAGATAACAACTGTGTTTTCACAGGTATCAGAACTAGTGGTCTGGTCCGCACTTGCTAAATGAAACAGAGAATGTCTAGAGAGGGCCAAAGGTTTGCCTGGGGGGTAAGGAAGGGAGAGGAAGGGAGAGGAAGGCTGGCCACTGGCTGACTACTGGTGTCAGCCTACCTAAGAACAACCTGAATACTGTTGAGATTTACTTGTATTGTAATTGCTGTATAATTAATTCATTTGAGCCTTGGAGAAGTACCTTTGTCATTTTAAATCTAAATAAATCCCTGCATCCATGAGGGGAAGATGCAGTATTTTGGGGGGGGGGTGTGTGTGTGCATTTTTTTTGGAAAGCTTGGGCACTTAACCGAATCTCCAGGTGGACAGCTTTCATGCTGCAGTTTAGCATCAAAAGCAAAGGTCTTTAACGGGCAGCAGCGCTGCCCTGGAGGTGCCTTTTCTGCATAACTAAGGCAGCTTCTGCTGGGCAGAGCATGACTCAGCCTTCAGCAGTCCCTCTCCTGGCCGAGTGTGTGAACAACTATTCCTTGAGCTCCAGGAGACACCTTTTTTTTTTTCTTTTTTAATCCCGGTAATTGCTTTTCGCTGCAGAAAGGCATATATTCTAGCTCCAAGCTTTCTGAACGCCCTACTACATTTATCACTGAATTTTCTGCTTTAAAATAAGAGTATTGTGCTTTATAAAATCAGAGAATAACGTTTTTGCACAAACTTTTCTGTATTTCCGGTACTTAATTCCGGATAAGGAACTGGAAGTAAGTACTATTGAATCACTTGCAAGCTGCTCTGTTAACTGCATCCCATATAAATAACAGCCCATAGTAACTGAAAACTTTTTTTTTCTCTGTCTTTACTCTTACCTATTTATCCTGTTTTAACTAATCAAGGTTGAAAAGGCATCTCTAGATTTAATATTGGGGAACATATCCCCTTGTAAGACAGGAAGAGAAGGGGGATTCCTGACCATTGAGAAGTGCTTTGTCAGATGATGACACTGGAGGAAACCTGTTAATGTTAAATTCAGCCTTAATATAGCAAAACAACAGTATCCAGTCTAGCTAGTAAAGAAGCTTTTTCAATGGAGTAAATACTTCTGTCCCTCTTGCGCCTCTGTAAAACTGATTTCTGCTAAAAAGTATGTGTTCTACATTTTCATGTTTCAATGACATACAATTCCATGTCCAGATATCTCTGAACCTCCCGTTTCTACTTTTAGCCTTAGATATCGAAGTTCCTAATTGAATTCATGAGATAATTTTCTTTCCCTATTATGGTCTTCCATTAACCTTTCTCATTTCTCTGAGATTTATTATCTATTCTTTGCTTGCCAGTGGCTGGAATACATTTGCCATTTGCTCTTGAAAGAACTGGGTATGGTAAGAGGGGTATGGATTCTAATCACATTAATACTTAGATGACTTTGCTAACCTTTTTCATTCATTTTTTACTTTCTTGATGCCTTTTGGGATGGAGATGAACAATGCATACCTGCTTAATCAAAATCAGGCTTAATCAATCACAGTTTTGTAGTGTGTATATATATAAATATAAATATATAAACATGGATCACTGATGGAAAAAGAATAAATTTGAAAGAGCAGCATTTAAAACAAATTACAGTGATGTTGTAGGACCAGTAATTCTTACTATACAGTAAAATTACAGTAAGATGCTATATTATTAAAAATATTATTTTAAAAATACTTTGGCACTTTCACAAAAATACTCTCCTATTCGGCAGAAAATCCCTACACTTGATCTTCATCCGTGCATACATTTTCATGCAACTTGAGAAACCTCAGTTATTCTGATTTACGTAAGCACTTTTTTACCCTTCTGAGGCATTCAGAATATGTATTTTTAGAAAATACACGACTCTGATGTCACTGAATCCATATTGAGCATTAAGGAGAAAATCATAAACTTATAAAACAAGGGAATAAGCTGTGGTCTGTTCCCTATGTCTTTTGGAAGAAGGTAGCATTTGTCTTAACCAGCTAAGAAATCTTAAAAAGAAACCCGGGTCACTACATTTCAACTCTAGAGTAAATGTGGTAAACAATTCGCATAATAAAAATGATTACACAACATATATTAATATTAGATCTTTTTCTTAACCATAACCAGCTGACAGAGTGAGGTTGCTTGGAAAAGGGCTGGTTTCATGTGTATGTGTGAGATGGAATCAATATACATTATTTGTTCTACTGAAGTACAACTGTCTGCAAAGACAGCTCTGTCCAAAATTTGGACACAGTTGGTATTTAAATACCTATGCAATAGAAGTGATTATTGTTGGCAGACTGACATTCATCAAAAGTGTCTGTAGGCTCTTATGATAAAGTGTGATCCTCAGTTTTGTACCATGTTTATTATAATGTTATTGATATCATTAATTAGGTTTTATTTTTCTTCTACCACCAAACAATAGTGCTGAAACATTCAAGATGTACAGAGGCAAAGCACTTTACTCTGCTCCTGCCTAAAGCTTTCCCAGTCAACGCTCTCTTTCAGTAGACCGTACCATTCAAGATGATGAAAGAGGGTTTTCCAGTCAGTACTTTCAAAGTTTCAACAAAGAATGAGAAACATGTCCCAGAATAGCAAACACCCAGGAAAGGGAGATCTCTATTCAAACTGCTGCTTTCCTCCCTTTTGCTTATGAACTGCTGTGTTTATCCCTCCCTCAGTCTCCAGTTGCAACTGTTCCACTTTGTTAGAAGCCCTCTAATTTCTTGAGTTACATCTGTTCAGAACCTGTGGATGAACCTATTCGGAGCCAGTGGAGATGATACCCACTCCTTTTGTCCTTCAGTGGCAATATCTCTTTTACTTTGGTGTTTCCTAGAGACACCTCATCAGAGTTTCCTTTCTCTCTTTGCCCCTCCTCCTTCAGCCTTCACTATAGTAGGCACAAGATGACAAGTCTTGACTTTCTTCTGCCATACGGGTAGCCCTGTCATTTCAGTGGCCCTTTTGGACACATGTTTCAAGTTTCAATTCCTCCTCCCAAAACACGAATTTAAAAGCTGATCCTTCTTATTCCTGACAAGGTCACACATGCATCTTGTACAGAGGTACTAAAACTTTATTTCTCCTGCAAAAAACTTCCCATTGTGTCCATTTGCTTTGTGGTGCCACTTTACATCATTGATTCAGGACCATCTTTCTTCTCTGTTACTGATTAACGAACACTGAATTTAGCAATGCTATAAAAGAGCTTCCTACGGACGTGGGACATGCCATACACCGAAGACCCAGCCACAGTGGAGCAGCCACCAGCTAAGGGGAACTGGGCATGTCTGGACCTCTACACGTGTTCCTTCGACAATCGCACTGCATCCATGGCCCTACTCATACTGCAGTAGTAGTGGTTGCCATCTCCTGAGTAGACTTTGAGGATCTTAAGGAATCTTGTCCTTCTGTGAACACAATGAGAGCTCTTCCTTTCTCTTTCCTATCACTTTGTACACGCAGATTTATTATTATTCCTCTTGCCTTTGATGTCTCATGCCTTCTGAAAGGAATGTAGTCATTCACAAGGTCCTAACTACTGAAGGCCATAAATGCTGCATTTTAAACTGTTACCCTTGAAGTCTTTGAACTACCTCCAATTCAACATTAATTTTCCTGGGTTACTTGCTTTGAGTTAATTAGTTCTCTGTACTGTCTGCCCACATCTTTGATTTGTTTTAGAGGTTTCCTTACTTGCACAGAAAAAGATTTCTTCTTTCTGCATGTGAGTGAAGTGAAATAATGGTCTTCAGTATTCTGCAAGATTATTAATTCAGGAAGTTGAAAATCATATTGTCATTCTCTGTGGGGAAACCTATTATTATATCACCATTAAGTACTGATTAAATATACATTGTCCTTGTATAAATATATTATGCTAATAGTCCTTCCATGATCTTATAATATTTCAGGATTATTCCAAAACCAATACATGTAGAAAATCCCCTTTTTTTTCTTTTCAATTGGTAATGTATTAATTTTCTTCTACATTGTCCATCAGCTAACAGGTATAGGAGAGAGACTGTGGAGCATAGGCAACACTTTGGATTTGCAATATGTTTCATAAAAATTGTATAAGCACCGTAAAATTTTTAGGGGGACTCACCTTAATACAGCCTGCATAGAGCAATCTGCAGACAAACCTGAATCAACAGCACTAAAGCCATGGTTAGCTGAAGCTACCTCCTATCATGTGTTCAACCCGCCATCTCAAAAGTGCCAATTTTATTGAGCAACTTTTGTAACTCACACTGCCAAATTCTACACTGTTCACAGAATCTGAGCTACTTCAAGGCTTCCTCTCATTTCTCTCCCAAATAACTGCAGTATAGGGATCCTCTCTCTCAAGCATAACTTCATTCAAATATGGCACAAGTATTTGGGTGGAATAATGTGCTAGTCCCTGCCATTGTTCTGTGAAAGATATCCAAAGGACTCACCTTCAAATCAGGCACTGAAGTGGAAAGTCTTGGAAAGAATTATGGCCCCTGTGAAAGTCAAGAGCACTGATTTCAATGGGATACGCTACAGCTTGGTTTGCCAAATGACTGGAGCGCAGAGATGCATAAGAACTTGAGGAGATGTAGTAACAATGTGCAATTAGATGCACGTGATTAACATTTTACAAAGTGCATTTATGAGAGAGTTGAAGTGCAAAACATATAAAGTCATGAAAACTGCAAACAAGCAGAGTTTGTTTAATTAATGTGTTGGAACAGTATCCAGGACCAGCTTACATTTACTCTTTCGTTTTCAGCCAAATAAATCACATTGTATCATTTCAGGGGAGTTATATGGCTTTACAAGTACCGCTTATGCCTTTTGAGACATAACGTTTTCAGCACCGTTAGTGTATTAGTGAAATACAAAATTCTTCATTGCAAGAATATTTTTTCAGTTTCTTTTAAGTGATGGAACACCAAAGACCCATTTTCCATTTAAAATAACATACACAAAATTAAATGGAAACTGTGGAATAACATTTAATTTTGAAATATTCATTTTTCCAAAGTATTTATGATGTAACAGAGGAGAAGCTTGCAGCCTGCGGTTTCTTTCTTAAGATGGAACAGTCTGGTAGAAAAAGAAAGAAGCTGAGAAGAAAATCCCCCTGAAGAAAGACGGCAGTCGGGTGAGAGAGATGTATTTAAAGAAAAAACTCTTTACGGTCTCTTTGGATAGCTCGATCTATTTGATTTTTGTTTTGGGGTTGGGGTTTTGGGTTTGTTTTTGGTTATGCTTTGTTTCGTTTTGGTTTTAATACATGATAAGAATGAATTTGAGGAAACACTGTGTTTATACCTGAATTAAAGAGAGACCTGCTGCTGTGCAGAAAAAATGAATTTAGTATCCCCCATTTCCGGAATGTGCTCATGAGGGCCTGGATTAAGTGACACAAAACCAGGGAAGCAAGCTGTTCTCGGCAATCCAAACTACTCCAGTGCAAATGTATGAAAGCTACAAGTGTGCCAAATTGGGCTGCAGGTACATCTCTAACAGAGTCTAACTCTGTCAGACTAAACACTGCACAAAGACTACTTTGCATATTTTCTGCAATTTTTTCCATGTAAGCTGTTGGTGTTTTTTGGTAGACTGATCTCTTAGTTGGATACTTATTATAATGTAGTCTTTAGGCTCAGAGCAATAGAAAGGTCCTTATGCAAACACAGCCCCCTGCTAGTCCTTTAAAATTTCAAAAATTAAATAAGATTCCATTCAGCTACAATTTTTTCCTTGAAGAGGAACTGTGATTGGGAATCATACCAGCCATCTAACACTTCTCTGTGGAAGTAATCCTGCTGGGCAAATACATAATTCAAAAAACCCACAAATAGTCAAGGATATGAAGATATGAGGTTCCTGTTAAACCATTGTCTGTAATAAATGGGAAGCGAAAGAGAGGAGCGGGAATTCTGTGAAGAGTGCGGAGTTGGAAGTCGAAGATACGTGACTTAGCAAATTAAATTAAAAAAGACTTCTTTTCTCCAGCTGTGCTCATGCCGGCTTTTTGATACAGTGGCAAATTGGGCTTAGCTAAAAGCTTTCTTCATCAGATGTGGTACCCCATTCCCCAGGCAGGCAGAGGGAAGAGCTGCCCCTGTGCCCCCCCAGCATCCCTCGGAGCTTCCCAGGACAAACAGGGGACTTGCGATGCACCAGATCAAGCTGCTGAAGCCCGATGGGGCGGTGAGAAAACTGCAGAGAGCCCCCAGGGAAGAGGGGAGAGCCCGTCGCCATGTTCCCTAAATGTGTCAGGCAGCTTTGTCCACCCATGCCAGGGACTGGCCAAGCCGAGGTGAGGACCTGTCCACGTTCTTACACAGTAGGGACCATCAGCGAGAGCTCAGAGAGCAAAGCCGGGTACCACAGAATCAATTAGAGAGGATACAACAAGTTCTCTCTTCTGAAATAATTTTGGTGATGTTTAATAGACTTTTCCCCCGGGCACCCCTTTTTGTGATTTGAATAGCACCATCCAGAGCTTTTGCGTAACACAGTGCTTACTTTGTAGACAACAGCGTAATATTTTGCTAGCAGCCGCGCAGTTGCTCTCTCGTGTCAAGCAGTTGCTACCCAGATGCTCGCAAGTTCAACACCGTGTTGACTCAAACTATCTGCCACGTGCAACTATTTGTACGTTATCACTATGTCAGTGAGAGATGAGGGCAGCTCTGTTTTTCCTTAAAATCCCCCTTTGCGCTCACAGGCAGTTTTGACTCGGTGTCGTGGGAATTGATATCAAAATGCAGCCTAGTTTTCTCCCCCTTCAGAGCACGGGCAGCCACAGCGGACTCACATGTGAAAGAGAAAGCATCCTTTGGATTCCCTTAGTGAGTCACCTCTATTTCACTGGTGATTCATTGCTTGAAAGGCGCGGAAGGCAAACCAGGCCTGTTTACACCAAGTATCATCCATTTATCTGTTTATTTATTTATTTTATCCCAGGGCATTCTCAAAGCAACGGAATGCGGCCGGACTGACGGCCGCCGAACTCTGATGCTTTTTCTTGGGCCCTGGGCTGTGCTTGGCCCCTGCGGGTATGGAGGTGAGTAGAGATGAAATGGAGAACCTTCATTCACATAAAGATATCTCGCACTGAAGCACGGAGGATTGGGGGAAGGAGTTGTGCCGCCAGCTTAGGTGGGTGCTAGGAGTGGTTTGGATTCGTGCATCCTTGGGTACTTCAGCCTCCTCCAGCAGGGCTGGCTAAGTCCATCCAACCTGCTCCTTGGGAGGTGGGGTGGTTCTCATCCACTCGACTAGGGACCATCCTGACCTCTCTACCTATTGGTGCAGCACGGGGCAATTTAGGAAACAGCAGTACACAGAGCGAATGCTGAAATCTGGCCGTTTGTTTATGCAAATGTCTCTACTATGATTTAATTTTCCTCCTGCGTAACATATCATCTGCATTGTGCAGAAAAGCGAAATTCTTCTTTTAAATGTTTAAAAATGCTATAATGGCAATTACTTAACCCAGATATGTTTATAAATAGCTCAATGTTTTTGCAAAATGTGAGCAAACTGTCACGGGCTACAGCTACACCCATAAGCAATTACGTGGTTTACGTTGTTTTTTTTTTTTTCTAACAAACAGGGGACGTAGCACAACACTCTTCCTCCTAAATCTTACTGTCTAAACTCCATAGACAAAGAAGCTACATTTGTGTTGACTCCGTAGGGAGCAGTGTGATATTTTTGTTGTTCTTGTTGAATCTAGGCAAGACGTTTCACGTTAGAACTGTCTTTGGATTATTTGTTGTTAGTGATAGGAGAACACCTTCGCATGTGTTTTAGCGAACATTAGTCACAGACAGGAGGAACCTCTTTGAAGTCCCGGGAGGCAGAATCATTTTTAAAATGCAGATTTTTTTGCCACCCAAGGTAAGGTAATCTTGGATCAGCAACAAAAGCTTTCCTGACTAGGAGCAGTTATTGGACAGATTGCTACGTGAATTGTGGCCATTCTTTTAAGCGGCACTGAAATTAGGGCAAGGGCTGACATTTTTTATAAGGACTTCAGAAAAACATCCTTTTAAAAAAAGATGAAAATTTCAATGCCATCTTAGTAGGAATTAAAAAAAATAACAAAACCAAACAATTTTTTTTTTCTGCTCAAAATCTGTCACTGCCAGAACTGCCAATTCCAGGAGTTTTCGGGCAATCTGAAGGTCTGTATTGTACAAGGCACTCTAGAACAAAAAACACGTGTTCACCAAAGACAGTATCTTTTAAACCAGTTTGTCAGGAAAACTCGTCCCTTGGTAATCCCTTTGTTTGTCCATTTAACTTTCTGCTTGTTTTTACTAATCTTTCGTGCTACTGACTCTCTAAAAGCAGAATTTAACTAGTTAATTAAATATTTTAGGCATAGAAGTATCACTGCTTAGATGTGTTGTCTGTCTACAGACTGCATTATGGTGAGGGAAAAAGACATGCAGAGGTACATCCTCTCGGGAACCGTCTGAGGCCTTGAGGCTTAGGCAAGTCCCTTGGTCACCGATACATTTCTGTGCACTGAACATCATTTAGGATGGCCAGTATTAGCCACTGAGGAGGGAGGAATAGGCCTTTGCAAAAGCAAAGACAGCTATTAACGAATAATTCCTGGCGTTTCCACATTGCAAACTCACCGCATGGCAATTTCGTGGGCAACACAAGGGGGCAGAAGTCTAGTGTCTCTCCTTTCTTTGCATTTCTGGAAAAAAAATGTTGATCGTGACCGGCCCCAAGTCTGTAAAATTTTCTCTGAATATCAATCTCACTGTAGCAATAGAAGAGCGTTTGTCTTTGAACTTCAAAATACATTCAAACAAAATGAAAGTAGTTCCATGTTGTTGTGCTGATATTTAGGAATGCTGAATATTTCTATCCCTCTAATAAACAAGCTCTACTTGCCCCAAGCTGGACGCCTGGAACATGAAACATCACAAATCTATGTTGCTATAAATGAAAAACATCTTCAAAGTCCAAGGAATACTTGAGTGAAGGGCTGAAAGATAAAACAGACTGAATTTGTACAAGTACCACAAATGTAAAGACATTGGTGAAATTATTTAACATAGATTCATAGATAGAATCATAGAATGGTTTAGGTTGGAAAGGACCTTGAAGATCATCGAGTTCCAACCCCCATGATGGGCAGGGACATATATTTGTGTTTCCTGCGTTCTGTCTTGTCTACCCAGAGCAAAGGTCTTGTGTTGCTCTAAACTTACTTTCAGCCTACTGCGATACCTGAGCTCGCTGTAGATGTGAAAACAGGAATTTGTAGCTGAAGAAAACTGCTGCTCTTCATAAAAGCAGACCTTCCCTTCTACTCGCTCAAAATAAGAGTTATGAGCGAATTCAATTTATCTGAGCTTTCCCATCCCAGCCAGTGCGTGAGTTGGGTTGCCCTCTGCTGCTTGCCTTATGCTTGTCCCATCAAGGAAGACCTACTCTAAAAGGACGATGCGAGTCTCACTACTCCTGACAGATAGCAAAGACTCTCCGCTCACTCTTTCTGTAGTTCTCGGAGTATTTGGAGAAGACTAAAAATCCTCATGTGGGTTTTAAGGTTCACATTTGGGGGAAGAATGACGCTGGGAATCTCATCAATACGTAAGATGGGAAAGCTCGTTTCAATTTCCTGTTCTGCTGAACTTCCTGGGCCGCGTCGGGAAGTGCCTTAAAGCTGATTACACACAGTTGAAATTAAGCTAGCGCTGGCCAGTTACTTCTGCTGTTCAATCAGGCAGTCTGTATCATAGTTAAGAGCTTTTGAACAAGCACAGTAACTCTTCCCAATCCTGCAGTGCCACAGTTAGATGGAATATCCTAAAGATTAAAAGTTGCTCGGGTACTTACAACAGTGGGCACCACGTAAGGCCATGAGATTTTTCTTGCCTCCTTGTTTATTATTCTAGCATCTATTGTCGAATGGTGCATTTCAAAATAATTTCACCTCTCTGAGGGACTTGGGGTGCAATCTTGCAGAAAGTCAGTGACTGCAGGGGTTTTGAAGACCTAAGTCTTATTTTCTTACAGAAATCTTTTTTCCATCACCAGTTCAATGGGACATAACGTGGAGCTGCTCCTGAAAGGAGCCAGCTCGTCCTTTCTTTTCGCTCAGATTAGCATTCGTGTAGCTGCATGATGAACCAGTCTAGGAACTGACTTGGTCAAAAACTTCAAATTTTTATTTTGTCATTATTCACATAAATAAAATGAAATAAAATACATTTAAAATGACATAGGCATTTTATCTTGGTTATGTATCTCATACACTTGCATTTACACAGGAATGGTTAACTATTTAATTCTTATAAACTTTAAAAGAATAAATAAAATAGTTTTTCCAATAATGAATACCACATTGATTGAGATGTGGTTTATGCCTTTTTAGAGAATAAAGCATTTATAAAAAGCACACTTCATAGTAAAAAAAAAAAAAATCCACTGCTATATCACATATAAATGTATTCCAAAATATCACTTAAATTTGCACATATACTTGTCACTTTACTGAACCCAAATGACTATTGTTTTTATTCTTACAGCTAAGAGTGTTGCTGGCCTAGATATAAGGGCGAGGATTATTCTCAAGCAGCACAAAGTATATACTGATTACCTCAATCTGCCAAAATTTTTGTCTGGAACAAGTACACCGCAGAACGTACCCCAGATCAGCACACTGTGTTAAGTTCTGTTTGGCATTGCTTGATTATGTCCATGACAGAAAAATGTTTACTGCCACCTCCCTAATGGCTACAAAATGGAGGTATCATTTTTGAGTGATTTCTTCTGCCTGAAGGAGGGAGTAAGTTTTGTCATCTCAACGATTCTTTTAAGCAAGACGGGAAGGGAACCATTCGATCCAGTATTTTGCAGTACGGAGAACGACTTGCCTGGGCTTAACCTCTCGGGTGATTCTGTTACCTCTAAACTGGAAGAAGTGTTTAAGAAATGTCACACACCTGCCCTGCTATTCAATTTGTCCTCACAGAGGAAGTCTTTCCAATCTCACAGAGGTATCGTGAAACACCATTTATCAGCGTGTGCGGAGCTTTGAGATCCTTGGCAAGAGGGGAACAACAGGATTGTAAGGTCCTTCTGTTAAAGATATTTTTAAATATCAAAACAGGGATTGAATTCACAGAATCATAGAATGGTTTAGGTTGGAAAGGACCTTGAAGATCATCGAGTTCCAACCCTAGTTATGTACGTCAGCAAATACAGCAGAAAAGAAACTAAACTTTTGAAGTAAAATAATTTGTTCATACTCTGAAAATAACGATTTGTAGACCTGCTTCCAGTGGACTGTTTCAAGTCCCGGCCACACCTGACTGCCCACCTTCTACAGCACCTGCAGCAGGACTCGGGAGAGTCTCGCAAACGCAGGGGATGCGTTGGACGCCGCACGTGACTCCGAGCTAACTGAAATTCAATAATGAATGACAGCAGTCAATGCCACTCCACAAATAACGCAGAAGGGAAGAGAGAGCTCTTTGTTGACCGCGCACCCGAGGGGGCTCAGGTGCCCTATTTCTAACCAAAAAGAGCTAACGCATCTAGCGTTTGGGAGCCGTGCGTGCACCTAACCCAACAAAACAGTAAAACCCCCAGCTATACCACACTTTTCTCCTCAAATGTCTTCCAGTTCATTGGCAGAGTGGGTTATAAAGGTGTGATATTCCCACATCACAAAGAACCTCCTCTCTGGTGGTAGTTATATTGCCTCTGATCTCTCACGCACCGCCTCAGTAGTCTGTCCCTGTACTCAGCTTCCCTGAGATTTGGGCTGCCGAGGGCTGTCCAACTTGTCTTAGAATGGGAATGAGGAGTTATTTGCAGGTTTCTGATACTTTTAAGGTGTGTGGTTTATCTGAAGTGTGACTTCAATGCAGGAAGCTATGGTAAATCTCAAAGAACATCACAGGTAATAATTGTGATTAGAGCCTAAAACCCAGCACGTTTTTCTGGGGGAAGGCTTTGAGCAAAAGCTCATTATAAATACATACCTACCCCATGTGGCTTTTGAAGAATGACAATATGCTATCACAGCAACAAGGAGCCACTGTGACTGCTTTCCTTAACCACTGTGTTTTTCTATTTTTTGATGCAACTCACATATGAAGATTAGATTCTAGTTTCGGTATTAAGGCTACTTGAAGTGTCTTTTGGGAAAGAATGCTGCAAATACCTGTGGAAAAAAAAAAACAACAGTTCTGCTTCTATTATGTAATGCATTTCATGTAAGAATAAATCGCAAAGGCTCTTCACTTTTAATGATTTTTTTTTGCTGCATATTGATATTTGTGAAGTCACCCTTTCCTAGGACAAGTAGTTAAAACTAGTTTTCTTTACTGTGAGGGCTGATTCTGCCAGAGGTTAATTCCTAATATATGGGGACTTACAGGCAGATCTCAAGAAGACTTTAGATTGACCATAGATGCTTAACTGGTCAGACCACGAAGAACTGTGAGCAGAGCACATTTTCACATCTGGACAGGGAAAGATGAGGGCCTCATGCCTTAGACATGGCCAGGGTTACATGGCTGCTGAAGGAGCGTTCGTTGGATTTCAGTTTGTGCACTCGTGTCCTTATCTTTGTCATTTCCCACAGTCTGGGCTGTCATTTTACTGGCTGTTTAAGAACGAGGAAACCCAGCTTGTTCCCTCTCTCTTCCCAGTCTTACTGCAAGTTATGAAATATCTCAAAGTTGGAAGTAACAGACTGTCTCGACAGCTCAAGCACTTTTCTTCCTTCTTTTGTCTCTTGTGCTCTGCTGTGGAGTCATTAAGAGACTACAGGAGAAGGAAAACAAGGGGACCTCCAGTTGCAAGCAGCAACACTTAGGAAGCAGGAAACGGGAAAAACAGAAGAAAGGAAAATAGGAAAAAGAGTCTCCCCATTTTTGTAGTTGATTCTACAGTTAACTGAGTATTTTTTCTCCCCCCGCCCCCCTTTTTTTTTTTTACTCGTATCTATCCATATAACTTCACATGTTTTGGAACCGCTAATGATTCAGCAGCAAAACAGTGAAACAACTTCAGCCAAAACACAATAAGCAGGTAGGCCGGTGATGTTAAGAGGATAATTGAGAGCTGTGTTTTTGGCAATTAACAGATTGAAAGGAAAGGAGATGGATGGAGCTTGGTTTTTAAAAAAAAAAAAAAAACAAAAAAAACACCCCAACCCTGTGATGTTACGGCTGGTGTTATTTAATTACCACCATGTAACAAGGCAAAATGAGGGTACACTAAATATAAGCCCTTATCTTTAATCTTCAAGCCTGTCCTGATCTACTTGCGCTGGAAAACCTAGAATCGATGGGAATGAATCCCAGCAGCGGTCCAGTTACTCCCACAGAAGAACCGGCTGTAAGAAAGGAGGGCAACGTGCTTTGGAAGGCAGTGCAACACAAAGTAACGCAATCTGAGCAAAAAAAAAAAAAAAAAAAAAGAAAAAAAAAAAAGGCAAGGTTTGTTTTCTTGGCTGCCTGCATCCCGAGCTCACTTTAAATGACAGACTTTTCTTCTCTCTGCATTTCAATTAGACTGTGCCAATGGGCAAGCGGGGAAAGGCATATTAATGAGGCAGCCAGGGTGGGCGCCGGCGGCTATTCGTTCCCGAGGCGGCCCCGGGAGGGCGCGGAGGGCTTGTTTGGGTGATGCCCTATCAAGCACCTACTTAACAACCGCTGATTGAAGAGAAGGGCCACGGAAAATGTGGTTTATCCTTCGGGGGGGGGGTGTGTGTGCTCTTTTATCTCTGTTTCTCCTCCGCGCACCGGCGGAGTTACCGCGCCCGCGGTAGCCACCCCCCCCCCCAGTAGGGTGACTCGCATCCTTCCCACCCGCCCGGGGGGGGAGGGCGTGGGAACGTGGGAACGTCGCCCTGACACCACCCCCGCGGAGCAGCACCGCGCTCCGCGGAATCCCCGCCGCCCCCCCTCCATCCTCCCTGCGCGCCCGGGCACGCGCGCGCGCGCCCGCGCTCGCCACCGCCGCCGCCCCCCCCCGCCCCCCCCCTCGCCGCCGGTGCCCTCCCTCCCTTCACTCCCTCCCTCCCTCCCTCCTTCCTCCCCCCCCCCCCCCTCCCCCTTCCCCGGTCCCTCCCGCCGCTCCCAGGTAGGGTCCCCGGGGCTCTGCTGCGGTCCGCAACTTGTCGCCCTGCTGGGGGGGGGGGGGGGGGGTGTCGGGGGCGGCTACCACCCACCCCCCACCTCCTCGCCCCGCGGCGGCGGCGGCGGCGGCGACGACTGTCGCCGGTGTTGTGCCGAGCCGCTGTCAAACGTGTTGGGCGCTCGGCGGCGGCGGCGGCGGCTGGGGGCGGCTCGCCCGCGGTCCCCGCACCGAGCCCCTGCGAATGGCATGACACCCGCCCGCCCTCCCGACACCCCCCCCCGCCCGGCTGCGGTGTGCCGTAGTGAGGCGAGGAATGGTTAAAGCCCGGTCTTTTTATGCACAGGGTTTGGGTTTTTTTTCCTAATTTTATTTTATTATTATTATTATTATGTTGTTGTTGTTCCTTTTCGTCTTGGGGCTTTGAGCTTACGGCAAAGGGAAGCATCTGATGCGTCTGCTCACATGCCACTTTTGATCATGCGTTGCCTCTTTGCACAGAGCAGGATCGTTGGGAAAGATGGAGATACAATAAGTTGCTAGGAGTGAAAAGTGCTGCAGAAATCCAGTGGTTTCCTCTCTCCACTGAAGTGACATATTTCTCCTCGGGTTAAGTTGAAAGCGCTGCTCGGCCGAGACCGACTGACTGTAGCTGAGAGGGGGTTTGTGTTTTTCTTGCACGGTTAGGTTTTGCGAAGAGCAGCGATGAAGAGGAAGCTGGCACTCTCCGAGATGCAGTTGGTTCTTCTCGTTTTATCGGTGTGGCTACCAACAAGGTGAGAGGATGCTTAATTTCGTTGTTCGGTACAAACATGTATGTTACGATGTGCTAAGGGTAAGCTCGTGTGAGAGGTTATCAAAGTATAGTATGTAGTAATGTAATTGAAAAAATATCTTTCTTAGCTGTCTGAATGCAGTAGTACATAGTTGCCAGAGCAAATGCAGTAGAAGGTGGTCTGGGGAACACAGAAGCCTAATCTCTTGCCCTTAAACATTTTGTGATTTGATGCTTTATTTCACCATTAAAAAAATAATCCCTTTAAATGCCTTATTGGATCGTAAAGATTTGTTGGAGTTACTGTATCACTGTGATTCTGTACTATACAGAACGGTTAAGATGGAGAAATAGATTATCGTGCAAATCACAGTCTCAAAAATAATGCTCGCATATTTTTTAATATAGACATGCCTTTTTTTTTTTTTGGTCTTTTTTCTTGGTCAACATAACAGAATTCAAAATGATACTTAGGCTTTAAACCTCTAGGTGGAGATAGCATACAACTTCACAATCACATATAATAAAACAATAGCCTCATTTATTAATCAACTTTTCTTATGTTGTTTGAAGTTCGCCATTTCTGAAGTGGCAACATAAAAGAGAGTGATTTTTATCACCTAATAGTTTTGTGGTGCTCACAGTCCCTAAACGTGCAATTAATTGCAGTTTGTAACTTCGGTTTACTTGCTTTGCTTCTGACTGCAGTAGGTCTTGTCCTAATATGGTAAGGATCGTAAGCTAAATAACGCAAGTTTCCTATGATTTTCAAAGTCTGCATTTATTTTTGTCTCTATTTCCCAGCGAAGAAAATATTTCCTGAAACTATGTTTCCTATCCCACTTTATGCCTGACTATGGTGCAGTATTAGTTGAGTCACAGTGGGCCAGATCCTGCAAACCCTACTCAAGTGAGTAATCTCGCTGACGTCAAAGAGACTACATGCGTAATTAAGGAGTTCATGCCTGAGTAAAGTTTGCAGGATTCGACCCTGATTTGATATAATCGTATAATCTAATTTTTCAGTGGTATCTTGAGTTGAAAAAAAGCTGTTGTGTCTCAGAAAGAAGCTTAAAAAATGGCAGAGACTGACAGTACAGAAATACATTTTAAAAATAAAAAACGAGCCATCTGGTAATTAAAATTAAGAAAAAACTCACACGTCGGTAAAATCGCATACGACGTTTTGGTATGTTCTTTATAAGTTATCTGATTTTGCTCGATTCTATGGTTTATGTGATGGAAAGCACAGACTGCAATGATTTACATTTAAATACTTCCTCCATGCTGTTGAACTGGGGAGCAACGTAAAGCCCTGTCTTTAATCATTTTATCGCTTGCTTTAGACAAAATGTCACCCAAACCTACTTTTTGATTTGGAGGAGGAAGAAAACATGCGTGTTTTTATGGCATTCAGAATCCCTTGATCAGTAGTCCATGTAGAGGTGATGAATGCTCAAACATTTCGGGCTAAAAACTCAGATGGCTGAAGAAGGTATAAAGGATAATGCGTGTAGCACACGATGCTTTGCTTCCTTGATACTAATATTCCGCTATTAAGTAGGTGAGAGTGATGAGCTCATGCATTTCACAGGCATGGTGCTTAAAATCGGTGGGACAGTAACATTTGCCTGTGCGAGGCTTTCTGCACGGGAGGGTTTCCCCGGTACACAACCCCCTTGGTCGGGGTGTCCAGGTCCCGGAGGACTCTTCAGCCCCACAGCGGATTGACGTCGCAGCCCCTGGGGTTTGCCACAGAGATACGACCCATAAAGGCTGTAACATCTCTTTCTTTATCGGGGAAGTTTGAAACTATCGATGATCTACAGATTCTTCTTGACACTTCATTTATGTTTTTTTTTTTTTTTTCTATCCAACTTTTATAAGGTCTAGTGGAACATGCGATAGTGTGGGGTTTTTTTTTTTGCAACAGAATAGCGTTTTAGAAACATGAAGGCGATGCACAGCTAGCCTGCAGCTTGCTAGGCAGCATCGCTGTGCCCACCCACCAAACACTGACATCAGAGGACTCCCTGAGCATGATCGCTGGAGTTTTCCCTCCTGTTAGTTCTTCTGGTCATGTACGTTACATGACCATTGGGTGGAAGCACATCCACAGGATTTATCCGGAGACAGAGTATACTTAGGTGAGGACAGATAGGATAGAGCTGGAAGGAGACAGTTCCGCGTGCGGGAACCGGGGTCATCAGTGCGGGAGCGACATGCCACCCAGACCTGGGAAGCTCTTTCCGGCTCTCGCACCTGCACAGCCAAATGTGTTAGTGGAGCTTGAAGGAGCGCTCACGGGGCTGCAATGTTGACTAGAAGTAGAGGCTGCTGGAAGACGGATTCCTGGGAATTTTAAATAGTGTCTGGTCCACTCTTATGTTTCTGAACATGTCATATATACATTGTGTATTCATACGCTCTTAGCTACGCCCTTCCTGTCAGAGGGCAGCAAGTTCAATGTTCAAGGCCAGCCTGCAAAAACTGCATGTTGAATGTACACGAAAGCATATCTAGCACTTTCTAAAATGTAAAATGTCCGTTTAGATCAGTGCTGGCTGACTCCCTGGAAGACGAAGCTAAGAATAACATCACCATCTTTACAAGAATTCTAGACAGACTTCTGGATGGTTATGATAATCGTCTCAGACCTGGATTAGGAGGTAATAAAAACAATTAAAGATTGATTTTAAAAAGTCAGTTTTAATGTTCAGATTTTATGCAGTGATATTCTTCCTTCAGGCTTTTTTGGTTGTTTTTTTTTTTTTTTTTCCTAACAACTGGTATGTATCTTGATAAATTATGTATAACTCTATATTCACCCAGCTGAATCATTTGAAGTTTGAGGAAGATAACATCTATGAATGGAAAGGAGGCACTTTCACACATTTATCTTAAGCAAAAAGAAAAAAAAAATAATCTGGTGATTTAACATAGTAAACCAGAATGAGAACAAAAATAACATCTAAAGCTGTTATTCCAGCCAGGGAATTTTGGTTGAGCAAGGAATGCAGGCTTGATTCCCTGCAGTGCGATGAGTATATGTTTTCAGAAATCTGCACAAATGTTTTGTGTGGTGTGTCTAAAATCCACATTTTAGATTCATTCCTCGTCCCAGGAAATTCAATTGGAACGTCGTCATTTTCACTTCCTTGGAATTAGGGTTTCCCTGGCATTTTGTTTCTGGGTACCTTGCATGTATTTGGGCAGTAAATAAAATAAAAAAAAAAAAAAAAAAAGAAAAAAGAGAATATTGGAAGACAGAGGTGACTGCACTCTTGCGCCATGACTGTCAGATAGTTTTCAAAATGTCAGTTCACATTTTTGTTTTAAAGCTGTATGCCAGCTCATGTAAGTATGCAATCAAGAAATTAAAATAATTTGTTTGGTGTTGGAAGTATTACTGTGCAAAAAGATCTCTGTGGTTTGGGGAGGGGCAGAATACCCTGGTGGTGATAAAATGTTATCTACTATTACTGTTTATCTGCTATTTATTCTATCTAACATAAATATTTATGCATTGAGCATAACACTATTATTATTATTATTATTTATTATTATTATTATTCGTAGCAGTTTGGGTAATTGTAATTTTCAACCCGGAGACTCTTTCAGCTTGCTGAAACTAATTCTAATGCAAAATCCCCGGGAGCCATTCCCGTTCCTCTTGATTTCGGTAAGATGAGGCCCAAAGCCAGAGACCTGCTCTAACTTCCATGGCAATTAATCTAACAACTCCGTTTGATCAAATTAAGAGTTAGTTAAGGCTCGCGGATTTTAGCCAACGCTCTTCCATCCTGACCTGTGGCTCTGCTGCTGTTCTGGCTCTGGAGAATCTTTGGATGTGTCTGACACAGCATAAAGTGGGAGCTGGCGCTGGCTGGAAGCAGCTTCCTCGTTATACGTTAATCTTGACCTGGGATATCTCTGCATTTCCATTTCTGGCCTCTGTAGAGTCCTTTATATTTAAGAGTCCTTTATATTTAAGGACTTTTTAATTTTGATGATCCATAAAATGAGACATAGAGCACTGTTGATGTGAGAATTTTTATAGTGATGTTTTACGTGGAGATTCGATTTCTTTGCAAAATACCCAAATTTAGGAATTTAGACATAGTATAAACATACAATGCCTTGCAGGTGACTTGCAGAAACATTTCATACGGCAACGCTCGTGTTTAATTGGCAGGGCTTTTGCAATCATGGCTTTTATTAGAAAAATAATGAAAAATTCTTGTCTTCTTCACAAAAAGGAATGTGCTAGCTAATGAGAGCAGTCTGCAGTCTGCATATCATGTATTCTTTTTAAAGTTCATATTGCTGAAAACATGAATTTTAAAAATTATTTTTCTAACGGATTTTAGGTTTAGATTTGCTATTAAATCTACTTCAAAATACCTCCCTGATTTTCTTTGCCAAGCCTCCTAGGTAATTAAAATATACTTTGGGAGCATAAAAATTAAAGAATTAACATCTGTTTGATATTGGCATACATGGCAATCAACCCATGCAGAACATGTGTGAAATGAAACTGTGTCACGCATATTAAACCGTGATGATTCATCATACATTAATCTTAATCTGCAAGAATACTTCAGTTGTGGATGGATGGATTCTTATAGTTTAAAAGAACGCTTGTAAAAGCCAGTGGTGATAATCCATGATATGGAATATACCAAAAAATGGTTTTGTATATAATGCTTAGTAATTATGGAGTTTTATATTTCGGGATTTTTGTAGCACTTTATTCCTTTTTCTCTGTTAACCTGTACTTTGGAAAAAAAAAAAAAGAAAAAAAGGAAAAATAATTAATCCTTTTTTTTAAACACTATGTGCCCAGTGAGTCCTGACAGTTTCTAAGAGTGTTTTTGCATAGACTACCGCATTTTGACCACGCCACATATCGTTAATTTAATATAGTTAGTCTCAGGTCTCTTCCACTTGCATTTATGTGAATCTGAAATAATTCGATTGTAACCAGTAGAGCATTTACTTTGGCAGAGCAGCTTGCATTATCCCGCCACACTGCTATGACGGAGATCACAATCTGGCCTAACATGTGCTAACGACAGAAATAGTGCAGGGTCTGAGATGGATTCTTGTAAAGTCTTCTGAAAGCAAGAGTTGTTCACCAGCCTGCTCTCACCTGTTGTGAAAGACATTTTCAGAGATGTCTTACAGCAAAAACGCAGCTCACTGTAAAGCATTATTCATCTCAAAAGTGTTCTTAGTAATGAAAACTCTTAGCTTAACACCGGCATTTTAGGTAGTCATTGACCAACAAAGTGGCAATGTATAGGCTCCTTCAAAGGCCCTGTATGAATTCAGCTAAGTAATTGTCTGTTTGGGAATTCATTCTTGAATTTAGGGATAGATTTAGAAACTCGGTGTGAGTACTTACAGCATTTAACTCGATGCTTTACTGAGACATCGATAATCTTCAGAACGGAGTACTATTTTCTATCGAGTGTTGAGGCGGCTCTGACTTTCGCTGGTGACACAGCTCTGTCATACAAACAGGTTTTGGCTGTTGGCTGTTGGCTGTGCTACCAGCTGGGATCCCTGAAGGATGTACGCACACTGTGGTGACGAAACAGCCTGCAAAATGGGTGTGGGCAGGGAAAACAAGACACTGCACTGTCCCCTGAAGCCAGAGACGTCTCGTCTGGCTTAGATGATACCCTGACCTACTGCGTTGGTAGGGATAGGCGTGAGGGTGTTCAAGGGGAGATACATTTTTCGCTGTACTCATTTTATGCTAAGCACAGGGTTGCAGCAGGAACGCTCTTGACTGCACTTTCAGTTCTGACATGAACTATTTTACCCAAACATTCCACCCCATTTCTGTTTAGACATCAAACTAGATTACAAGTTTGGTTTCAATGCAAATTCGCAATGTCATTAGCACTAATTTGTATGAAATACAGCCATGCAAATGACGAGTCATAAAGAGTTTTATTGTTTATGATTTTCTTCAAAATCATGAAGGTATTTTCTTCTATTTATTTGCTCTAATGTTTGCAAGACACTTAGGGTAGCGCTTTTCCATAAATCCTTTGATTTTTATTAGCAAATAGAAAAAGAAATCCACAAAACAACGGACACTAAAAACTAAGCAAGGGGCCAAAAAAGAATCAAGATCTTCAAATAATAAGACAACAGAATGTTGAAGCTGAGATACAGCTGCATTCGAATCTGGAAGTGATTGAATTATCTGTCTGCTCTGTCTGCTTTCCTCTGCCCCATGGACAGACATGATTAAAGGAAAAAGGGACATAGATTAAGGTAACCTCTTTTAATACGTTGATGATCTTGTGTGTTAGGTCTGTCAGCAAAAACATACGTATTTTTTTTAAATGGTAGCTTCTTTTTAAAGATGAAAAAGAGGAAGGAAGGGAGGAGGAGTGGAGGTGGTGCTAGGATTTTGGTATCATGTTGGATACTTCAGTAGTCTTACCATCTCCTCTCCAGCTGTTCAGCCTGCTTGGCTTTCTCACGTTTGAAATTGGTCATTTCCAGCAGCTGTAGAACTTCTCTCTGTTTTACTCTCCCAAATTTATAAAATATAACTGAATGCAAGACTTAGAAAATATAAAATTTAAATCTTCAAGAAAGAAAAAACCCACGGAGGGAAGTTAAAAGGCCAGAGGACTGGACTTCGCAGCCTGAAGCCCAGATTTTCAACCGCCATATTGACGGCGAAAAGAGCTTTGCAGATTTATACAATTTGAGGATCTTTCCACAAACTGTGGTCAGTCTCACGGGCTTCAGGAGTGGCATTCTCATTGTAACCAAAGAGGTAAATGTTGGTTATTAAAAAAACTGAGGACCAGATAGTAGGTAGGTGAAAACTATATGCCGCTGTGGTTCCATTCTGAAAGATCCACCTCTGCTGCAAGGTGACTTTAAGATGTTCTGCTTGCTTTAAACGAGCATTGCGTTTCAGTTACAGACATACCCAAACCTTTTTTCCCCCCAAGAGTTTGTAAATGAATTGAGCAGGAAGACCGAAGAGAACAGGGAAGGATTATTGCTGTTTATTGCTATCAGAGAGTTGGTGAGCAGTGAGCACTTGGGGGGACGAACGTTCACCTTTGCAGCACTGGATATATCATTGCGTAGAATCGGTGTAGTAGCACAGAGTACCAGACTGATTAAAAGTTGTATGATGTGCTCAGCGATATGAGCTAAAAGGGAAAAAACATTTTTTCACAGGAAACTTCCCCCCCCCCCCCCCAGATCAGGCGAGCTCTATATATGTGTGTATGTGTTTATCAGAGAGTTGTACGTCTTCAGTTGCCAGGAAACAAGGCCGTGACCATACGCTGATAATCTGGAATATGTTAAATTTAGGGCAGTATATTTGTATATCTCTGTAATTCTGAGTTTTTAATCAGCTTTAGAAGAGTTTGTAGCTGTAGCAGTGCCCTAGCTGGGCACTCAAAACTTCGCAGTGTTCGTCAGCCTCATCGTGCTTGATACGCATTCGGAGTATCCTAAAAGAAGATCCTTCGACTATTTTTGCTGCAAAACACTACAGGAAAGCTTTCACTACTGTTTTTAAAGGAAAAAGGGCAGTTCCCCCGCTCAGTTCTGGTTGCTTCCTTAGGCCTTCTTTGCTCCCGCTTCATCTTTTGGAAATGGCAAAGTCTCTCTGCCAGCGCTGGTGCAGAGCAATTCAGAGCATCACTTGCATTTGCTGACCGCCCACCATCTCTGTCGTTATGCCGGGACACGAAGGAGTAAACTACTGCGTGATCTTTCCTGGGCGTGCCTGGAAGGGTCACACGGAATCTGGCCGTAAGAGTGCTTTCAGAGGAGTCAGCAAGAAACTCCGATGAATTGATGTTAGAGTTGTGGGTAATGGATAACGCATACTGGCAAAAAGCATTCCTTGTGAAAAATGGAAAGGCAATGGAGAGGAGGATATGAAAACCTCATTTAATTAGTAATCCAGGGCATGCAGATGGTACTAGAATCCAAAAACAGAAGTAACTCAGTAGCTATAAGCATTCTAGGGAACGAATCGTTAGGAAAGTGGAAGGATAAAAAACCCTCAGAAATTGTTGTGATACTGAAGAACAAATCAGCAAAAAGGATGTAGGATAGGAGAGTGGCTGAGGAGCTAAACAAAGCTTATTTATTTATTGATAGCCTGTGAATAAAGCAACAGTGAAGATACCGAAGTAAAATTAATGTTGCAGCTGTGCAGAGTATTGCAATCGGGGAAAGCGTTGCTCCGTGCAAAGTGGCAAAATGCTGTGCTTCACAACAGTTAACGAAAATCTAGGTACTTTACAGTAAAGTTTATATGCCCATAAAGGAGCTTGGCTGGGCTGATCTTCCAGTTCACCGAACGTGTATATTCAGTACTTTCTTTTTCTTTTTTTTTTTTTTTTTTTTTTTCCTGGCAAAGCGTCAGCATTTGCTTCTAATGCTAGAAATACTGCTGATGACACCAAGGCTGAATTAAGGCTTTGGCTTACTTTTATCTCGGCTACAAGGAAGACATGAAAGCAGATACTGCAGGTTTCCGTGGGGCTCATTGGAGCTTGTTGTAAATCAGACTGATGGGATGGTTTAATTTTTCAGCCGTATTTGATGAGCTAAGACAAACATCACCTTTTTCAGCATTGTAGTTATTCTGGGTTATTTAGAAACTGGTTGAAAAGCAGTGGCCTTGCTGATATCCAAGGTGTTCTACTGTTGACTGCTTCCCACTGAGGCCTCTTATCACGTTACATAAATCTTGCAGTGAGTTTGCTATCCAAAATAGAGAGATGCTTCTCACTCAGGCTGACTAGTTTTAATAGCCAGCTACCAAAGGATTGAAATATCATAGTTCCAAAATTTTTATTACCCTTGTGAAATGATACAATTTGTGTAATGCCACCTGAATTGGAAATATAATTATTATTTAAATAATCTGACTCTGAAACGTTTTCAGAAATATTTAAGTGCATTAGAAATTCATCCACGATATCTTTGGGGGATTTTAATGGATTTCATGGATTTTTAGTAGTGGATTTTAACCAAGCAAAAAGTGAATTTAAAATGTAGAAATCGATGTATATGTTGCTTACAATGAAATAAAATGTTAGTCATTCTGTAGCAACAAAGACACATTTTTTTAAGACAAAATACATGGTATTCTGGGTTACGCTAAAAGGTGTACTTATAAACAGTGCCAGGGAAATCCTTTAGTGTTTACCTCTACGATGTAGCCATGGAGTACTCAGTTTCATATATCCTTTGTATAGGAAACGCACAGAAAATTGTTTCAAATCTTTTCTTTGATGAGGTATACCAAAAAACAGCGCTAGCTGAAGAATGTAAGAAGGAAGGTATAGAGATCTCTAATTCACTTGTATAGTCACTTAAAGGTATTAAGAAAGTTTTGGTGAAGAAGTATTAAATCAGCGCTAATAAAAGCATTGACGCTCTTTGAATTTTTTTAGATTTTAGGTTTTAGATCTGTAGGACACAGACAATATTTGGAATACTCTGTCCTTCACAGAGCTGGAAAAGCAGACCTTAGGACTATGTTTGATTTAAGGAAATATGGTAGTTACATCATACTGTGATGTGAGTAGGCATCACTGTTTTAGTGATGGTGATTTCTGCTTATGTGACAGCAACCAGTGTTTAAGCAAACAGTCACGCGTAACTTGCTTTCAAGACAATTAATTCGCAAGTTTTGACATTTTATTTTCAACAGAAATAAAAAACTTGGGATCAAATGGACATGCAGAACTCCTTCAGCATCTTTGTGTAGAAAGGGTTTTTTAACCTTAGTTCTTGCAACTTCTAATGGCAAAAATATATTTAAGTATATTTCCTATATTTTAGCACCCCATAAATAAAAACTGCCATGAGACACACCTCTTACTATGTATTTATATTCTGCATAGCACAACAGGCTTCTACTCCATTCAAGGCCTGCTTGTGGTGAAAACAATGGAACAACGCTATCTTTATTTTTGAGACATAATTTAAATGATTTAAAAAATGAAGAAATATGACTTTTTTTTTTTTTTTTCACCTCCTTAGCTTTACTGGGCAAGCTCATAACTCTTAGGCCAATGACGGGGATTTTCAACAGAGTCACAGAGGTAATGGTTGCTCAGAGGAGTGGTGGAGTCTCAGTTTTTGTGACGATGCTCAAAATTTGACAGACTGTGACCTGGGCAACCTGATCCGTTTTCAGAGCTTGCTCTGCTTTGGACTTTCCAAAGGTGATTTTTAAACGGAATTATTCTAAGTTTCTGTGACTTACAGCCTGCAAGACACTGAAATAATGGCTGCAGTCTTCCATCTTAATTGGCAACTGTGAAAAAATTACCTTTAGAATGTCAGTTCTGGAAGATATAGCTAATAAAAATATGTCTGTAGATTAAAGGTTTAGACTGCCTATGTACAGCAGAATGCACAGTGTTGTACAACTCTTGAGCTTATTATTCATAAATAATCCACTGTGATGAATAGAAGATTTGGAGTAAATGGGAAGGGTCTGGAAATACGCAGAGTACGTACCCTTTTTTATGGGCTTTGCCTTGGATTTTCTAACATTCTGCAGGAGCTGGGACTTGACTAATAGACTGAAAGTGACTCTAGCCACGTTTTTCCCACTGTCACCATAACCTGGAGTCCTGAAAAGGGTTGAATATGGGAAAGGACAGTGTTTTAAAGCAGAAGCACTGTGTTTGATTGAATCATTCCGTTTACTTTGTCATCATTAGATAGGCAACGTACAGGGAACTGGAAAGCTGTACAACACTGTGTATCCTAGAGCTCAACATAGAATCATAGGTTTAGGTTGGAAGGGACCTTAAAGATCATCCAGACCTTAAAGATCATACAGTTCCACCCCCCCTGCCACGGGCAGGGACAACTCCCACTAGACCAGGTTGCTCATAGCCCCATCCAGCCTGGCCTTGAACACCTCCAGGGATGGGGCATCCACAGCTTCTCTGGGCAACCTGTGCCAGTGCCTCACCACCCTCACAGTGAAAAACTTCTTCCTAATACTTATTCTAAATGTACTGTCTTCCAGTTTGAAGCCATTAGTCCTCATCCTATCACTAAATGCCCTTGTAGAAAGTCCCTCTCCAGCTTTCCTGTAGGGCTCCTTTAGGTACCGGAAGGCTGCTGTAAGGTCTCCCCAGAGCCTTCTCTTCTCCAGGCTGAACAACCCCAACTCTCTCAGCCTGTCTTCATAGGAGAAGTGCTCCAGCCCTCTGATCATCTTGGTGGCCCTCCTCTGGAGCCTCTCCAACTGGTCTATATCCTTATGTTGAGGGGTCCAGAGCTGGGTGCTGTATTCCAGGTGGGGTCTCACGAGAGTGGAGAGGAACCTCTAAATCCTGCACTTCTGTAGTGTCATGATGGAGGTCTTCCATTTTACTTCTGTTGTCATAGTTGCCTTTTCCCTTTGACCTTCTCCTCTTTGACCAAAATTCCGTGAGCTTATTTCACTCCACCTAAATGTAGCTTTTCTGAAATCCAGGCCAGACATACTGTGTAGATGCAGCTGTCTAATTTTGCATTTTTTTATTTTTGTGGTATGAAACCCAGACCCGCCGTACCCTCCTCCCAGGTACAGCTGCTTACATCCAGCTGCCTGCAAGATTTCATATGTAGTGAAACCGGATTGGGGAGGTTGAAATTATGGGAAGGCAGATTCCCAAGGTAGAAAGCAAAGATCCTTCTCCACCCACAGATTGTATGGCCTTCCTTTTGTGCCAGTACAATTTTGTTGGTGTTGTTGAGTGGTCTGAGCTAGATCTGTTGCTTCTGGCAGTGCTCCTGACTACATATTCCTGCTTCGGTTTTCTTGGATTGCCACCATTTCTGACCATTTTTAACAGTAACCTTTTCAATGCACAATTCAGTGCATCCAATTTTTAGAATTAGTAGTGTGTAGAGAGAGAGGTATTTCGTCAACAAGGATCATGCAGGAGGGCGTTGTAATTGCCTGTACATTAAAACTGAATTCGGTTTAGTTTGTTTTTTTACAGTATTTTGGTCTGTATTAATTGTTGGTATTGGTAGCTCTTAGTGGCTATCTAACAATAACTTCTAAAGCCTCCAAGAAACAGATACCAGGTAGAACATCACACTGTTTTTCAATTAACCTAGCATTAGGGTAATAAAAGCCAAGGTGAAAAACCGCTATGAGCAGGGAACAGGGGAAAGGGCAGGAGGGCAGGACAAAAGAGATGGAGGGTGAAAGAGGGAGATAAAATGGTGACACTAAACACTGGCCACTTTTAAACAACTGGCAGATTAAGACAGCTGAATGATAAAGTTTTCAAATACCCTTTGGAAACTTGAAAGTAGAATAATGTATAACATAAGCAGTTTTATCATTATGGTATATGCATGTATTTAGATTTCTGGCATTAATGTTTCTCAGGAATGAGTCATCTGTCTCAAAAAGCAGCTATGGAGGATATATCGGATAATGTTTTGTGTTGCTGTACCAGCCTGCTAAATTAAAGCATCGGCAGAAGATTTTGAATTAATACTGTCAAAAGTCTAATAAATTTTAATGATAAGAATCAAAGCACTTTAATATGCCAAGATTAATCTTTAAACACATTTTTATGTCTGTTTTTGCAGGTTAATGCTCAAATTAAATTAATCGCGAGCTAGAGGAAGTTTTGTTTACCACTGTCATCCTAATAATAGTTTGCTTTATAATGCAGAGTGTGTCAGCGCTAGTTTTCTGAAATTGTCTGTACATCAGGAAGGTATGATTCTGCCAACCTACTGGAAGTGGTGTTGCTATTTGGGAACCATTTGCGTGATTACTCTGTAGCACATGGCTCTTGATTTACATTCCGTAATTCCTTGCCATATGTTGAGGGCTATTTAATAATTAGAGCAGTTAACTCTGTGAAAGCAGTGTAAATCAATTTCCCTCTTACCTGGGATTAGTGTGCACATCAGAGGACACGAAACGTTTTAGTAAAGTTGTGTAGCTGAAGTCAGAGATTGTATTTAGTTGCATCTGATGAAATTACATTTATTTTTTATGTGCATGCATACATATTTTTTCCTGCACATGCATGTTTTGTTGAATCAGTAGAGATCATGCATCCTAATCCGCAATTTTTGGGGGGGGAAACCATTGATTCCCCATGTTCCATCTGCTTAATTTGTGTTTTTTACAAACTGTAAATTAAATATCTTGTAATGTTGTAGCGTTATGACTAATAGAGTTGATTGCAGTCCAAATTCAGTGCCATGGACCACTGACCTTCGCTACCTTCTGACACATGTAGTTCAAGAAGAATCAATTAAAAACTGATGTATGCTGTAAAACCTACATGCCCATCATAGGTCCGTCATGGCTTTTCTCACAGCAGTGACACTGAAAATGTATCAGAGAACTCAGAGTACTTTGCAAAAGGAGTGACTTTTATATCTGAGTAAATACAGAAGGTACATGAGGGTGAAGTTCCATTGGTAACGGAACAGAACTGTGTCTCCAAGCCCCAGTACAGTGCTCCGGTTTACAGGTCACATAATTTCTAAAACAGATTTGACCTGAGTGGAGAGGTTTGTACAGAAGATATATTCCACCTGGACTTCTAAAAGAGCTGGTTTTTGAAGGTCCAATTTTTTTTCTCGAAGTGTTTATAGACTGCTTGCATTTGTGTTCTTTCATGCGAATGTAGTTTCCTGGAGTTACCTACCTGCGTTTAATGCATTCCTCTGTTTCACTTCAAAAACTTTCATCCTCTTGATCCCTTAAATACCTTAATGTCAGAAAAGCAATGTACCTTCTGACTGAAAGATTGCCCTGTCATTAGTTCTTTTTCTCTTTGTTGGTCTCCATTCCTTGATGCTGATTCTGTCATTCAAGAGAGGTAATTGTCTTCCCAACACATTTCTTGCTTTTTCTTTCTTGTATCCGTTCTCAGTTGTCCTAAGATAATGGGTTCTTCAGACCATTTCTATCAGGAGATTGGGAGTTATTAGAGCCATCCTTTTCCATTCCCTCAAGTGTGAGAGCCTTTCAGCACACCACCAGAGAGCAGAAAGGGAACGGAGGGGGAAGGAGAGTCTGCAGTTCTCTCTAAGAATTTAGAGGTGATTTGAAGGGACAAGCCTAACGTTCTAGATATTTCCTTCTGACTGACAACCTAAAGGCTACTGTAGATGCCTTTTTATTCTCATTATTTGAAGGAATTTATATTTTTCAAAATTTATAGGCTCACTGAATGAGGAATGAAGTCCCTCCGGAGGAGAAGAGGCTGAGGAGCAGTTGTAGTGTGGAGTATATAAATGAGGAAAAACAAAAGTTTGAGCCTTAGATTCAGTGCCCTGGTGTTAAAGCACCTCTGCCATCCTGAGGACATGCCGTGGCATTTCACGAACTGTACTCATCAGTGTCCACAGCGTTAACTGAGTACCAGACAGTGAACTACTAGATCTTTAAATGTGAACTGGGTACTGCATTGCCTCATGCGGTTTCTGAACACAAGGGAAGAGATTTCCTCCTGGAAAAATAAATAAATAAATGAAGATGAGAAGGGAGAAATATAAATGCCTGTTGTCTGAGATAAGGGAATGGTCACATCCTTAATAATCCCTTTCCATCTGCTGGGTGCTAAAAGCTGTCAGAGAATTCTTTATTTTTTCACCAGGCATTTTGTCTTTAGTTGACCATAAAAAAAACCCAACCCAAAACAGATAATCTTGTTTACTACTGCGTAATATGCTATTTTTAAAATAACCAATTGTTCTAGAATAATATTCTGTGGTAGATGCTGTCTGCATTTTCACAAAGGCATAGTATCTGCTTAGAAGAACATGCATTTTAATCTAATTAAACTCATATTAGGCATTGTTTCAAAGAAGAAAATACTGGTTTGTATTTTCTGCCTGTAAAAAAAAAGAAAACAACTGTTAATTTAATATTAAAAGCGGGTACTTGTCACAAATATATAACCTTTCCACATGTAGAAGCCTGATGGGTTCTGAAAGTGCCATGGACAGCCAGAGGGGAATTCTCTTGTCACAGGCAACCATAAAAGACAAATTTGAGGCTGCTTAATCCAAGCTCTGGGAGTATCCTGGGAATACGTTTCAGAGGAGATTGTGGGAAACACTGCTATCTGTAAAGTAGCTTGAAGACATCCAAATGACTCAGCCGTGGGACTTTTGAGTGCTACAGTACACTTCTTGTAGGCACATTACACAGCCTTAATCAAAGACCTTTTTTTTTTTATTACTAACTGGATAACAAAAGTGTAACTGTCAACTATCTAACATGTTAAAATAGGATTTAAAAAAATGTTGCCCCATTACTGTCCATGTTATTATTTTTTGCTCTTTTCGGGGGGTACTGGTTTAACCTGAGTATTAATATGATTCTCTGTTGGGTCAAGCCATGAACTTATTTGTCAGGATTTCTGTTGAGCAAGAAGCTTATTATCCATGACCATCCCACAGGTTGTCCTGCCGAGCAAAAAAAAATGTTAAGAACAAAAAAAAAAAGGCAGCTTGGCAGCCAGTCTGATTTCTGCCGTGTCTCAAAACCCGTACCTCCCTTCCTCCTTTCCCTGCATTTCAGCAACCGTGGGGATCAGTGAAGTATAAAAAAACCCAAATGTGTGCCTACCTGTTCTTATGCACCCTGGGTATTTAGGGTGTTAGAACACACACACTACCTCCAGCTGATCTTAGGAAGTCCGTGCTAGCTTTTTTGAGAATATTAGAGTAGTCTGGATCAACATTAATTTCCTGTACTCCATAGTTATTTCACCTGGCTTGAAATAGGAACTGCTGGCTGGTCGATAGAAGGATTAGAATGCTGTCTAGTTTTTTTGACAGTGTGTCACAATCTTCTGAAATGCTATTACAGAGTTTCATACAGCATTACCTATTAAAAATATATTCGAGGCTCCTGCTGCAAAAAATGCATTAAGAGTGCCCACTAATACACAGCTCTATTAGATAAAGGCACTACCTTTTTCTGCCATTGGTTATTGTCATGCTTGAATGCAAAGTACAAGGCTAGCAAAAGATAAAAGAACTGTAGCTCCATTTTTAATGAGTGCACACTCCAGGACTATAATAACAAGGCACTCACTATACACAGACAGTAAAATTGGTCTATCTGAAAGGATCATCATTTTCAATGCTTTCTTAAATCTGTTAATCTCTAGAGGAGCTCCATCAGCCTTTGGGACTTCAGAACATGTGAATTGCATACTTTGCTCTGATAGCAACAAGTCTTGGGAAGATGCCGACCTCTGGCCACAATGAGCGTTTGCCACAGAACAAGCTAAGAATATTCTTTCCAGAGCTTCATCCTGGTTTCTGTCAGCTCCAGGATGCCAACTCTTTTCGCCATGGCTGACCACAGAGACAGCCATTCTCCAAAGTCTCCCTCTGAAGTTGGCCAGCACCAGGAGAGGCCTTTTTCTCTGACTTCACTGGGCTCTGGATTGCTACCCAAATCTTCATTAAATAATTAAAAAGGGTAATAAGCACTGTGACGGTGTCTGTTTTGGCTTAGAAAAAGCAGTGTGTAGCCAAAAAGGGTGAAATCCTGTATGTATTGGGTATGTCACAGTTCTTTGGTCACGCCAGTGTGACTTCCGCAGCCATTTCATGTCCTTGATGCTGAAGGACTTTGACCTCTGATGTTCTTCCAGGGAATTATAAGATCGTGTAGTTTTTTTTAAATGTTTGGAACGTGGGAAGGTACTGAAGGAGAGCTGCCTCTCATAACTTGTACTTTTACTGGCAAGTTGACATGTTTACCAGCATAAGCCAAAGGGGCTTCTGAAATCTAACCAGGAGAAAATCCAGACTGGGTGATCTTGGTTAGAAAAGCACCGGGGCCTGTGTAAGAGGAGATGAACAAGCAAATAAGTTAGCAACTAAAATCAAGTGAGTCAGGAGCCACTGTGCAATAAAGGCATATGTTAATAAGCCTGGACTTGGCCACTTCATGACTATAAAGAGAAACTTGAAGCTGCTGCTTTTTTAAAATGATACTGCAGTTATGGGGAGATGTGTTTTGGAGTACAGGAGGGGCTGGCAGAGCGAGTGTATCAAACGGGATGATTTATACATACTGTGACTTGGAATACAGCACAGAGGTTAGAGCTGAAATTAGCCGAGAAGGGTAATGCAGCAGAATTTGACAGGGTGTTACATGACTCTAAGTACCGAGGTCATAAAATTCAAACATTAAAAAAAGAGAAAGACTTCTGAATATAAGTTTCTAAAATCTGAAATAATTTTAAGAATCGTTCTGCCATACCTGCATGTTATGGTTTCCTTCCTAATAGCACAAGCCTCTAAGCAGATTAGATGGAAATGCGGCTGCGTGGGAATAATAACTTTGCCGTCCCTATTTGCGTGATGACACAGATTCAGGTCGGTCCAAATAATTACTGCTCCACTTTATCAAAGTCTGCTCCCTTCCATTTGCAGACTTGTTTGAGTGCTCTTGTTCTCTTTGTCTTCCTCTGTCTCCTTCTTTAGCCAGTGTTGGGGCAGGCTGGTTCATTTGAGCTTTATCATGCTCATCCAGTTGATCTAAACAATGCAGTCGTCCCATTTGTTACTCAGCCTGGTTGTTATATGCAATCTCTTTGCATCCTGATGGAAGCTGTAGTGTCTAAAGGGATAAGGTTTAGTGCTGATGTTTTATTTTTCATTTGAATGCCATGTAGTTTTGGTTTGCTGCCAAATGTGTTGTGTGTCAGCTAAGTTCATTTTACTTCAACCTTTTAAGTAACCCATCTCAGTAAGATCACATTTCTTCCAGCCAAACCGAACTGTGTTTTCACTTTCATGTTTCTATTGAACATTTTGTGCAACTCCAACTAAAAATGACTCACATTTGTTGTTTATTTTAGAGCTGAATGCATTTTAATTCTTCCTTTTTCTTGGTATGTGAGGATGTGATGAAAGGGGAACAAATTGAGATTTGAAGGATTTCATGGTAGTCTGGCTTTATGGGAACAGATTTCATACCACCCGTGTGTTTAGATTTCTCTTCCCAATGATTTCATTCACTCCTCCTTGTTCCTGTTTTCAACATTTTGTTTCTCCCTTTGTTAATCGTACTATAGTCAAGACTCCTGTTTACAATTACTCAGTTGTCTCAAATGTTTGTACAACCAAAGCATCCATGTTGTACAAATACCTTTGCAATTAACCTGTAAATTTGAGGAATACTCTGTTTAAAAGATGGGGAAAAAAACCCAGAAAGATGTCTAGGTAGTTAATTGCTGTCTTAATCACTTGGTATCAGTTGATGATTAAGGGAGTGGAGCATCTCCCTTATGAGGAAAGACTGAGGGAGCTGGGTCTCTTTAGTCTGGAGAAGAGGAGACTGAGGGGTGATCTTATTAGCATTTATAAATATATAAAGGGGGAATGTCATGAGGATGGAGCCAGGCTCTTCTCAGTAGCAACCAATGATAGGACAAGGGGTAATGGATTCAAGCTGGAACACAAGAGGTTCCACTTAAATTTGAGAAGAAACTTCTCAGTGAGGGTGACAGAGCACTGGAACAGGCTGCCCAGGGAGGTTGTGGAGTCTCCTTCTCTGGAGGCATTCAAAACTCGCCTGGACGCCTTCCTGTGCAACCTCATCTAGGTGTTCCTGCTCCGACAGGGGGATTGGACTAGATGATCTTTTGAGGTCCCTTCCAATCCCTAGCATACTGTGATACTGTGATACCTCTGAGATTGGCTTGAAGTGCCAAAAGTCTATGAAGTCCAACAGTAATGACTGCGAGTATCTACACCTTGTCTTTTCCCCAATGCAAAGAATCAATTAAGTTATGCACTTCTGGGTTGCTTTGAACTCTCTCTCATGTTTAAGTACTGGCAGGATTCAAGCTAGACACTGGTTGCTTGATTGGTCCGATGTGATATGGGCTGCACCAGTCAGTACAGCAGCCTCCTCATCAGGGATGAAGTTATTCTCTGCCTGATTTGGAAAAGGGACCTGAGTCTGTGCCTCCTACTTTCCAACTCTGTTAACTAGGCACAAGGTTTTTGATTGTTCTGGGAGAGTGGTTTCTTCCACTGGAGATGTTTTACTTTGTATAAAATACCTACATATGTGTCAGAACATAGACTGAGACCTATGTTTTGTACTGCTGGACTGTAGAGCCGTTCTCAGTCTTTGGCTAATCAGCCCCGTACAGACTGAGGGCTTAGGTTTGGCAGTGCCTACATCTCCTGGACCCTACATATAGTGGAATTCATTGCTTCAAACACCCAGGTCTCCTTTGTGGAACATGGGGAAAGCAAGGCATGTTGGTGCCTGGAAATGGTGTGGGCATAATCTTAACTGTCTGCAAAAGCGGTTCATAAAGTCAATAAACCGGGTGGGAATCCATCAGGCTAACTTACTAACAAATGCTGAAGAGAGGCACACAGCTGAAGCCTTTTCTTACCAACACAGGTGAAACGTCCAAGTTTGGGTAGGAAAACGTTAATGGTCTCCACTTCAACTGTTCACCATGGTGTGCCCCCTCCAGAGCTCGTGCCTTTCCTGAAAAGAGCTGTGAGAATAGCCGATAGCCTGGGATGATGGAGACTTGTGAGAGAGAGCAAGCACCTCTTGTCAAGCGCATGCTCTGATTTAAAGCAGAGACATGAACTCCAGTTACTGTGCGTCAGGGTCTGTCTTGACCACAAAGGTGAATTTTCTAAGACAGGGCGTGCTTCCTCAGTCTTTGGAAGGAATAGTTCTGCTTCGTGTAAATAATTAGATATTGAGCAGAGACTTCAATTTATGTCTGCTACATCCCATGAGTACTGCTAGGCTGTGGAATCACTCTCTTGCTTGTTTTCTTGCTTTCTCTCTCAAAGCCTTTCTAGCCCAGTAAATTTGTAATTATTTATAGTTTGAGGAACTCATTGGGACTTGGTTGAGAGCCAGTTCTTTAAGCTGCTTGGCAGCAGCAGGATATTTTTGCCTTAAGGTGGAAACATAAGCAGCCAGGGAATTTTAGGTACTGACAATGTTAGACAGGAATTTGGGACTAAAGGGGATTCAGACAAATATAAGTGCAAAATTTAGTCATTATGATCTGGACCACAGAGACATTCAGATTAACTTTTATTGATTTAAGTGGAAACTTGGAGCTTGAATAACTTTGCGGAGCTTGTCCAATATACTAAAAGAGATAATTGGGCACTAAAATCAGTCTTTAGCCCTACCCTTGAGTGACTTTCTCAAACTTGTGGAGGAAGCCTGTAATAAAGTTAAAACTGCACCTCAAATGTCGTTTGTATCCAAGGCTCTTCATTCATAGGACCCTTTGGAAGTATGTTTAATTTTGTAACCTGAAGTAGTAACGTTTGCAAATTAGAGGTCTCTCGGTAGAAAGAGAAGAAGTAGCAAAGATGTCTGTGTATGTGGTCTGCACTCTTTTCTTCTTTTGGAGTGAGAGTTAAACCCCAAATATGTCATATGCATGTGAAAATTATCTTAGTGACATGTAAATGTCTCACTCATCACAGGGAGAACTTTATATTCTGTTTGCTAGCTGGGAACAGTGCTCTTACAGTTTGCACCCGTGTCTTTTACATACAGGACAAATCTGAGGAATTAAATGACTGTGGAAATATATCACATTATTTGAGTTGCAGGTATGCCTGCATTTCGTTCTGTGCACATTTTGTGGGTAACCTACACCTAAAAAAGATGTTAGCTTGGCTAAAAACACATCTGAAAATGTTTTCCCAAGTCATATTTTTTGCTACAGAAGAAAAGGATGTTGACAGTTAAGCTAAACATTTTTTTCCAGGTTAACGTGTGGGTTTTTAATGGTCAAAACGTCTGACTCATCTCTAAAGATACAGCTACTTTTAATTGAAGTTTTGTATTACAGTAAATTGTCCCTCAAGTTTATATTTTCCTGCTATTTCAGACTAGCTATATTCAATTTCAGAATAATAAATACTACTTCTAAAATAAAAATTCCAATTCAAGAACGGGCTTATACACAGGACCAGGGATTCAGTTAGCCCGAATAACATAATGATATTTATTTCAAGAGTACAGTATTGCTTTCCAGGGTTGCCCAACTTCATGAATCGGCCTTTGGAGGATCTCCGATGGTCTTTACATGGAGCTGTCTATTTAGAATATGATATAAGGTCTGTTAATAGATACAAGCTCTTCAGAGGGAAATCAGTTGGGGTCTGTTAGCCTACCAGCTTTCAATGCCTGTATCTGTCCCCAGAATATTTTCTCCTGAATATATTCTTGTATCCGTAAACACCATGAGAAATCAAGTACAGTGCCCGATTCAGGTCTCATTTACACCATAGTGAATCAAGAGAGCAACTTTTAACAGTAACACTTAGAGGTATTACTGGGTCTTACTGGTAAGCTTACTCTACCTATGCTTCGTTAAAGACGGAGATTTGAAAGAGAAGTTTGCTTATGGCCCGTATTAAGAAATTGTCTTGCTGATGGATGGAGGACAGAGCGAGGCTGTTGGAAGTGACACGCTGATGTCAAGGAGGGAAGTGAATTTGTTTCTTCTCACAGTTGGCTTCAATTTATAAATTGGGAGTGTATTTATATAGGCACATGTGGCTTTGAAACGGTTGTAATTTAACAGTGGATAATGAATGAAGATGCTGAGTAGCTAGGTTGATAAAACTGTCACATAAAGCACCAAAACCAAATGAAGAACTGGCGGAACTGTGTTGTGGAATATCTGCATTCCTATGGAGTTTGCTGCTCTTACGGCTCCACGTTGCAGGACCTCCTCTGACCCCCATTCCCTGCCAGCCAGAGAGTGTCTAGAGCTGTCAACAGACACACTAAGGAGCGTGTCAGATAAGGGCAGCATGTTGAGTTGGAACAGTGTTTGATGGATTAAGACCCTGGCTGTTTCACCTGTGCGATTCTTGACTTGTATTATGAATGACAATTTCAAAGCCTTTGGGCAACATTGCCAAGCGTGCCCTTGGAGACCGTATTACAATGTCAGAACAATGTCAATTCCAGTTAAATAATTTTTATAGCAAAATAATTAAAGTAACATCAAACTTTTGACAGCATTTGCACAAAATCTCAGAAATCCTCAGTTAAGTCTCCCACAGCACTGCAACTTGACCTCCTTTTTTATTTTTTGTTGACATAATTACAGTATTTTATTTTCACTTTTTTTTTTTTTTTTGCATGCTGTAGCAGCCCTTCAGTTACAGCCTTGCAGTCTTCTCCTGTGTACTATTTACTCTACATTTGAAATAATGTTTGTAAGAAATTGTTTCACGTTGTGCGTTAGAACTGCATACATATATTTTAAAAGCTCTGTCCCACCAAGAATACTTTTGATGAGAATACTCGGAACAGATTTGCTTTTATTTTAGCTGCCCAAACCCTGGATTTACAGTTCTATTGACTGAGAATTCAAATAATAATAGTTAAAAAAAAGTCCAGCCCAATCTACTAGTCTGTTTTCTTGGTAAGATAGCCTTAACACATTAATGGGTAATATAGCTAGCTTCATGTAAATGAACATCTGGAACCTTGCTGATGGTCCACTCTGAAGACTTCACAACGATCACGCTCCTTTCTTCTCTTCTTTTAAAAATACCTGGAACGAGCCATGCATGTTTTGTCCCTACTCTCTGCGAAAAAAAGATTGTAGATTCTTTTGGTGAGAGGGGAGAAGGAATGAGCAAAACACAGATGGTTCCCAAATTTGAGAAATATTCGGAAAATTTATTTCAAGAAAGATAATCCTGCCTCAGAGTTACCCAGGAAGGGGAGGGCTCTCAGGTGTGCCCAGCCCTGCATGTCTAGCTACCCCACATCGCAGGCACCGGAACCGTGTGGACCCCTTCAGAGATACAGGCAGCTGAGAAGGGACATTTGAAAAAAAAGCAGAGAAGTTTTGAAAACTGCCTGGCAGGCAGCAGTCCAAAGGAACTCATTCAAAATTGTATTGCCTCTTTGGAAATTTCCAATTTTGACAAATTGGTAAATGCTGATGAGGAACTTTTTCATCCAACTTTTCTGACCATCTCCATTACTCAACCTGTGATCGATTTAGACTTCAGCCACTGCTAATTCTCTGCCAAGCAGCCTGCTTCAGCTGAGCTGGCTCTTCTACCGAGGAACAAGTCAGCAGGACTTAGACCATCAGAAAGGGTATCCCAGCAGCAGGAGGCCTGGCATAGTGGAATGCACAAAGGCACTGATACCAACTCTAACTAAGCTCTGAACTTTTATTTTTTGACGAGTCAGTGATGTTGACATTTTCTAGTGTGGATACTTAATGTTGGACAGCTGAAGCCAGATTTGGCAAACACCTGTACTTCACATTACTTACACTTCATTTAATCCTCCTGCCTCAGCTTCCTAAGTACGGAAAAATTAAGATAATGAAATTATTATCTTCAGAGAGAGGTTATTATAAATAATGTTTGTAAAATCCTAAATGAAATTAAAGCACACAGTAAACCTTCCAGCTAAGGATAGATGAGGATCTATAAATCTTCTGCAATTTGGTATGTTTATGGCTTAATTTTATTTTTTTATTTTTTTCAGTGTTGATATCATCACAGTTCAAGTAAGGAAAGGGAATCAGAAGAAACCGGTGCTTGAGAACCACGTGAAACATCATTTTAATAGTTATTGCTTTTACTAGTTCTATAGGATGTGTTTTTCTTCCTCTCTTTATTCGTAGCTTTCTTGACTCTTTTTTTGTCAGTTTACCTTTGGCTTCCATCTTTGGAGAAACTGGCCTAAGCTAAGCCAGATAAGGCTTCTCTTTTAACATTTATGACCAAGGCAAGTTAGAAATGCTGCTACAATAGCATTTGCTGAATTTCTGAGCACTTCATGTGATGATGGCATCTGCACATCATATTCTTTGCCTGAGATTTTTTTCCCCAAAAAGAAGCATCAGAAATAGAAACTATATCCTTACCTTTTCCTGTTGCTGTTTCTTTGTTTAACCTTCAAAGTCAGTGATTCAGAATAACTTAAGAGCTCACAAGTGTAAATGAGTCAACCACCCCTCCTCCCAACAGAGGGTTCTTTAAAAAATGGACTTGTTCAGAAGCGCGAGGCCTCCATTGATTTAAGCACTCTTGAAAATCAGACCTTTTAGTTATGTGTTTACATGTCAGTTGAAGAAAAAGATTTTATAATTCCAGAGGAAAAAACCTTGTCCTTAATTTCTGTCAAAAAAACCCTCCCTCTTGATTTGTACACGAAAACATGTTGCACTGAACGTTTTTTAGCTGCGTACATTCCTTTGGCTTTTCCACAAGCACTGATGATCCAGAACTGTTTGAATCTCCAGTGGGCTTGTGCTGTTCTTGACAGAATGTGAGTTATAAAAAGCCTGTGACTGTGGTGCCTGCTGGGTGAATTCTGATTAGAGGGTCCATCTGAAGCCGTGCGTTATGCCTCCGAATTGTTTTCAGTAAGTTACTAGCGGGACAAAGTGTTATGTTTTCATACAGACTTTATTTGGCGAGCACGCATTCTTGCAAAGCAATAACTGTAATATTTGTTGTAAAAAAGGAAGATTCATTTTTTTTCTTTTTGTAGACACTGATTCTCAAACCTCGAGTTCAAATTTGTAATTCAGAGGAATCTTTATTGTAACACTGTGTAAAGTAACAAAGAAGAAACAGACACAAGGCTCAGGCTGCTAACACTAACAGATGGTAACTGCAATAATTCAAGAATTATCGCATTTCAGCTTTTGTCTTTAAGGACCAGTTTCCTTGTACGTAGGGTATGAATAGAAACTTATAAAATATGCAGAATTTTGTGAGAATATAGGAGGCAGAAATAAAAATCTGCCGGTCCCTCTTTAGTGTACTTTGCTCTTTCTTTTTTTCCTGCCTTCCTTTGTTCTGTTTTCTCATCCTTCCTTTTCCCACGGTTTTCTCGTCTCATATACCTTTTCAGCTTCCCTTGTCCCTTTCACACCCTGTTTCAAGATGTTCTACCTACTCCTTTCACCCTCTGCCCTGGCGTGGCTCTCTCCCGAGGAGAAGCAGCCTGCTGGAGTGCCTGCCTGCAGGGCGAACCCTCACCTCGGGGGAGAGCAACTGGTTGCCTTGAAACTCACTGCTGTTGCCATTGCCTGGAGCTACGCTGGTTTAAGGCAGTTTTGGCAAAACCAAAGAAACAAAACAAAACAAAACAGAAATAAAGGCGCATGATTAATTCGCAGCCATTCCCATTCCTGAGGCTATCAGGGATGAATATGCCCCAGGACTTTTTATATACATTGAAATGCTCATCTTAATTCTGACAACCTGAAACAAAGGTCTTGCAGCTGAGGGTCTGTGGGTAGCGAGCCTCTTTTTCTTCCCATCCATCCCCCCTCCGCTTCCCACGTCTTGATCCTTCACCCCAAGGATTTGCAGGGATTTGAAGTGAGCAATGCACACCAACAAGGGGAATCTACAGACTGTTGTAATAGCATTCAGTGATACGTTGGGGTCAGTTTGTTTGTTCTCAGCTCTGTCTTCTCTGCTCATTTCTGACGGGAGGATGGATCCGGAAGTATGTAGAAATAATATGATAGAATCTGGGACTTTTTTTTTTTTTTTTAATTAAAACTTAAAATGCAAGGCAAGCCTGAAGAGTCCATGTCATGTAGTTTACTATATCCAAATTTTAAACTCATTCTCACGTGTCAAATAATACATCACATGCAAACAACCGATGGCACTAGGGTGAGGTTACAAGAGGACCATACGTCCAGTCATTTCGGGGGCATGTGTGTGTGCAGGTTAAAATTTGCCAAGTGACTTTGTTGTCTATAGTAGGGTTCCTTCAGATTATAGCAGTATAAATTAAATTAGCCGTGCTTCTCTGCTGTCAGGATACTTGATTGTCAGTCATATTTTTGTAACACCAGTGTTTTTCATGGAATTGTAATTAAGATTTTGTGTTGTCATTATAGCACAGGCCAAATCTCACAGCACAGGCCAAATTTCACAGTTAGTCCCTGCAGCACTGTTTTACCCCCCGAAGAGTAGCTCTCTTGTCACTTTTCCATTTCATCTCAGCCTGTGCCAGGTAACCATTTGGAGAGAATAATCTTTTTTTCTGGAGAGTCTCCCACAGGCAACATGCAGTCACTGTCCTCCTGAACTGTACCTGTGATTTCTGTATGATGTTTCAGCCACACCGATACTTTATCCTTGTTGAATAATAAGAACAGGGCAGACTCAGCACCTCTTGTTGTCCACTGACTTAAAATTAGTTTGTAAGACATTTGGAGTAGAAATCAGCTCAGCATATGGATGCTGCAGATGGGAAGTCTTGATCACGCAAATAAACATTTCTCAGGACGTGCAGGGGAAGTGTGCTCTTGAACTTTCAGAGCGACGCATAGTAGGAGTCAGCCTTTATTTATTTGCTGGCAAAGCAGAGGCGACCCTGGAAAGAAGATTCTTTTGGGCAGGAAAGGCTTTACGAAGTCCTGTATTCTAATAAGCACGTCTAGCGTTCGGCTGGAGAAGGAAATTCAAGTTTCCTTAAAGATGAGGGCATAGGAATGGGCCTCCCCCATGCTCCAGAAGTTTTCTGAAGGTGCTGTATGACGCCGCCTCTTCTTCGGGTGCAGCTGCATCCCTTTGAAAACGCAGCGCTCCCCGTGCTCACGGAGCAGCCTCCCCTTTGCCCGGTGGCTGCTAAAGCATCTCTTGTCATGGGTGAGCACTGCTGGTTTCTCCCAACAGAGGGCAGCGATTATACTGTTGGCCTCAATGCAGTTAAAAATAAACTGCACGTATTTGTCAAAAGGTAGCTTTTAGGAATATAGAAGCTATTAATTATCCATGTTAAATGATGATTAAATATGGAAATCATACTACAACAGCAGGATCACTCATATAACAGGCAGCTGTATTATTTTTAGGACTAGGAAATTCTGAGGTGAGTCAAACTGCAGCTCGTTGCATTCAAATATTTCTTTTCCAGCCAGCAACTGGCTTTAAGGCAGAGAATTCCTCGTGTTGACTGTCTGGAATGCAGACGGTAGTTGGCAACTGCTGTAAGAAATTTCCTGCGAGTGTGTGCTATCCCTCTTGCTGAATATCGTTCCATTTTGAGCCTAATTGAAAACTGAAGATAGAAAACTCAGCAATTATTTTTCCCTGCAGTACAATATTTAATATTCTGATTTCATGGCTGTCTGACTACAATGATTAGGAAGAACATTTTCTTATAGTATTTACAGCACCACAATAATATATCAGGAGCATCGTGTATCAAGGGAAGGAACTGTTATGTTAAAATACGTTCCACTTAGCAACATACCCAATTAAAAAGTAGGATGCCGCTGCGCGTTACATTTGGTGTCGTCAGTAATTGCTTCATAAGCTTTTTCTTGTCTGTGGCTTTGAAAAAGCTACTCAGGATGAAGAAAACAGCCTTGAACTAGAAAGGCTTTAATAGGAATGATCTGCAAAAATAGAGATAGCACCCCTGCAACAGAGGCATTTTCTGTTTAGAACTGTACTACCGTGTTAAGTCCAAGACAGCAGGGTTATTTTTGCTGGTGGAGAAATGGGAAACAGCGTGTGTAGTTGCTGATGGCTGTATAGTCCTTTAACTGAAACGAACTACTCAGTGGGACAAATGCTCGTCCAGTAACCTCTGTGTTAAGTGGGGTAGAGACCCCCAGTATTTACACAGGAATACTGGTTGGGAGAAGTAAATAAGGGCAAAAACTTGTTCAAAACGTCCCATAGTTTTGCTTAGAGAGTTAAGAAGTACTATACATTTTAAATGTTTGCTTGTTTTTTCTTTTTATATCAGATAGTATTACTGAAGTCTTCACTAACATCTACGTGACAAGTTTTGGACCTGTTTCAGATACTGATATGGTGAGTTTCTGAATCTTTTGCATATATAGTAAATGCTGTAAGATATATACTAACAACTTCCTTTAAACTTGTATTCTGCTTTTACTTATTGTGGAAAAATTGGGAATAATTTCACTGAAGTCAGGAAGTGCCAAATCCCAGTAGTTCTAAAGATGGAAATTGCTTTATAGACCTTACATGATAAGTATGCTTGTATGACCTGTTTAGTTTGGACCAGTGAATCTTCTGATTGTCCCCACTGACTGTACTTTGGTTCGTATTCTGGAGCGGTCTTGAGATGGGTGAACTGGACTCCTCTTGGCTGAAATTAGAGTGAAAGGCGCGCTGTAGGAGCACACTTAATGTTGGCAACAGCTTGAGGGACCTGACCGGAGTCAGTCTAAACTTAACTTCTTGGAAGATGTAGCTTGGACGTTAGGTCGTCAGCATGATTGTGTCATTCTACAAATCTGTCCGTCATAACGTGCACTATTTAGTAACAATTTAATGGAAGTCAGTGACATTAAAAGGAAAGACACTGTCAGAATATTGCTCTGGATTACAGTTTTTCATGACAACAGCAATGGAAAAAACTCTGAGGCAAGGGGTGCTTTGCAGGCTCACTCCAAATCATACGTAGATGAGGGAGAACGTTTCACACTGGAGAGAAAGATCTTCATGGATATAACACCTCTAAAAGGAAAGAAGAGAAGGACATTCTAAAAGTTACTTTAGCTGCCCTTGGCATTCCTGCACGGAATTATTTCCTGCATGAAATTTTTTTTTTAAGTGTTTTGAACATTCATGATTGTATATGAGGCATATAAAATACTACCTATGTGTATCGATAGGTATTAAAAAATGAATATTTTTAAAAACAGGCAATACTTACTTTTTCTATGAAAACTTCCAGGTTATACATCATACAAAATAGGAAACATCTTGATGTCACAAGCTAGGTTGCAACAAAACTAAATATTTCACGGTATGGTATCCATTTTAAAAGTTATTTGCTCACTGACTAACGGGTAGTCATAGCTTTGGAGAATATATTCAGGTTCTTTGTGTTTATTTTTGTGCGTGGTAGTTTCAGTTTTCAAGCTTGGTTTTGATTGTGATGAATAAATTGCTGGGGCTTCACATGAAAATTTGTTTCATAGGAAAAATAGACGTTTATTTTCTTTTTGTCTCTGTATGTTACTGATCGTCTCAGGGTTTTTTTTCCTAATGATGTTAAGTTTCTGAAATTGTTCTTATTTTATTACTAATTATAAAAACCAAGTATCCACAGCTATATACAAAGGTGATGTGACCACCTTAACCTTGTTAGTCTAGGATCTCATGACTTCACAGTGTTTGCACTTACAGTGTTCCTGTCAAATGGGGAGATGATATTAACCCGATTTTAGAGATGCGGTACTGAGGCACAAGGAGACTTACCCAAGGCTGTGCAAGTCACCCCTGCTTAAACGGGAATGTAATGAAAAGCTCCCTGAGCCTAATCCCTAGCTCCCGAAACGCTTTTGGCATGGGTGTGCAAATGTGTGGAGGACACATTTGGGTGTCCATTTGCACAGACAGATGTGACAGCACAGGAAGGGGTCAGGTCCTTTGGTGCTACAGCTGTAGCAGCTCTGTGCAGAGGTGTTGATCAAAACAGAGTGCAGTGCATCAGAAGGGCAACTGGTCTGTAATGGGCAGCTCTGTTTGCGGATAAGTAGATAGGTAAGTAACAGCAGTTTAATACTTACTGCTGCAAGTTGCAGGGTTAATTTAGCCTGTTCAGTTGATAATTATAAAACCATTTTGAAACGTATGAGCAGTCAATTAGAAAATTTCAACATGTGAGTTTTGAAATAATAGCTTCCAAACTATCACGTATTCTGTCAAACATGAAGGTGACATTAGAGTTTTTACCACAAGTACTCTTTCATTTGGGTATTGCATTACTGAATTGATAATGTAAACCACTATGCAGAGGGTTTACTGATATTTTCTTCTGTAAATGGTGGAAGCTCTGGAATATTCTCATTTTATAAGCTTCCTCCTTAAATGGCTTCATTGGAAGAATAAGTTTGACTCTTGCCCATGTCCTCCTAAATCTCCAGAGGATCCTAAACTGAATCTCAGATCTTCTTAGGAAAGTTGGATCTCAGATCTTCTCAGGAAGGTTGGATCCCAGCCCCAGAGGTCCTCTGCTTTCACAATGTGAGTGGCGAGGCCCTCAGTCACATCAGGTTTTTAGGCTGGACACTGCTGCTGCCCAGAACTCTCATAGTCATTGCTGCCAGTAGGATTCCTTCCCCTGGGATTTTTCATAGCAATGAAACTCAGCAGATGCACCTCAGACTGCACCTCTTTGCACTATCTATTTGGCAGTTTGGGTTTTTTTTCCCCTTCGTTAGCATCTTGTGAAGAACAACAGTGCCTAGGAGAAAAGCCTGTTGAAAATGGGAAGGGGACTCACTGCCGTGGGAGAGGATTAATATGTGCTTATAGCATGGAAGAGGAAGGTGGCACACTGAAAATGATGGGTGGATTGGAGCTAAGGACACAGTTGTGTCATAGCAGTGTTGGTTCGCAAAGTTGATAAAATGTCATTCTAACCTCTGCTGTTGTTGAATTGATAGCAATTTGTGAGGTTTCTGTTTTCCTCACTAAGTGTAGTAGTTCCCATTAGTGATAATATAGTATCGTGTGCAATCTGTGACTCAGTATGATTGCTAGAATGTAGGTTGTAATTCATATTCCCTGTATTTTTCCAATTTTGCCAAAAAATAATTAAATCCAGGGGAATTTGATCTTTGACCGATTTTAGGCTTGCTGAAGTTGTCATTGATAAATTTAGGAGGTAAAAGCTGAGGCTGAGATTTTTCTCCAAATGTGTTAAGAGTCAAAAAGTTTTGACCCTTGTTGTGATTTAACGTTTTGACTAAGTTAAAAAGACTTTAAAAAGAGTTAAAAAACTCTCTGTTCAGCCCACAACAGTCAATCCCCCAAATCTGTTGACTCTTGGCCAGAACTCTGTTGCAAACTGCGTTTCAAATGAACTACTGTGACTCAAATATTGGTGTATCTATATTAGCTGTGTCGTAAAAATGTGTGTCATTATATGTCAACCACAGTACTTAACGTCAAAGGAAATTCCAATATACAACAGGAATTTTCAACTTCATTTCGCACACTAATGAGAATCAAGGAAGGCAAACCAAAAGATGGGATTAAACAGATTTTACTTTCGTTGTTCTGTCTTTTTGAGGGGTTATTTCTCTGAAATGTTTAAGTTCAGTATTATGATGCTATGCCTTATAGGCTTCCAACCAGATCAGTGATACAAATTTATTTTGACATTAGCCTGAGAGAAGAAAAGCTGCATTGTTTAGAAAAACAAACAAAAACTGAACAGAGCAATTGAAAAACAAATCATATCTGAATTTTCTAAAGAGTTATAAGGCTAAATTATGATTAAAGAAGCTAATTAAAACATTTTATATTTGAAAATTCTGAGGTGAAGGATATTTTTGGTTGGATTATGATTTGTAGAATAACAAAATAGAAATCATTTAATTTAAACATTAAAACTGATTATTTTTGGAAATAATTTAATTTAAACATTAAAAGTGATTTTTTTTTCAAATTAATTATTTGAAATCTGGTGGATTGATATATCTTTATAAATATATATGCTGCTAACTCTGATTTTAGCACTGCAAGCAAGGTACTTTTTGCAGCTTTTTCTCATCCTTACTTTCTTTCCAGGCTCTCCTGACACTCTGGCTTCTAAAATTTCCCAGATAGCCATAAGTGCTGATGTCCTTGATAGAAAAAAAAAAAAAAAAAAGAAAAAAAAGGAAAGGTATTTACTCCTCAAACAATAGTTGTTTTATGTAAGACAGCATATAGGCACTGAGAGCCTTTATATGAGGTCTGCTGTAAAGAAAACTTTGCCAAGATTTTGCCAAATTTTGCCTCAGAGCATTCTGTCTAATTGTCACTGCAAACAGTCTCTCCTGTTTTCCTACTACACGGAGTTAGTAGGTGGCAGGACCTGAGTCAGATTTGCTTGAAAATTGAAGCTAACAAGCTTTCCAAAAGTTTTGTGTTTCAACTTTCAGCTTTAGCTTTTCATTGACTTTGGGGAGTTGTCCTGGTTTGAGGACAACTTTATTTTTCCTTATTTGTTTGTAAACAACAATTTTTCCACGTTTCTTGATAATAGACCTGTATTTTTTCGCTCTAGAGTCAAGACCATGAATGTTTCTCTGCAGAGATAGTCATGCCGAACTAGTTCATTGCTACACACTCTTCCATCTTGTCCATTTTCAATTAAACTTTCAGTAAGCATTTATGATTTTTCAAATATACCCAGAACAGAAATTTTCAATGAAGGCTGAAGGTCAAATCCAGAAATGACCGAAAGGATGGTTACAGCAACTCTCACTACAACTGAGGATGGTTCTTTAGAGAGAGTGGCTGAACTGGGAACTGCATTTCTTTTTTTGTGTCTCTTTTTCAAATTTCCTCATTCCATTTTTTATTTCAGATTTTGGTTTTGTTTTTTTTTTTTTCCATGAAACTTAATTTTTAGCTCTTTCAAAGTCTAATTATTAGCTACGGTTCTTTAAATGGAGAGAAGCTTTACAGGCGTTGTATGATATGTAAGTCAGGACAGAATAAGGGAATGCACCAAGATGATTTTTTTCACAAAGACTGAAAAAAGCCCTGCAATTATTTTACTGGAGATTTTATTTTAACTCAGCAACAGAAGACTGAAGAGTAAAAGGCAAACAGAAATGATAAATACACTTGACTTTCTTGGGTGTTGGGGACCATCTAGGTTGTCTTTTTATGAATGATATGTTTCTGAAAAGTCAATGAATTGGTTGCTGTATTCCCTCTACGTCTCAGGTCATTGCCTTTGCAAGTTGAATCTATAGGCTGAAATTTTGAGGAGGATATCTCGCATGGTCTCTTGCAGATTTTCTGTCCTTTTATTCTGTTGGGAAGGCTTGTTCCGCTGTGCAGCATCCTGCCAAGTGAATCAATATTGGAGATTGATTTGTCAGAGGCTGTGTCCAAGCCCTCCACTGACATTAGCTCTCAGCGTACCTCTTGTTTGGATTCCTCTCCCTGGCACCAGGCATCCGTTGTGTTTCAGGGTTGCGCTTTCTCCATGTCTGAATCAGAAAGGGCAATGAGAAGTGTTTGTATTTTCAGTGACAGCAGTGTGGATAATATCCTGTAGTCGCTTTTCTAAGTAATCCCTATTCGTATCTTTCACATTCCTCTCTTATCCCTCCTCAGTGCTTATTTTAGACTCAGAGTTCATTCTACATCAGGTCTATGGAAAGAAAGAGTGAGAAAATAATTCAGAGAAGGTCCTTTTCATAAATGGATATGAATGGGAAGACATTCTCTTCCCTAGACATTATCATTCAAACTGATTAAACACATTTTTTCCAGATTTTTTTTTTCAAATACTTCATGTTTATATTAAATGCTTAGACAAAAATGACTGAAGTTGGCAGATGAAGCAGAAATAAAAGGCCTGAAATGAGCTCTTCAAATAGAGGAAAATCATGCTACGGTTCCCTACAAATATACTGCGTATTCTTTATCGTATTAAAGGTCGTATATATCTGGCAGACATTACTTATGTATTTAAAAATGAATAAATGCTCCTTTGAAATGCAGTGATGGGATAGTGTTTGAATTTTTAACAGGCAGGGCTGTTAAGGGTTTTGATAAAAAAATAACCAACAGTGCAGTTTCGTACCACAACCCTCCTTCATAAGGGAGTTTATTCAGAATATTTTCAAGAATTCTATTTGCTGGTTTATAATATCCGCACCTCCCAAAGACCTGAACGGAATTTCTGGCTGTCTGCTATTTCCTTCTGTGTTCTGTGTTTTGTACACATCAGAAGGTAAGTTTTGGAAAAGAACAAATGGACTCAGTTTATACATCTGTGCAGTGAGATTTGATGTTAGATACACAGCCAATGAAGTACTTTTACAGAGCCTGAGTAGTCAGGATTGGAGCGTTAAGGGGTTTTTGGGGAGAGGAGGATTGCATCCTGAACTCTTTCAGTCCTGATATTGTTAGACTTTTTTTTTTTTTTTTTTTTTTTAAGAGAAGAGAAAGGGAGATGGAGATGGTAGAAACATAGTTTGTCCAATCTGGTAGATGGGCCTAGGTAGAGCCAAGCCATACAGCGGTGTAGTTCAAGAACGATGGGGTTCTGCCGACTGTTGTAGTGTGTTAGCCGTGTTAGCCCCTGTGTATGCCATTTGCACCATGCATAAATCTATCCCACAGAGCACGAAATGACCCAGACAACAAACTAACGATTTGATCCTCCCGCTGTAAAGCTAATTTCAGCATTCACTCAAAACCTAGATCCAAATGCTTATTGAGGAATTTTGGTAAATTAATTTGCAGAAGTTCCATCGCAAACTTGCACTCATCAAACCCAGAAACATCAGATTATAGCAAGAATGCGTATGCTGCACAGATTATTTTGCTTTGACTAATCGCATTTTTTTGAGTCTCCTGTTTAAAACTCCTTTTTTGGTTTTCTTGGAGGTAGTTTTGATACTTAGTTGCATACCAGCCATGCTAGTATTCAACAATACTAGTTACATACTAATATTGTTAATGGTTTTAAGCTAAACTGAAAGAAAAATTATGCATTGTCTTAAGGTAGATATGAAACCAAGAATTTGCTTTTTAAGAACTAAAATTAAGCAATTATACTAATGTAAAAAATAAATATTAATATGAAGCCCCTATATTAGCTAGGTGAGATTTAGGTCCATGAATCTTATATGTTTATCATGTCAGTGTATCAACCACAGTATTTCTCACTGTCTTTAAGGAGTCATTAAAAAGATACGTGTGCCATTTTGCCTTTCCTTATTTTTAATTTTTTGTATTTGCCTTTTTAAAGTTTTATGTTTTATGGTATTTAAAATTTGCTTTCATGGTTATATATGTGTGTCAGTTAATGGCTTTAACAGTGGTCAAGAAAAAGCCAAACTATTTTTAGAGAACTGACTGAGAAAAATCTTTACAAGTAGGGAATGAGGAACTCTGGCCTGAACTATTCACTAAACAAAATCCTGTGTTCCAGAGAGCGATTAATAAAATGTTCAGTCTGCTCCATGACAATACTGCTTGCTAATGGACACTCGCAATTTTTGAGATGTTTGGAACACTTCCATCTTTAATCCAGATGCAGAGACTGCCAAAATCTGCTAACCATTAGCTGAGAGGATGAGAGTACATTTTTTGTTGTTTGAACGTTTCCCATACAAATCTGGCCTTAGCAAGGAAGACGACTGCCATGTAGTGAGGAGAGATTGCAGTATCTCCCAGAGATACTAATTTCATTTCTTTTGTTGTGCATACTGTTATGCACAACAACTGCATGTTAAAAGAAGAATGAAATTCCTTCCCCATTTTATTCTTCTGACCATTGAACTGGCAGAGGCTCAAGTGCTTCTTAACACTGTAGTAAGATTCTCATCATCTGTACCTAAAATTTCATGTGAGCTGGTAAAATACGTATTTGAAAGATTAAGTTTAATTTTACCATGTTAGAGTCCAGCTGTGAAAGCCCCGTTTCAGACACAAATCAGTAGGAATCATTTGCTTGCGTAGAAGTGATCACAGGAGTCCTTTGTAGTCCTGGAAGTATGCTCTTGTGATTTTGTGGAGATACTGCACTATGCACTGGAGAGTGGTTTGGTCCAGAAACAGCAACATTTTTTTCATATAGGAGAATATCTGCAGAATGTATGAAGAGTGTCAGGTATTAATTTGAGTCATTTTTCCTAGAGTCCAGATTTGCGCTTCTAACAGAATGTTGGTCTTGCTTGGAAAGTAAACCTTATACAGCATTTACCAGAAAGCGGTACATATATGGAATAGGAAAAAAGTTACAAAATCTTTACGTAGCATCTTTTGATAAATGCTGGCTTTTTATCACATTGATTATATTCAAAATACTTTAATACTTTCCTGGTTTTTAATTTGTTTTGTATGGTAATCATCATAGGGATATTCATGATCACAAGTAGAATAGATTTGTCTCGGGGGGAACGTGGGACCGGTGAATATAGCACTGGAATGCAAAAGGCATGGATTGTATTTTGCTTTTCATAATCACTCTGTAAATGGGTCGGGAAGGGTTAATTTAAACTCTGTGCCTTGGTTTCCCTTCATACAAAACTGAGATCCCAACACTTCCTTTGAAAAATGCATGAGGTCTATAGAAAGATAAGTTATTTAAGAATTATGTGAGATTGTATTACTACTGTGGTAAATGGAAGGAGAAGGTGTTCACGATTGTTCACACCAAACATTGGTTTATTCCCTGTTTCCGTCTTCTAAATGGGTTGTTCTGCAAATAGAGATTTCCAGCATGGATTGGATAGAGAGATTAGAATTACCTGTGGATCAGTCAGAGATTTATCAGTGGCATCTTTCAAGGCTGCAGCTCTGATTCTCTGCTGCTTATTCTGCTTCCTAAGCAGTTGCCATGTATCAGATGTGGTTTTTGAAATGTTGCTGTTTTGATTTAGTGGCATTTCATGTCTGCTTTTTTTCCTATTTTATATCTCTTGTAATTCTTTTTATATGTTGGAAGACGGTGAAGAAGCAGGACCTTTGAAATTCTTTATTGATGGAAACATTACAAAACCTTAAGATTTATATTCTAATCATTTATGTGCAGGGATATTTGTCAAAGGAACCTGCAGGACATAGCACTCACTACTGTTGAACTTCAGTGGGATTTCAAAGTCTTACTGCCTCAGGCTCTTTCCATTTTTTTTATCATAGAATCATCAAATGGTTTAGGTTGGAAGGGACCTTAAAGATCATGTAGTTCCAACCCCCCTGCCATGGGCAGGGACAACTCCCACTACACCAGGTTGCTCAAAGCTCCATCCAGCCTGGCCTTGAACACCTCCAGGGATGGGGCAGCCACAGCTTCTCTGGGCAGCCCGTGCCAGTGCCTCACCACCCTCACAGTAAAGAATTTCTTCCTAATATCTAATCTAAATCTCCCCTTTTTCTGTTTAAAACTGTTACCCCTCATCCTATCACTACACTCCCTGGTAAAGTATCCCTCCCCAGCTTTCCTGTAGGGCCTCTTTCCGTACTGGAAGGCCACTATAAGGTCTCCCCAGAGCTTTATCTTCTTCAGGCTGAACAACCCCAACTCTCTTATCCTGTCTTCGTAGGAGAGGTGCTCCAGCCCTCTGATCATCTTTGTGGCCCTCCTCTGGACCTGCTGTAACAGGTCCATGTCCTTCTTATGTTGGGGGCCCCAGAGCTGGACCCAGTACTGCAGGTGGGGTCTCATGAGAGTGGAGTAGAGGGGCAGAATCCCCTCCCTCGCCCTGCTGGCCATGCTGCTTTTGATGCAGCCCAGGATGTGGCTGGCTTTCTGGGCTGTAAGTGCACATTGCTGGGTCATGTTGAGCTTCTCGTGAACCAACACCCCCATGTCCTTCTCTTCAGGATTGCTCTCAATCCATTCTCTGCCCAGCCTGTATTTGTGCCTGGGATTGCCCCGGCCCACGTGCAGGACCTTGCACTTGGCCTTGTTGAACTTCATGAGGTTGGCATGGGCCCGGTTCTCAAGCGTGTCAAGTTCCCTCAAAGGTTTATTCCTCAAACATCGATCTTATCATACATAGCAATGATTTATTGGCAAAACCCCTCAGACAGAAACCACAAGAAGGCTTTTAAGGCAATTGTTTTCCTTGAATTATCTGGTATTTCTAGTTAGATTCCATATATTCTCCCTGCTTCAAACACACTGTTCCTGCTGCTCCTGCTCCTCCATGATTTTACACATTTTGTGAGTTTCCCAGCTCTGCAACTGAACTGGTAGAATGTTTGGAATTTGTAAATGGGATTTTAAGGCACATGATATTTAGCAAATAAAACAACATATAAATCAGCAAACAAAACAGGACAATTGAATGTGATCTGTCATAGAGAAATGGGCATATTACTTGTCATGAGGCAGTGACTCTGGTAGGGATGAGAGACAGTGAAAGATCAGGTGTAATGTCAAAGAGCTACAGGTTTTAGAAGTGCATAATTTTGTGTTTCACAGATATATTTACTAAAATATTATTAGATATTATAGCAACTGGCATTAAAGAAACCCAAGCAAATTTATTTTCGATGGGCTATCGTATTAGTTTTATTTAATATTTGTTTGAGTAACTATAATTTTAATTAGAAAAATTAACAAAAGTGTATTGTAGCAATGTAAGACCTCTTGATATAGCTAAAAATTGTGCTTGTGGTTCTTGTCAGGTTAGTTTATAAGTACCCCATTCCAAAAAGATCTCCCCAAGCTCCTGTCACAGTTCCTAATGACAACTGCTTCCTCTCCTGCCCCTGCCGTGCTCCTTCCGGTAACAGAATTCTCTTTTCTTCATTCCGCATGCTCATCTTAGCCTCTGGCCCTGACCTGGAAAAGGTCCTCACAGGTCCTTGGCTCACAGACTGAAGGAGCTGAGAAGAGCCCGTCGCTTCTCGCTGTCTACTCAGCATTCCTTTTTGACCACCATATGATTGACTGAGAAAAAACTTAGGCCTTGTTAATCAGCACACAAGGAAGCCAGCATAAAGTGACGGGGGCTGATAAGTTCCTTGAAATCACTGTTACGTTGAAATCCCTTGAATATTTTATATTGGTTGAATTTTATCAGGACTTGTCCCTTCAGAGAGAATTTACTCGAAAATGGTTTACATAAACTGTAGCAGTTGCAGAATAATTACAATAGTGCAGACTGTTGTAACATACTAATATTTTGAAATCATGGGTCCATTTTGCACCTGTCCAACAAAACTGAAATGGCACCAAGGCACCATTTACCCATACTCAGAATACAGTTTGCTTCCAACAAAGTTTTTAAGCTCTCCCATTTCCAATCTATGTGCTGTGCTGACAGCAGCAAACCACTAAATCCATTTACAGATCCATTTTGAAGTTAGTTGATTAATTTACATTATCAATGTTTAATCAGTATGCTTGTTGTTGTTGTTGTTGTTGTTGTTGTTTGTTTAGAACAGCAACAAAACCCAGCAGATGGGATACCCAGCCCTGGGTGGCACAGGCATCTGGTCTAGGTCATCAGTCTGTTTTCGCCCGCATCCTTCTCCCAGACCGTAGTTCCTTCCCAAGATTAGGCACAAGTAAAGTTCAGCAGACAGTGTGTGTCACCTGTTAATCATCAGCTATCGTTCCCTACCTATGTACTTTTGTTAATAAAATCCATACCGCTACAGGGCCTTACTTTACCCTTTGGAAAAATCTTCCTTCTGTCGGTCTGCCTGGATGCATTGTACCCTTTTTGGGTGGCCTTGTTGCCTTCTTTCCGGTCTCAGCCATTCTCTGTGCTCTTGAAATGCTGGATTACCCTCCTTCGGGTGCATCTGCTGCAGAAACTATTTAATATCTGTCTGTGTATTTTTTTCTTACTTCTTAATGCAAAATCCCTGTGTTTCTTGAAATTACCCTTGTCACAGATGCTGTATGTGTCAGGTACAGAAATATAAATTTTGGAAGGGTTCGATATACAAACAACAGCTAGCAGTCATGAAGGAGAATGTCATACCCTTAATTAATTGACTTCCTGTTTATTATTCTCAGTATTATACAATTCTGTGTGATGGTTGTTCTCCCTTGACGATTTTACCAACGGAATTTTTGCAACCAGAGCTTTTCTGCTTTGGCCCTCAAAAGCAGATTAATGTTTCATTGTATTAAAAAAAGCATATCTTTCTTCCATTACAGGAATACACAATAGATGTTTTCTTCCGTCAGAGATGGAAGGATGAGAGATTGAAGTTTAAGGGCCCAATGAACATTCTTCGATTGAACAACTTAATGGCCAGCAAAATCTGGACCCCAGATACATTTTTTCACAATGGGAAGAAGTCAGTGGCTCATAACATGACAATGCCAAACAAGCTTCTACGAATCCAGGATGATGGGACTCTCTTGTACACCATGAGGTAAGTCTTTTCATCTGTTCCCTACTCAAGCTATTTCTCAAGGTGATTTTTCCAGATAACAATTAAATAAGGTTTTCCAGGAGGACTCTCCTTTGTTTCATTCCTATCCCAGCAGAAAGCTAGGAAAATGTACGTTTTGTTTGCAGTTCTGTCACAAGTCTGTTGGCTAATTAGGACTTAGATCTTTTTCCTACATTTTCCTCAGGTTTCATACCTCTATAATGTATTAAAAGATTCTGACCACCTGCATAAAGTGCTTTGAGATGGGAATCACTGTGGAAGAGTTGTTAAAAGTACTTGAAGTTTACCAACTCCCTCTTAGAACAATTAAGAGAGTATATGACTTTTTCCTGGTACTGCACCCATTGTACCAACCGTGTGAGCCCTTAAGCAAATTTACTATAGAGATCAGTAGCAATGCAAAATAAAGAGGAGGAAGAAAGGGTTAATAAGGGCTCAAATTCTTTCCAGCAAGAACTACAGGGAATATGTCTTACTCTGTAATAACTGTTCCTTCATATCTAATTACACTATTTTAGAATTTTAATTTTTGCATCCTGTGCATGAGTAGCAGATAAGATAAACATTTAGCTGATAAAATATATTAAATTTGCTTGGAAAATAATTTATGAAAAATTATAAATATCATGTATAGCATTTTATAAGACCGTTTTCTTCTTTGATTACTCTTTTTGCAATAATGTTACCTGTATGATTTACGAAAATTTATCCAAATTTCCAGACACCGCTGACCTAGTTTCTTACTTTTTCTTTGAGAATTTTTAATAAATTATATTTGTTGTGAAAGTAAACTTAAAATTCCCGGCCCACATAAGATATAAAATATGAGCTGTAAAGCAAACACGTACTGCGCAAATTTTTCCATGCAGCCCTACCAGCATCCCTTAAACCTGAATTACTGTACAACACCCAAACCCTTTTAGTACTGAGTGTTGATGGGTAGACTACTAATGACGTTGAATAATGTGGGGTTAAGACAGGTTCAGAAAAGTTTGCTGGAAATAGAGACCCCTTTAAAGTATTTTTGCTTGGGCTGAAATCAATATTTGAACTTGTATGTGTGTAAACGGGCTGACATTCTCTCCTTCCAGAAGGTGTTATAATCATATGCTATAAATAATAAGAAATACTGTTTGAAACCATTATGAAGATTTTTTTTTTAAAAAACATAAGATGGGTCATGTCATCTAGAATTAACTAAGCATTTTCTTGACTAGCTCAGAAGTTCATGACTTGTAAGTTTGTTGCTTCTGAGGGCCTGAGATTAATGTGTAAACTGTTTTCATTGTCTACATTTAAAAAAAAAACCAAACAATATTTTTTATCTGTGTCTATTTAAAATGACAGTGTGATTTCTACTGGGGCTCATGCAGTTCTTTCCTTTGCCTTCAGCAGTTTGCTGACTCTTCTCTTTCTCTGCCCCTTGACTTCAGAAAAACTTTCCTGGGGAGAAGGGGAATATAAATGTGGCATATTTTTGGGTGGAAGGGTGGGAGAACATAGCGGGGAATACAATGACTATGAACCACTGAGAGTACACGAGGATGTGGCTGATGTTTGGGGCTGGATGAAGAGGAATGGAGACATCCAGAAAAAAAATCTCCATCCAGAGGCGACTTACAGGGTAGGAAGGAGAAACAAATTAAAAATAATGGGAAAGAAAAGTCTGTGGAAAACTTTCTTCAAATTGTTTTAAATTCTTTTTAATTGTATTAATCCCCATATTTGGTACTGAGATATGGCTGGGTTTTTTTCACAAAATGAGCAAAGGTGAGTGCATTGTTAACATACTGTCATGCTTACACATAAATAAAAATAATAATCAGAAGTAACATGGAGAATGAGTAGCAGCAATCTTTTGAAAGAACACAAATACTTATTTTTTCTACATCTTCCATTCAAACTGAAAAAAAAAAAAATAAATTCAGAAAACTATGGAGCACAGTCCTTTGGCAAATTAACTGTATTTTATGTGCTTTTGTAATGATCCTTTGAGAGCCATATAATCACACATGTACCTCAGAATATTATGAGAAGAAAATGAGTGTTCTTAACAACCTGCAGTTACATAATTTATGTTTTCATTTAAATGGCCTTTCCTCACAGTTTTGAGGTCAGCTCTTTCAGGTTTTTGATGTGGTAAGTCAATGCCTTCCAAAGGAACACATAAAAGGGAAGAAGCAAGAGCTGATTTAAATTTTAATTAGTTTAATATAACATTTCAGTTTCATCTCCCAAATCAGCATGAACTCTGTTCATTTCTGTGGAATTGATTTTCTTGTCCTGCTAACTGATTTAAATGCATAACGGTCTTTTGCCTTTTAGGCTTACAGTCCAAGCTGAATGTCCTATGCACTTGGAGGACTTCCCTATGGATGCTCACTCATGCCCACTGAAATTTGGCAGCTGTAAGTATATGACAGGAAGTATAGCCTTTGGTTAGTAAATATCTAACAGCGCTCAGCATCACTTTGTTTCAACCAGTTGTTATATGAGAAGTTTAAAACACGAGATGGTATTTTTAAAAATTTAAAATTTGTAACCTGACACACTGACATCTCGTTTCTTCTATTCAGTCTTGCTTTTTCGAACATATTTTAAAGCTTTCTTGACTTCAGTTAACAGTAATCACTATGCATCTAATTCAGCTCTGCCTCAATCTACTTTTATTCCAGCACGCAAACCATAGCGATGAAGGCAGACCTGGCTCCACGTAGCCTGAGTAGAATGTGTGTGGTGTATTAATGAAGAGCAGGTTAAAGACTTCAAAGAATGTTTATTTTCATTTATTGAAACATTTATTTTCTCTTTATTGTTAATGATATTTGCTGTACATTCCTAGTCAATGAAGGCAGCAACAAATGGCTTCTTGTGATAAATTTCAGTCATTAGTGCATCTCCACGGTAGACAGGTGGACTTTGATCTCACTAGCATTATTTTAATAGCAGCGTAACTTCATTTACCTATATTACAGCCTTTCTTCTTCTTCTTCTTGAATTAGGATCACATTATGTGTATTTCCTGGATTTTGTACACTAAAAAGTTTTCTTTTGGTCTTTGGCTACAGCTTACATTCTCTGCTGGAAGTGGATTTTTTTTTTTTTTTTTTTTTTTGAGGAATTTGGTTAATACCTTTAAATTTTGGCTGATTTTACATTAATTGCAGCCACCACAGGTTACAAAACAGGTGATATGCTGCCACTAAGGACATCATTAACCACCTCAGAGCACTGCGCATACTCTCTCCATATCCCTGACACATCCCCTTTCCTTGGAGTTTGGAGCAAATTAAACCAATCCTGTGTTTCCGATAATGTTTCCACGCTAGAGGGAAATCTTAGCTATGGAGACAAAAGATCATTAGAATTAATAATATTTGTATCATAGAGCCTTTTTTGCCCCTTAAATGTTATATTAAAAATACATAATACAGCTAAACTAATTAACACCAGAGATGTTAGCTGAAATCAGCTACTGACTAATAATATTTACGTATATGTGCACAGTAAGGTATGTTTGATCTATAAGGTGTCTGGGGGGAAAAAAGACTCATATGTAGGCTCCAAACAACTGAAAAAAACCATGTAATAATGAAACTGCTACTCAGGCCAAGAGGCTACTTTATAATATGGCTTCATTTGCATTCCTAAATTGGAAACCCTTCTGACTAGGTCTATTATACATTGTGTGAACAATTTTTTTTTGTTTTTTTTTTTTTTTTGTTTTTTTTTTCTTTTATTTGTTTACTTCGTTGTTGGCTTGGGTTTTTTTAGGTTTCTTTTTGTGTTGTTTTTTTTTTTTTCCCCTTCTAATTTGTTCTTTTTTCTTTCTAGTAAACATGAGAATTCAAACTGTGAGCAATGCAATTTTAGGAAAGCTGTCTTTCATTTCCCCCGTAGTCATCTGTGCTCCAGCCTGTTGGCACATCCAGGGGAATCTTATTTCTGTTCATTTTGAACGGCTCGGCACTCATTTTATTTCTTTACCTAGAACTCATTTCTAGACTACTGTGCATTATTCGGCTTTTATTCTGGGATAGAATTTGAGTGATGAATAGTGGTGAAAATAAGCGGGAATCCTGAGGATTTTGGTTTAGCGGAGGCAGGTCTCCCGGTGGTACGTATGTGTCACAGCTCTTCATACGCTGCTAATCTTACATTACTAGGAGGATCATTGGCCTGTACGAATGTCTCAGTTTTTTGTTATACGCAAGAGAAAAGCCAAACTGAACGGATTGGAGAAGCCATAGCTTAGTAGATTGCCTTTCTTTATCCTCATCAGAAAATCTGGGCGACAGTGGGGATGATGGGGACAAATCAGCAGTTGGCAGTACTGCTGGTTTGCATTACAGCAGAGGTCTTCTCGAGGGAAGCCGGAAAGATAGAAGGGAAGAGTTAAAAGCCTCTGCGTGCTACCCACCTGCTACATTTTGCTGGTCGTACAATTTATGGCTAGGTGCACGAAGAAGCTTTTTTCTGGGCCTCCAGAGATTACCCAAGTGAATATGTTTGCAGCCCAACAAAAATGTTGCTTTTCTTTTTCACTCGGCTACAGTTATGGTATAAGACTTAAAATGTGCTTGTCTCAATCAATCAAAATGAAGACACAATTTCTTCCATCAGTGGTTTACCCTGTTCCTTTCATACTCCGTTTGGTTAGAAGAGTATTAGACTGGAAAAACTTGCAGGACATACTCAATTTTATTTTTTTTTTCTTACTTACTGGAGAGACATTAATGCTATTTAAAATACAATGTTGATTGGCTTTTGTTCTAGTTTATTTTGACAGACCCGAGGCTAAATGTGTGTTTGGTCATGAACGCACTGAGGGAGCAGCCCGCTTAATGTCAGCCTGTCCCGCCAAAAGATGCCATGATAAGGAGTGAAGTTTAAGAGGGTACACAGGGTGAGGTACAGAGCCTCTACACGTATGTAAGGGCATTGTCACTGAACCTGGCTTCCCATATTTCAGCTAATAACAAAATGCTTGTGATACGCTGCCAAAGTGGAGAGTGGGGACAATGGAAAGTCAGGACAATATAGGAATGACTTTTCAAAAATGTTGTGTGTCCTAAATGTTGCAAATTGTTGTTCTCTTCAGCTGGCTTACTGTGAGTTTTAGGATACATATAATAATTAATCTCTGACCAGTTTTTTAACAGTAGAGAAGAGATGGCTGTAATTTAATAGCAATAAATTGTGCTTAATAAGATCCCAAATGAGTGCCTTGTTCCCATGCTGCAATAGGCATTTACCCTACAGTAAAGCCAAACATATTTTTTTACCATCTCACTTTAGGTTTTTGGGGTGGTTTTTTTTTTTGTTTTGTTTAAAAACAAGTAAGTAGCTGTCCTAATTCTACGAGTTTCGAGGGAAGCTGTTTAATTTGAATTGCTGACAAAATGTTTTATCTTATTTCCCACAGATGCATACACAACTTCAGAAGTGACGTACATTTGGACTTACAATGCTTCAGATTCAGTGCAGGTGGCACCGGATGGTTCCAGACTGAATCAGTACGATCTTTTAGGCCAAACAATCGGAAAAGAGACAGTTAAATCAAGTACAGGTTAGTTAAAGATATTTTGAAAAAAAAAAGGCACTCACTCGGCTATGAATAACATAGGCATTGCTGATGGTGTTAGAAAGCTACTGACAAAAAATTGCAAAATGTGAGCTATAAGGCAGAGATCATTCATGTACAGGTAACACATAGCAGCACTTTGCTGAGTCTTTCAAGTTAATAAGTAACTGGTGATAGCATAGGTGAACTTCTCTCCAGTGACTGGTTTTTTTTTTTTTAATGTTGTCTGGAGCTCAGTCTTTAATTTTAATGTTTGTAACTCAAGGCTCAGATGATTCATATGATAAATCACACTTTTTGCCTACTAAATGGTGAAGTATGCTGGTTTCAACCATTTTTTTCCTTCAATCATGTTATTTGCCTATCCATAAATACTGGATTATTCTACCTGACTGTAGACTGTGTTCCTATAGACCTCAATGATTCTGACTGTAGACTAAGTTCATAGGATACTTTTGGGTGAAGGCAGGGAGCTGCTTATGCGCAGAAGCCTTCAGGACTGGAGTTCTTGTCAGGGCATACAACAGTTCCTGTAAGTTCCTGAACCCTAATCTTTCCTGGAGCTCAGTGGGAATAAGATGTGGTTGTACTCAAAAACTTTCTTATATTCTGTAGGATGCTTTCAATTACAAAATGTATTCTGTGCGGTTTAACCCTGGCACGTTTGGTTCTCATAAATATACCAAACTTTCTTTTACCAAAGAAATGGGCTTCCTTAAGATCATAACCTCTCGTTTCATTGTGTTTTGTTTCTTTGTGACACCTTAGGTGAATATACGGTAATGACGGCTCATTTTCACTTGAAGAGAAAAATTGGTTATTTTGTCATTCAGACTTACCTCCCCTGTATCATGACGGTCATTCTCTCTCAAGTGTCATTCTGGCTGAACAGAGAATCTGTACCTGCCAGGACAGTCTTTGGTGAGTATACTGAGTGGCATTAGCTTCGTTTGCAGAAACACTTCGTTGGAAGTATTTCTGAAGTCTGCTTAGTAAAGACCTTTTTCATTCAAGTTGGTGTGTTTGTAGAATGTGATACTATTTCTAGTCCAAACAGCTTTCAACTGCAGCTTACGGATCTCCTGAGAATCCCAAAGTTTCTGGAAATTAGCACATATGAAAGAACTGTCCCTGTATCCTTGACTCTTTTAAAAGGAAAAAGTTTTCACAGAATGGAAAAAGATGATAATGTTTCAATTTAAAAAGTACGTTTAGATTATTTTCTGAAATGTCTTACTTTCCTTGGTATTATCAAAATAACTTGGTACTTGGTAGAGAAGAGCGTTTCTAAAGATACGTGTAAATCAAGCAAATTAAATTTGAATGTATTGAATTATTTGAATGCATTAAACTTTGCAAACTGCAGTCCTGTAAAAGAAACCCTGTTCTGGGGGTCTGGGCAAATCTTTCTCACTAATTCTAATTGCAGTGCACTATAAGGCAGCAAACGGCTTCAGCAGCGCAAAATAATGGTGTTTTTCTTACATTAAGATTGTGCTGTCTTCTTTATTAAGGCAAAGCAACAAATGTCTTTCTTATTTGCATACCTTAACGTTCTTTTAATTTGTTTGCTTCTAAAGAAAAAGAGACTAGCACAACAAAAAGAAAGTAATGTCTGTGTGGAATCAGCCATCAGAAATGCTGCATAAAAGTGTATGATTAGTCATCAGCAAACACCACGCTCTCTTCAAAAAATAGGGCAAACTCAAATGCATATTAAGTATGATGCACAACAAAGCACTTACTGTCTCTCCCGGTAGAGGAAATACCACACAAAGCATTGTGAAAATTGCAGGTTTGAATGTGAGCCTTATTGAAGGCGGATGAAACGGGTCAGTTGTTTTAGTGGGACCAGAATTCTATGATATTTTCCCAGGAAGATTTGTGGTTTTTTCTTCAAAATCTTCCGTGAATTCTTCCGGTTCTGCTTATCAAAATGCACCTTCCTGTTTGCCAGCTTTGCAAGTACACTGTCAGATCCTTCTGTATCCCTGTCTTTGGCCTTCTCTGTACTTTGCTCCTATACATTTAGGACACAGTAACTCATTTGTCAAAAGTCTCTCATCTTCTCTTCCTAAAAGGCACTTTTTGTTACTGCCATCAGTAACAAGGCACTAGGATAATTATCCTGGAACGGTGTGTCCCTTCCTTCTTTCTTGTTCTTGATTTATTTTTTATTTAAATTGTTTTTTTTTTCAAAGAAGTGCTATCTGCGCGGCAGCCCGCTGCTTTACTGTGCTGCAGCTTTAGCATAATATGGATAATGAACAGTGTCCCGTTTCGGGATGTCTTGAGGGATCTGGGTAGGGTGGGCGCAAGAACAGAACCACGCCATCCAGTGACATAAGTTCTAAAATCTGTTTACTAAGCACACATGGGTATACCGAGGAGATCGCAATTTCTATGCTAGTCTTTTATTTCTGCCACACAGACGTGCACCTCACGCACCAGTCAGGGCTCCGTCCTCTCCAGTCCAGCTTTGACTGGCAGCAGGAACCCAGGGGAACAAGATGTGTCCGGGCTCTGCCTGGTGGAGCAGCCGTAGCCCCTGCATGCAGCATTTGCACCTCAGCCTTAGCCTTCTGCGTGGGGTTGGATGTCCCCTGAGGAGCTATTTCTTAACGTTCTTTTACACTCCAGATGAAATTGTCAGCACAAGCTGCCAACGGCCTCTTTAATCACGCCGCCCCAGGCGAATCGCCCAGTCTTTCTCCATACCAACTGGCAGCCTTTGTCACTGGGATTTCTGATACCGTCTGGTCTCCTGCCTAAATGCGTTACAAAAATGTGAAGCTAGCCACAGTTTCATGACAAAGTTCATCTGTTGCTTCTTAGAGTTTTTTGGCTCGTACTGAATTAATCTTGACAGTTAGAGCTGGGCAGGTACACTCAGTGTCTCACTTGGGTGGTAATTTCAGGTAGACTCCACCCAGGGACACATGAAGCCCATACTACAGCTAAGGTAATAAAACAAATGACTTCCAGCAGGGAATATAAAATTTGCAGGAAATTTTACTTTACACTTTTATTGATCGTAGTTAATTTTTAATTTTTATATGGAGTAGTCATTTGCTAGATACCCATCTTTGCATTGTGTAATAAATATATCAATATTAAAATATGATTAGGTGGAAAGTATTAGTTTTGATAAGGTGTTTTTCAGAATCAATGAGAAATTTATTTCAAGTACCTTCTTGAGAGCTACCAAGTCCTGGAAAGGACTAGCTGCTGGAGTACTTTCCTTTCAAAGAAACATAACTCCTGGTTATTCAAAGTACCACTTAGCATTTATTATTTCATATTTGAAAGACGTTAGTTTTCTTTCCCCTTTCTGTTCTCTCGCAACGTAGTCTCAAGTTCTAGGTTAACATTAAGGGCTTGGTATAATGAGGCTTCCTTTATAGTTGAGCTCTTTAATCCCTTTCCTTTATGGCATCTATTTAATATTGTTGACCTAAGCTATCCCAAATGAATTGTGGCCTAATGCTGTATTGTTTCAACTTTGCTTTAAATTACTGGAAGAAGAAAGTTTCATCATTGTTAATTAAATAAGTCTTGAATGTGTTTTCTCTAGCAGATAAATTTGAAAAGCATTTGATTGCATTTTTAACGAAAGGGAATAAGCCTGGTTCATAATGCCTTCATTTAGTGCAAGATTACAATCTGTTTCATTTAGTAATGTGTTTATTGTTACGCATTTAGCGTCAACAATATTAGCAAAACTAATCTTGTGCAGCTTATTGAATTCTTGCTTCATTTTAATGGGTCATAACGTTTAGAAACATCACTTCTTTGAATGGCAGCATTAGATGCAGGTGACAGAAAAATCAGAAATTAGTTTTCTTAGTGCTGCAATTAACAACGTGTTTTAACTGACATGGAGTAGGAATGAGAACGTTAAAATGAATGTAGGTGGATATATATATTCTTTGATACCCGAAGAAGACAAGAACAAAAATTAATAGTCATATTACTTTTTTGTATATTGATCGAGATGCAGAATTTTAAATTCATATAGCGATGTTCTTTTGTCAGGACTCTGTTCTCTGCGGTCATTTTATTCTCATGCTGCATTCCTGTCCCTGTGTTTTGCTTGTTCTTGGTTTATCTTTTCTGAACCTATGTTAGTTAATGTACATTTTGAAGCAAAAAGCCATTTAGACCTGACATAGACTTTTTAATTGTGCAACTCCAAAAAGGGCAACCTAAGAGAAGCTCAGGTTTGTTCTCTGGTTATTTTTACATGGGAGCTGAATAAAGTAGACCCTTCCTTTTGAACAATCCTGTACGTACAAAGTACCTTTTCCCATTTTGTTGAAAAAAATCTTAACTGTCTCTATTTACCGCTCATTTCACATGCTGCTGATTATGTTTTGTGCCTGTAGAGGTATCCCACGACTCACAACTTTCAGGCTCTAACTTCTTAATTGGGAATTTCTGCTAACTGTAGACCTAACACTCTAGTGGTAGGTGGTGGGAAAGCACACCTGGAAAATTGTAGCCCTTTGTTAGAGACTGAGCTGGCTGCAAAGAAACTAATATGTCTTCTCAGCTCGGTGGTGTGCCAAGACAGTAGTTTGTGTTCCAACAGTGGCGTAATGACACGCGACTTTTACTGGAGTTGGGGTAAATAGCACTTGCTGTTCAGCTTTGGGAATTAGCTCGGCTGTTGATCGCTGGGGAACTCTGCTCTGTCGCTCGGTAGCACCGACTTCACGATATATATATGTAGCTTAACCGACTGACTGAATGCAATTTTTCTGGAAATAGATTGTATTATGGTCCTTGGCCTCCCATGCTATTTAAAAAAGCTTCTTGCCTCTTGTGTTGTTCTTTTGGTAAGGAGGGTAGACAGAGCACTTGAGCTATTCTCTACAATCTTTCTCTCAATGGTTGTTCAGACTGACCTCCCTGTGTCTAAGCAGAATCAATGGACACTCCTTTTATATTGTATTCCCAAGTAATACATACACATGGCATAAGTAAAAAAGAAACAGAATGGTGTGTAGCAAAATTTTATGGTATGACACTTTAAAATTACAGTATCTCCAGAATTTTTAAACTTTTGTTTAGACCTCCAACCGTTTAGTCTTGGAGTGATAAAATGAAGTGGTAATGTGTATCTCTGTAAAAGGGACAACAGTCTTTTCTTTCTGCTATATTATTTGTATTTATAAATCAATTCAGGTTTTGGACCAGGTTGAGTGATCTAATTACCTTACAACATTTGCAATTACTGTTAAGAAAAAAGAAAGAGTGAAATAATAGAGCAATGGAATTAGCTTCATAATTAAAAAAAAAAAGTAATTTATCAGTCCTTTCGTGATATGTTCTTCAACCATTATATGTATCTTTGCAAAGTGCTGTGATGAAAAGTTAAAATTTTGTGAGGAGTAGCATGACATTATAAGGAACGGAACACATTTTAAGCGTTTTGTCCAAACTATTTGCAAAGCTGAAGTACCTCTTTTGGTACAGAAATGTCCTTTGGTAAATCATTATTTAGGCCTTTTACTTTCATTTTCAAAGGAGATGCCCACATTCTAACCCGAGATGACTAGGACATGATTTAGTTAACTAAAATCCGTTCAAATTAGAAAAATCAGTTGATACACAAGAGGTAAAATTAGGGTCCAAAAGAACTCGTCCCTGTCAAGGAGTAGCCTGACTTTTGCAAACAAATGTGGGCATAAACTAGTCGTCACGACAGATTTTAATATTTCTGTGCTAGCTCCTCCAGTTTCCACTGTATATTAGGTAGGCATTTCTAGTTTTTCAGTTTGCCTCTTCCGTAGCTGCGTGTCAGTGCCCTGTACCGTTGAGTAACAAAAATTGTTTGCCCAAAGGGGTCTGTCTAAACACATCTTGAATGGTATCCGTCTGTCCTTGAATCCAAAATATGACAGAGCTGGTATTTACCGCCTATATATGTTTAGTGCCAGTGAAAACTGTTGAATTTACAGGTCTGGAGATGGATATCCTCACTCCAGTGAGCAGATGCCGTATCAAAAGCGGCACCATAAAAAAAAAAAAAAAAATCTTAGGCAATCAAATAGCTCCAGTCTTGGTCTGAATGGATAAACCTGTAGTGATGGGGATATTTCTCTTTTATAGGCATACACTGCTGACAACAAAAGTTGTTATGATGTTTGGGTGTATTTACTGTCAAGTATAAAATGCTTGGTTTTCTTCAGGGAAGGGAAATGTCAACGGTTTATTTTTTGGATCACTTTCAAAGACAAACTGATGACTGCTCGTGGTGTCTTACAAGATGATACCTGTCCATGTCTTCCTGGCACCCGTTCAGTGCCACAGTTGCTGGGTGCTGGGCTACAGAAGGTAGTTCTTGACCTGTATATAAATTGTGATCTTCCTACATCATAGTGAGGTGTTAGGCAGTCTTTACATAGGCTGTTAAAATATTTAGGCTGTTCAAAGTAGTATAGGATTTAGGGGAGAATATTGTTTTCCTCTAATATTTTGACTACCTCATTGTAGGGGGACAATCTATTCACTGGTTTTTATACCGATTTTAGTTCACTAGTGTTATGAATTAGATAATGCAATGAGGAATGTATTTGATCTGGTCAGTATACGGGTTTTCTGTGATTTTAAGTTAATCTTTGTGAAATAAATGGGGTTTGTTTTACAAGTTGACCGTATTCCTCAACATCAGTAATTTTTCAGTCCTCTCGGGTTTAGCGGTCACGAGGAGGCAGGTTATTTCCATTTGGTCCTTTTTATAAAGGAGACTTGGTAATACTGATTTCGTAAATGAATTGTAATGTCCAAAATCATCTGTCTTTTGACTGAACAAGAATAGCAAGTATAAAAATACTCGAGATTCCTAAACTGACAGGTATAACAGATTAAATTTTCGGTCCAATTTTTTCCCACTCAGTTCAGGTTAAATGACTCCGGTAGCTTGAACGTTACTGAATTTGTAGAGTGAAGGAATAAATGAAAGTGCATTGGCAATTGTCTGACAGTGTGCTGTTTGATTAGCATTTGGTTCACAAAGTGGTATGGCTTGCTGAACTTTCTAGAGAAACTGTCAACTGGTAGCAAGATACAAGATGTAAATTCATGATGCTTTAATTGAGACTAGAAAAGGTCAGCAGTTAATCTTAAATTAGATTTCTGAAGAAGCCAATGGGGCTTCCAGAAAATTAGTTTATTCTAAAAGGTAGGACTTTTAAACGGAAGAGTACCTTAGCAACTGTATATATTTACATGTGGATAAGGTCACCTTATCTCTGAGAAACAATCACTTTACTGATACTTCTGTGTAATTAAAATGATTTATCTGCAGCTCAGGACTGGCGTTAAAATTTGCATGTGGTAATTTTAAATGTAAGATTGACTGCCTTTTCCCCGAGGTGCTGAAAATAATTAAGCCATATGTTGTGTGAGTATTAGGAGAGAATAAGTTCTTTACAAAATATATTTGTCTACACATTTGCATGCAATATAGTATGGTAGCTGCTTCCTTTTCGCCGTATAGGCTAATGGATCCCATCAGTGTCACGACCAAATCCACTTCTTTAATTTACGGAGGCTGAAAAATAGCAATTGGAGAATTATGTTTGCTAAGGTGTTTGGATAGCGTGTGGCTCAGCAGGGTGTTTCTCCGCCTTGCTTTCCCTGCTGCCCAGGCCTTTGGAAGCCCATCAGGGGAGAGTAGCGCTGGGGCTGAGTCCACTTAGCTTTGCTCTGACATCCTTTGCAGCACCCTCAGAGGTGGAGATTCTTTACAGGAGGGATGGAATTTGCAAAGCCTGAAGAGGTGTGAGTAGGTGTAACTGCTGCCTCTCTTCCCTCCTGCGCAGTGGTTAAAAATGCTGCTCTTGCAGCAGAAGGAAAATTTGAGCTAGGTCGATCCTGCAGAACCCAGGTGACAGATTGCTGACAGCGGAGGGTCTGGCTTAGGGAGAGTGACTTCGCTTTCCCTTGGGAATCCTCTTACAACAATTGTGTGAGTGTGTGGTTGTTGAAGCTGTGATGTGCCGTTACTAATATTTCTGCCGTGGCATCTCCTTTGCCTGTCATAAAGGAGTGTAGGTTTGCTGGTCTGTGTTAACTGTATCATCACTTTGCGTTGCTTTTCATCCTGGAGACGTATTTATTGGCGTGCCACAAAGGGAATAGTTTAGTTTGTCTAAGTGTGATTCAGCCTGAGGTGGGAGAACTGATTTACTTAAGGAATGGAGACTGCATTTGTGGCTGTGGGTTTCTGCTCGCTAAAACCGATTGAGGAAAACGTTCTTCTCTTTCTTTTCTCCCATGTATCTTTTTTTTTTTTTTGTGCTTTTTTTGAGTATAATTCCTGGCTTCCTACTGGGCCTTCATTATGTACAAAGTACTGTAAAGTGCTTTTAATAATTGCCACAGTGAAAGAACAGTCTTCCTGGATCATTAAATCTTGTTTTCTGATGTATAATACACAGTTTTAATAATCTGGCATTTCAAATCAATATGCTGTTCTAGAAAAAATCCATGTTACCTGAATGAAAACTTAACCTGTTTATGTCTTCAACTCTGTCACTGGATAGTTAGTGAGACTGGGGAAAAAGATTTAATTATTTCTAATAACAAAGGTCAATTTATACGATACTGTCAGTAAAGATGGGTGCCAGACCTGCGGCCATTGCAGGGAAGCCAGCCACCAAACACTAACATATTAATCATTATTACTGTAATGCTGCGAAATATTATGATTCCATTAAGGGATTGCTAATTTTGTCGCTTATCTGTCCTGATAGCCACAAAAAGAAATAAAATATTATCTATCTCCTGTAAGTAAAATTTTCAGCTGATTAAAAAAGGGAAGTTTAGACAACAAAATTGAACTAAAATACTTCAAAGGAAACTCCAGATGAAACCTTTAATATGGTTCCGGCAGTTTGTCACCAACTTAGATACGCGAATTTTCCATTGTGTTTCACAAACATACCAGAATAATTTTTGGTTTGTGTTTTTGTTAGCATTCAAAATCCAAGTGAAATTGTTGACGTTCTGGGTTTGGTTTTTTTTGTCCCTTTGCAGGAGTAACAACTGTGTTAACAATGACAACACTGAGCATCAGTGCTCGAAATTCACTCCCCAAAGTAGCATATGCAACAGCTATGGATTGGTTTATTGCTGTGTGCTATGCGTTTGTATTCTCTGCATTAATTGAATTTGCAACTGTAAATTATTTCACAAAACGAGGATGGGCCTGGGATGGAAAAAGCGTAGTGAATGATAAGGTAAGTCCTAAGGAAATAGCCCCATTTCCAGTCAATTACATTGAAAAGGCTGTAATATATTATTTTGATATAATTGGCTATATTTTAAAAAAATAATACACGATGCTTTAAATCAAAAGAATGTAGATGTATTTTCTTTCCTGAACAAAAATGTATCTGCCCTGATGTAACTAATCTCACTTGGTCTCTATAATGCAGATTGACTTTTCAAACACATTGTTTTTTCATGTTGGGAACCGTCTGACTTGTTCTTGACTCCTCAGATGCAACTGTTTATCTGGTTATTCAGAAAATTTAATCCAGGTTATATTGGTTGATCACTTTATTATTATTTCATCCAATTGGGTTGGAAATAAGAAAAAGATTAGAGAAAGATATAATGTATATTAATTTTCCCAGTAACTAAGATCAAAAAAACAACTGAATGCCCATATATGTAAAATCTATTAGTAACAAAATCTGGAAGTTTTGAAAATTTTCAGTGTCCTGAGACTTATCCTTAAGGATATGTAGACATTAATTTTAAAGTTAATTTAAATAGCAGTTTTACAAAATTCTGAGTACTTCTTCACCTATGATGTATTGATGCTCTGAATGCACAGAAATACAGTCATGCCTTAATTTTCTGGCATTGATAGTAGTGTAGGTGTGATAGCATGAAGACATTTTAACCTGATAGAATTTCTTATTTCGTGAACAAAGTGCACTGGTGATACGCCTAAATTTGTGTCAAACTTTACAGTTTATAATTTTAATAACACAGAACGAATGTTAAAGCTGACTTGTTTTGACTGAGTTACTATATTATATAATTTTGTCCTATCCCAGTCCCTGATTCTACCAATGGAAAAGGATTTCTTCTGACAAAGAATACTCTGATTTCTGTGGTTGTCCTTAAAATGGGATAGAATATTATTTCCTTCCTAGATAATAGTGGACATGGAGCAGTTTAATTAACTGGTGGTTTCTCAGCACTTTGAATGCATAAATCGCTATGCATAAAGAAGCAAAACGTTCAGTTAACGGTAAAGGAAAATGAAAGGAAGTTAGTACGCTGTTTATAATACCCTGTCGTGTCCAGGAGGGCACAACTATCCATAGCTACAGGATCTGTTCCCTCATCCTAGAAGTAGATACCGAACTAAAAGTTCATCAGCATGTCATGAGTGAAGCTTTTCAGACTGGCACATTGCCCTGGCATTGTAATAACGTAGGGAACCCTTATAAACTCTCTGATTGTCCTTTGGCTGTTCCTTTAAATTAATATGACAATGTTGTCGCATGATCTTAGAAGTGGCAGCTGTTTAACAGCTAGGTAGTGTCCTTTCCCAAGGAATGACAAAATTAGCTGTTCCATTTTAAGATTTATGCATTTTAATATTTATATATCATTGACATGGCCGGTTCTCTATTTTCTTCAAACTGGCTTAACAAAAAACTAAGCTTTTGACATATTCATCGTTTATCTTACAAAAATACATCTTTATTATGCAGGTCTCATCGATGGTATTACATGTACCTTTTAAAAACACACTAAGTGTGTCTGAAAGGAAGGAATTATAGATCAGAGTGTTCCTCTTGTAATTTGGATTGGTAATTTGCTCTTATTTGTGTGAAATGCATCTGTGGACCTAAATCCAGGCTTACTCTTCACCAAATAAAATGAAATATGTGTCCTCAGTGACAGTCATCTGTGTTCATGTTATATGGAAATTCCCATCTAAGTGGTGTCAACACGGAATTTGTCTCAGGAAAGAAGGTGCAGGGACAAGCTACGTATTTGATCAGCCCTTTTTCACGCTCCAGTCAATAAGGAACAATGCTGAATTCTCACCCGTTCCCAGATTTTCTTTCTATGTGACACCATCTCCTGGGACAAGGTATTTGGGGCACAACATCTAACCATGAAGATCTTATCAAGATTTGTAGATGGCCCGGATAAATGTCAAATTGGAGCTAATTTAAATCCAAAATTGGAAATTGGGTAGATGCCTCCCAGTAGAAGTAAAAAATTGGAATGCGCCTGTATGGGAAGTGTCACAAGAATTTCCTCACTTGTGCCACTTCCATTAGATTAAAAATCAAACCAAACCAATACAACAGCTGATGATTCCTTATATGAGACAGAAGTTAACCGTTTCTTCATCTGTTTAATTCTGTATTTTGTGGAAGACATGGACTGAATCTAATATTTGTTTGCCTGTTTCTAAATTATATATGGAGAGCCTTACTTCCTGAGAAACTGAAATCCTTTCATTCTTTCCTGTAGGTTATTACAAGTTCCTTAGTTTGGGATTGCTGCAAAGCAGCGAATCAATTTATAGCATTACAGTCTTATTGCAGAGCTAGTCTGTGTACCTATATATGTCTAAAAACTCAAGCCTATACTCATTACTTATACATAGAATCGTAGAATCGTCTTGATTGGAAGGGACCTTTGAGATCAACGAGTCCAACCATCAACCGAACACTGCCAAAACCACCACTAAACCATGTCCCTCAGCACCACATCTACCCTTCTTTTAAATACCTCCAGGGATGGAGGTTCCACCACTTCCCTGGGCAGCCTGTTCCAATGCTTGATAACCTTTTCAGTGAAGAAATTTTTCCTAATATCCAATCTATGGCATAACTGGCATAACTCCCCTGGCATAACTTGAGGCCACTTCCTCTTGTCCTATAGATAGATACATACCTGTGTCTATCTATAGACATAGACTCCATTGGACTGCCTTTGGCTGAACTTTAGCCATTTGAAAGCATACATGATCCCATAAAAACACAGAATTGCTGAGGTTGGAAGCGACCTCTGGAGATCCTCTGTTGCAACTCCCTTACTCCAAGCAGGGTCAGCTAGGGACGATTGCTCAGGGTCATGTTCAGATGATTTTTTAATATCTCCAAGGATGGAGACTCCACAACCTCTCTGGGTAACCTGTTCCAGTGCTCAGTCATGCTCACAGTAAGACAGGGGGTTTTGTATGTTTGAGTGGAATATTCTGCATTTCAGTTTGTGCCCATTGCCTCTCGTCCTTTCACTAGATATCACTGAGAAGAGTGGTCTGGTCCTCTACTCTATCCCACCAGATATTTGTATACATAGATAAGATCCTCCCTGACCCTTCTCTTCTGCAGGGTGAACAGTCCCAGCTCTCTCAGCCTTTCATATTTCAGATACTTCAGGCCTTGAATCATCTTTGTGCTCCTTCACTGGACTCACTCCATTATGCCCATGTCTCTCTTGAACTGGGAAGCCCAGTAGTGGACCCAGCACTCCAGATGTGTCTCACCAGAGCTGAGTCGAGGGGAACGATCACGTCCCTTGTCCTGGTGGCAATGATCCTTGTAATGCAACCCAAGAAGCTGTTGGCCAACTGTGAGGGCACACTGCTGTCTTGTGTTCAACTTGGTGTCCACCAGGACCCCCTGGGCTTTTTCTGCAAAGCTGCTTTCCAGACCATTAGCCCCGACCTGTACTGTTGCATGGGGTTATTCCTCCCCAGGTACAGGACTTAAATTTGCTTTTGCTGAACTTCATTAAGTTCTTGTCATTCCACCCCACTTTTCTTGTGTTTATTTTTTTAGGTTCTAATCCCCATTTTCATCACTGTTATGCATTTTTTAAACAATAATTTCTGAAAACCTGAAATAGTTCTTGGGCCAGTTCTCAGCTCACTTCTGCGACTGCCATGCTGGAGTCCTTTTTTCTCTTAATTGCAATCTCTTTCTGACTTCTGTGTGTGTGTCTATGTATATATACACGTAAACACAGGCGTATTTCTTTAGAATCTCTTAAAAATGTAGACCATTACTGAAATTCTTTTATTTGTTGGTGGTATGTTATGAGATGTTCAAATAATAGGGATAACATGGGAAAGATGGCCTAATTTTCATTTTATTACAATGCCAGGTAATCTTTTTTTTCCAGTCCACCCATTCACTCCTTCAGTTCTCTTAACTGAGAACATTTTAAAGATCTTGCAATTCTGTTGTAAGGAGCCAGCTACAAAGCAGCTAGAGAAAGACCAATCTTTTCCAGTTCTCCTTACAATCGCCATAACAGACCCTTCCTTATGTGACTTCAGTAGGGTATTTGATGGTGCAAGAGCGCATGTTTTTAGAGCATTCTTATATTACCTGTACCTTCTCTTTGGATAGACCGGAAGTGTCTTTCTTTATGTTTGAATCTATCAGTATGGTATTCCTGGTATTTATTTTAACATACTCACATGTACTCATTTGTGTATTTTGCATTTGAAATGATGTGTTATTAAGTCTATTCTGGCACATACACATTAAATATTTAACTTCATGCTGTCTTCCAATAGAAAAAAGAAAAAGCGTCTGTCATTAAGAAAAACAATGCCTATGCAGTGGCTGTTGCCAACTATGCTCCAAATATTACCAAGGACTCAGTGCTACCAACCATCTCCAAGAGCGCTACAACCGCAGAACCCAACAAGGCAAAACCAGAAGCGAAGCCACAGGAAGCAAAGAAGACATTCAACAGCGTTAGCAAAATTGACAGAATGTCTAGAATAGTGTTTCCAGTCTTATTTGGTACTTTCAATTTAGTGTATTGGGCTACATATTTAAACAGGGAGCCTGTCTTACTGGGCTTTGCGCCATCAACCTAAAAGCTGAACTGCACTGAGGACTTAAAGCATCATTCTAATCAGATAGGTTGTTCGCTATGTACAGTACGACTAATAACTGCTAATCTGTGAACCATTATGTACAGCGTGTATATAGATGTCTTATCTGTGTATCTCCAAAGGAGGGACACAGTGTTAATTCATGGGTCTGTAAACAGATAGCACCCATGGCAAACACAGCCAGCTCTTTAAAAGTTATACCCAGGGGAGTTCTGTTAAACTAGGATTCAAATATACAGAATTATATTCTCTCCGTACAATGAAATGAAGATATGATCCTACATAATTATTTAGGAACAGTATTTTTTTAATTTAAAGTTAAAATATTTTTCTATAAAGCAACTAAATCTACTTTAATGAAATAAACTGTCAGTTAAAAAAGCGATTTTTTTAAAAAGGTGTAATTGTTTCATACAATAGCAGTACCCATGTACATAACAGAGAACGGAGGTCGTGCAGTTCTACTGTTCGCAAACATTCTGGATACTAGTTAGGCTGAAGAGGTAGTAAAGACTGCTATATGGCAAAAGCCATGAGTTTCTTACTTCTGTCCTGTTTGAAGTTGTTAATACACTCTTCTAATTGATTTCAGGGAAAAGCAAGCGTTAATCAGATTTCCAATATCAACCAACTTCCACTAGTGAAACTCTTATTCTTTTCACTGGTTTATTTAGTTGATGTTGCTAAGCCAGGCTGTCTGGTTCAGCAAAGTTGGAATTTTTTGCTTTTTGCTTTTGTTCTTAATCGGATTCTTGTCAGGTTCATAAGAGCACTCAGAAAATTTTCAGGGTTAAGTATATTCGTAATATAATACACTCTTCTTCCTTGCATAATGTTATCCTAAAACTCGCCATCAAAATATTTACCTGTATTTGTCCCAGAAAGCATTGTTTTCAAAAGAAGCGAGAACCATGATTTAAGTTCAGGAAATTGTCCGTATAATAAAATTTACTGCTGCTTTTGTAAATCGCAACTTTACATTTCGCTGACATAACTTTACAACAACTTTGTATACTAGAAATGGTTTTGCTAAGATTTGAATGTTATTTTTTTAATAAAAGGTCATGCATCATCAGTAGGTATCAACTGTATTTCATATACACAAATATAATGAAATTGGAGCTGCCATTTGGAATTTTATATGAACATTTAATACTGATCAGTAAAATTGTTTTGCATCTGAGCCTTTGCAAAGATTCTTTATGACCCTAAAGGCCTGGTAAATCATGACATAAGTAATAATTGTGTACTGTATTTAGAATTTAGTATACTTGGCCAATCAAAACTATTTTGATTCACACATACATTAGCAGTTATTAGTTGACCTTTAAAAAAAGATACACCTTTATGATGATGTCTTCTAGTAGAGACATATGTAGTCGTATAGTGTCATTTATTGCAGTTTTGTACAGTACTTGAGTATAGTGCATAAAATAGGTATGTTCAGAGTTTAACAAAGTTGTACAAATATTTCTAAACTCAAATAAAAGAGTATCTAAAGACATGGAAATGTGCTAAAAACAACAAAGAGAAACACTGCTTTCATTTGCTGTTTTATTTTCTTGCTTTTTCTTTGCTTTTAATGTGATTCTGTTTTGTATTTTGTGTGACAGTATAGATGCCAAGGTCACAAATACATATTATGAATAGAATTAATAGTTAAGACAGAGTTGACATCAGCAAAAAAGATATTTTGTAAGTTATAAATGAAAGGGAGAAGCATGGACAAGGCGTGTATCCCTTGAAGTCCCTCTAATTAAACCGTCAGATTAAACCTTTCTCATCAACAGTAGTTAAACAATGAGCACTTTACTCGGAACGTTAAAATAAAAATATCCTTATTTTCATATATATTTATATATAAATGTAGATCTTCCATGTAACATGGAGATGTGTGCAATAGTGTGATTATGAGCATAAGGCTGGAAGGCAAGCAATAAAAAAAAAAGTTTCTTTCACGGTATAATTATACATTTTTAAAATGTTTCATTTGTAAATTATAAATTATCCCTTTAACGTCACATTGTCCAGGTATGAATAAATATATAAATATGTACATATGTACCAATAATTGTAAATATTAGAACTGTAGAAAAATCCCTTCACTTTTAACTCTGTTTTTGGCAAAGGGCTCTGACTGTATAGTTTAATGGAGGCCCATGCTAAATTGCTCTTGAACTTGAGTGGCTCGATTATGTTTTCCGTAGCCGAGGTCTCCTTCCTGTGACCTAGTGGGAGTTCTTACCTTCCTTTCACGTCAGCAAGATCTAGGGACTCTCCGAACCTCACTGGGCTGGGGTGAGAGAAACGGAGGTCTGTGCTTCGCCCTTGGCCGCATCCCAGGAACCCCAAACCCTTCTCAATGTTTAAACGATGATGCGGTGCGTTGCTCCATGCATGACACCGTACAGGCAGAACTCTCCCCACTGCGAACACTGGTGCGCTCGGAGGCGCGTCGGGTTACCTGATTAAGGAAGGATTTTTCATCCTTATCCGAGAACGGGACTCCTCAAATGTTTTTAACAGTACAAGTCTTCTCCAACAAGACCTTTCCTCTGGAAGATAGCATCTATGTAACGGAGAGCTGCATGCGAAAAGCATATCTTCGGTTTGCACAAGAAGCCTGATGCTGTCTCATGTTGGTCAGCTCTGCTGCTACTGCTTTTATGGGCTGCAATTATTTTTTCATTCACCGGCCATTTTCTCTGTGCTTGTGTTATGCTTAGAGTCAGTCAGACAAAAGAACAGGTGTTTATCATCACGTGCTCAAGATACATTTCTGACACTAGGGTAGAAAAATAGGCATACTATATAAATTCACTCAGTGAAAAAGAATACGTTTCAAATATCCACGTGCAGTTACTGTGGGCGTCAGCGAGGCTTCGGGGTGCGTATGCTGTAGAAAAGTTTCACTTTTACATTTCGTTCACTTGGTCCGTGTTAAAGCAAACTCCTTCTGAGAGAGGAAGGAGTCTGCTTCATCGCTTCACGGCTGAAACATTTGGAGTGAGTAAACTGACTACACATAGTTGCAAATTGTAAGACTGACAACTGGATAAGTGAATTTGAATGTAAACCTTTAAATGCACACAAGCATCGTGCAAGGAACACCCAAATACCAGAGTTAGGCCTTCTCTCCATTAACGCCATAGAATCTGCGCCTGGGGTTTTAAAGCTGGTCTCACAAATTTATGTGCCAAAAGCCTCGAAGTTTCCTTCAACTTGAGTAAAACTTGCTGGTCTTAAATATTGAAAGCACGGAGAGAGAGCATGAGTGAGCAAATGCAAGTCACTCTGCTGTCAAAGACTTGCACGTGGAATCTAGCAATGACATTTTTTGTTGACTTGCTAATCTAATTCTGTTCCCCCCCGTTATTCTTGGGTCAGGGTGTCCTATTTTATGTGACTTAAGAAACGAATACAATAAATGCAATATGATACTGTGGTAAATTTGGATCGGAATTACCACAATTCTGAGTGAGGTTTGTGAAATAGGTTTCCAGTGTAGTACCGGGGCACGTACTTCTGGATGCATGTGGTCAGTAATTTAACAATAATTTGTAAATCAGCGTGAAGACTATAGAGATCAGCAGGGTTTATCAGCCAGCGTTGTCTGCTGGAGACTTCTTAACAGATTGCTTTTAAAAGAGTGGCTTCCAAACTCCTCAATTATGTTGTAACCAATGAAATTAACTTCACCTTCCATTTCTGGTTTAATTCAAGTTGTAACTGGTGCGTTCTTGAGCATCTTTAAAAAAAAAAAAAAATTGTTATGGTAGATGTTCTGAGATAGGAACTTTTGCCTGGGAGACTACTCATAACACTGAACGTTATGCTAAATCAAGGAGTTAGTCTGCCTTTACAGTCACGGGAGAGAGCACGAAAGAGCTTCTCTAGACACCAGACAGGAACCTTACTGAATCACCTTCCCTTCCCAGGGCTTATAGGTAACATATGTCGTGATAAGACTTTAAAAGTGGGATGACCATAAACTGTGTGAAAGCGACCGGAGCAGCTGGGAGGAGGTAGGGACGTATGGGGGAGGAAAGGGGAAAGAGAAGAAGAAAATGGCTCTGTTACTGTCTCAGTGGATTGGGAGATGATTGAGGAAGAAGCCATTGAAGAAGGTAATGTGCGTTTCTGTTTCAGCTTCAGTTCAAAGCATTCAGTACCATACGGGCATTGCAGGAAAGTAACTTTTAGAGCACGTAAATTGAAATGTTTCCTGTATAATTCTGCTGTACTTGAGGAACATGAATTGTGCCTTTGAAACAGAGAAGCTTCTGCTGACTGCTTTGTGAAAACCTTGCAGTGTTGTGTGCTTCCTGCTGCACGGGCCATCTAGGGCAGAGCGGGGAAAGAAGCTTCAAGAATTAAGTAGAATTTTGTTAATTCCAGACTTTGTTTTCTCAAAAGGTGTGACTTTCACTTAAGCACAGGTAGTCAGCATCCATCCTCCATATTTCTCATTCCTATTCTGAAAGCTTAGTGGCGCACAGGTTTTTGCCTTGGTCTTTCACAAAATGGATGAAGCGTGTGCTTCTGAACGTTTCCATTCCTCACAAATTTGCACGATAGATGATTTCAGTATGGATATGAAGCTTTCATCAGTCTGTGCCCCATTATGTGTAGACACATAATGCTAAAATTTAGAAAGCAATGCGGTGGGTTTTAAAGCAGAGGAAGAAAACATTTTAAAATGAGCCAAGAAAGTAAAATAGCTTCATTTAAAAAAGCCAGCATGACAAATGTACAAGTGTCTAAACACACCTAAATAGAATCTCGGAGTGTGGTATAATTTGGTGTCATATATAAAGTTTTTGTCTTAAAGACTTTGAAACGTTGAAGTAATTAAGTGAATTTATATGAAAGTCAGCTCACGCTTCAGCCTCCAGTAAAGGGAGTGGTTCTTTAGAAAGCAGAGCTTTAGGATTCCTTCCGCCTCTTCCCAATGACAGTGTACCTTCTGCTAGAATGTTGTCAGTTTGCAGTATAACTTATAACTTTAAGTACCTCTTTAACATTACCTTCTCATATTATTTTTTTTTTTTTTCAGTAAAGGAGACTTCCCCTGCCTCATTTCTGTAGATAACGCAAACTCCCTAACAACCAGAACTGAATTCTATTCTGAATCCAACTGTGAATTCCAACCATCTGAGAATCACTGAGGGATTCATGACTTTAGACCTTTAGTAGTAGAAGCTAAAGGCTCATAAGTTTGTTTCAATGAATGGCAGTTGTTAATCACGTAAAAAAGTTTGTTTTCCTCTACTTTAAACCGTTTAATTTTCTAGATTTAGACCTCTCTAGCTGAGTCCTCGAACTCATGTTTTGCAGTCTGTGATTACATGTTACCGGAAGAAGCTAAACATTGAGGGCTTGACCTCTCTGACTGAGATCAGGGCAAAATTTGAACCGAACTTAAAATAAAAATAACATCCTCAGGATATTCCTCTACGTCACTGAAGTCAGTAAGGATTTTTTTACAGAAGGGCAATACACCTGAGAGTACACCTGGACTCTCCTTTGGCTGGAGGTGCTTAGTTCTTTAACCCACAAAAATGAGCCCTTAAAAGAAGAGCCAACCATACTGAAATATGGGAATTGATGTCTGTTTCATTCCTGGTATATATTAATGCCTTTTAAGAATATTGTGAAAGAGATACGAGTTCAGAGTAGGTGATAACACTTACAAAAAGGAATTTGGAGGATGTTTTAAAATATGCAAGATGATGTATACTCTTCCTCTAGTGTTGGTGTCTACATAAATATATATGAATATATTTTTATTGTTGGATGATTTAGAAATTATATTTTGCTTTCAAATTTCAATTCCTTATATAATGCTGTGAATACTTCACTTGATCAAGTGGCCTGGAGCATGTTTTTACGCATTCAAGGTTTTTAATGATTGCACTGAGGGCTTTCATTCATTTGATAGTCAAAGAGGTGAGCTTCAACAGGTTGAAGTGTTATATTTGTTTTCCAGTACTTCATCCATCTATCTATGCTGTTGAGGATGGATGGATGGATGGATGGATGGATGGAAATAGAGAATGGAAGAAGATATTACTTTGATCAACTGCTTTTGATATTCTTTATTAGATGTTCATTTTGGCTGAATTTATCAGTTTATAGGCTACTGTAGCTTAGCATTAGCACGGAATGCAATGTAGTACTTTACATCTATTAGAATACTTATGTACAATATGCACCGTATCTATAAACTGTTAAAAAATCAGTTCCTAAACAGCACCCCTTCACCCTCTCCCCTCCAAATAGTCACTTTATTAGGAGACATTTGAAGGCACTTTAATTTCAACGGAAGTGATTACACTAAATCTTGTTATACTTGATTAAAAAAAAATAATCATAAAAATAACGTGGAGTCTGATTCAGGCATTGTTAGCAATTTCTCAGCTGGGCTGGAGTCAGAGATCATTTGTGCGTTGGATGACAAATCTACTTTAGTGAGTCACTTAGGTGTGAAAATGTATAGGAGTTTGAAAATAGATGCTTCCAGTATATTGACAAGAAATAAGGAAAACAGGAAAAACGAAACCAATAATTTCAAAGAAAATTAAACACCAATCAAATATGCACAGTAAGAAACTGCATGATAAATGTAAGTATACTTAACCTTGAACATCGACGTCATATAAAATCTTCTGGGTGACAGTTCACTTATTTAGTAGGTTTCATAGTTATAAATAATTAAAGAGGATGATAATATTCTGTAATTTGTGACCTTGTTTTAACTGGAAAAAGTTGTTACTTTTCTAAAATGTAAAAGAAATAACTGGATTTATGTTTGAATGTGTCACTGCTTGCTGTTGAAGAATATTTATTAACCACATGCAAAATATTGCTTAACATTATCTTTTTGTACTTCTTATTAAAGTTAATTTAAATATAGCACACATTGTATTTTTGTTTTTAATGCTTTGCCAGCACAATTGTTTAATTCCCCTCATGGCTCTCGTCTCAAGATTTGCGTGGGGGTTTTTTCTTTGGTTGGTTTTGTTTGCTTGTTTTTAAGCAAGCCATTACAGCCTCTACGAAGGCGCTTTTTTATTAAGGATAGAATTTCCCAAAGAAAGCAAACAATATGTTGGAAAGAAAATATTCCTAACTTGGTGAGAGTTTAACAGGGTTTTCTATTAATATAATGAGAATGTCCTCATGTATTCATGTTACACATGGCAATGTTTCATGTTTTCAGAAAGTTATAAAACACATTGCTGCAGGGTATACACTAACCACCAGTTAACGCAGAACCTAAGAAACCTCCTCCTAGAGAGCTCAGTTCATCTGTGGGAGCAGGTGGGGTAACAAACCTTACTCGGAAACAACCCCAAATGTATATCCTGTTAGCAGGCTGTGAGTTTGGTTTCGGTTTCTTGTTTGTTTTAAAATGTTCCGAGTTCCAAGTCTTTCAGGGGAAAGGCTACAAATACTTCAGGGGTGGCCCTGTCTTTTTCTGTGTAGCAGCAGCTTCACATGACAAACACATAAGCGTACTTCATGGAAGACGGAAATCTTGCCTATCAGAAAGGATTTGGGGCTCCTCGTGTCGGGGGTGGGGCTATGTAATGCTCTCCCAGAATACCTGGGAATGCCGGGAGAGTGTGTGAGCAATCTATGCGGCAAATAGATAGAGTTGTAATAATTTACATTGGAAAGGATCTCTAGAGGTCATCCTGTCAAATCCCCCACTCAAAGCACAGCCACATTACGCCAAGTTGTGTGAGGCCATCTCCAGACAAGTGTTAAGCATCTCCAAGGATGGAGATCACACAGCCTCCCTGGGTCACTGTTCCTCCGTCATGGCAAAAAGACATTTCTTTATATTTAATTGGATTTTTCCATGTTGCAAATTGCGTCTGTTGCTACTTGCTCTATCGCTTCGGACTTCTGGGATGAGTGTCCATATGTATATAGTCCAGGCTGTAGCCCTAAGTGGTTTGGCTTTATCTGTAATTGAGATTGAAAACACTAACATTTGGGCCCGGGCTTCACCACTAGAGTGGCTTTCCTAGGGTTTTCTGAGCAAGATCACTGCTCAGATCCTACTTACTCGTACCCCAGAAGAGATATTTAGACTGGTGGATAACAAACTTTACGTGCTTCTCTGAATCAGGACAACATCCTTTGCATGTGTACGATGACTTCTGTCCATTAACAAGATGCGGTAGAAGAGCCTTGCTATTGCGTATCTTCACATAATCAAACTGGGACATTTTGCCCTTTCTTTCCCACAGTAAATTTTCAGGTGCTGAGGTGATAGGAAATACACATTATATCAGGTGAGGAAAAGCATCCCTTTCCTGCAGTAGAGACTGACATTGAAGTACAACACTCTCAGTGAACTCCGGTCCTAGGACAACACTGTCACCAGCACTGTTCCTGGGGAAAAGCCTAGGAACAGCACACATGCTGCATATTGAGCAATATACTGGGCAACGGGGGGGGACTGGCTCTTATTGCCATTGCATAGCTTGCCATTTCTTTGCCAGGGCTCCAAACCAAACAGCCCTTCCTTCAATTGGTGCTTAGAGTTTGGCCAACCCATGACACATGGAATTCACTGGGATGCTGCCAGCAAGAAGCTGGATGTGGTTGTTCAAACACACTGATAGGTATGTACTTGTGTTATTTGGGCATTGCTCCCTGCTTTTCCCTAGAGCTGTAAATCAGTAGCTTTTGAGTGTGTACCGACAGGGTCCTATCTCGGTTGTATGACCCGTACATTTCTTATGTATCTGTTCAGGGTATTTCCTTATTAAGAGATTTACTGATTTATTAGGACTCTGCAAATAACACCTCCTCGAGCCACCGGATGAATTTGACTTCATCTTTGTTTCTTTCCCTTCAGAGAGAATGTTGTAATATAAAGCAAGGCAACATCCTATGATAAAAATAAGGATGAAGTTATTGGTGAAGAAGCAATCTGTTCTGCTTGTCTCTTTATATATTTCCCTCTTCATGGATGCAAAAAATATATGTAGACCAAATATGCTTGGAGGGCAAAATATACTTGTAATGCTCTCATATTAGCAATCGTCCAAAGAAAGCTATTGTTCCATTGGAAAGCGTTTTTCTTTGGTTAGAATATTTTTTTCTGAATATTTCACCAGTATCAGAGAGCATTTTTATGCTCTTATGGAAAGCTGAGGGATTAATAGCCATGCAGAAAATGGTCTATAATATAATATATTTTTCCAGGAAACTTTTAATCCAAAAATTAGATTGTAATGAATGAGGATTTCTTTTCAACACCCTGCTTTATGTACAGATACGAAATAAACAGGGGCCCAGAGTAATATTTGCAGAGAAAGATGGGAAAAGAGAAGTATTTAACTAGATCCAGCATGGAAAACATTTTTGAACAGTCATCCTTTGCGTTTGCGGTGGATAGAAGCCACAGTAAAAGCGAAAGATGAATATTCATAACATTTTAAATATTGAAAAGCAACTCTGCTTTCAATTTCTTTGTAGATCTTTTGAGACCCCGGTATAAATTATTGAAGAGGAAGGAATTCAATGTCTCTGCCACTTTCCAAAGACTAGTATCATTTTTGGCTAATACTGGACATGAGTGGCAAGGGCAAAGAATTTGATTGAATATTATGAGGATTACTGTTTTGTGCAGAGCAACTTATTTAACTGCTGCACTCCTCTCCCTTCCCCCAAGTTAATATTTTGAGATAGTCAGAACTGGCAATGAAAATTCCCCTAAGTTGTGGCTTGGCATATTGCCGTTAAACCTTTCTGATGGAACACATTATCCTTCAAAATCCCTTTCTGTTCTTCCTTTCTATCAGAGCCACCTGACACTAAACAGGTTAGTGTTTGCAGAAATGACAGTGATGGAAGTTTAGAGTCAAACCATGCTGCCCGTTGCATTATAGGTAGAGTTCAACTGCTTTTACTGTCAGCTGTGTGTGGTGGTCAATGTTTCTTTTTTTTTTTTTTTAAAAGAAAAGAAGTCTGACAGCATTAATACACTAGAATAAGCGTCCACTAATGAGCCGGCGACCAAGTGGTACCGGGAATATCAAAAACTAGATCCATCTGGTGACCCTGCTGTTTACCTAAGCTGAGAGTACCTTCACACCTCCCACTAAGAGACAGCATTTAAAAAAAAAAAGTGCATTGATGACAACTTCCTGGCACAGGTGATGGGGGAACCAACAAGGGGAGATGCACTGCTGTCGCTCATACTTACAAACAAGTATGGCCTGCTTGGGGATGTGCAAGCCCTGGGTGCACTGAGCATGAAACGGTGGTGTTCAGGATCTTGAGAGGAGGGAACAAGGTGAAAAAGCAGGATGTCAGCCCTGGACTTGAAGAGAGCAGGCTGGCCCTGACTCTGATCTCCACACAGTGCTAACTCCATACTCAGCCCCAGGCTGCTGAGGGGTGTGCTTGAGTCAAGAGTCCCTTGGTAGATGGTCCTGGAAAGAAAAGGGGTCCAGGGCATCTGGTTGATTTTTAAGGATCTCCTCCTCCCAACTCAAGAAAAGTCCAACTCAGCATGCAAGTCAAGCCAAGGCAGCAGGAAGCCTGCATGGATGAACAAGTGGGTTCTGGATAAACTGAAATATAAAAAGGAAGCATACAGGAGGTGGAAGCAGGGCCAGGTGACCTGGAAGGAATATAGGAGACACTGTCTGAGTATGCAGAGACAGTCATGAGAAAACAAAAGTCCACCCGGAGTCAAATCTAATGATGGACAGGAAAGGCAAAACAAAGCCTTTCTATAGGTATCTCAGCAGCAAAGGGAAGACTAGGGAAAATGCAGGCCCACTGCATTGAATGGCTCAGGGACCCTGGTGACGAAGGACATGGAGAAGGCCAAGGAACTCAATGCCTTCCTTGCCTTGGTCTTTGTTGGTAAAACCTACCTTCAGGAATCCCAGGCCCCCGAGTCCAGTGGGAAAGTTGAGAAAGGAAGACCGCCTTGATGGAAGATCATCAGGATAGGGAACATTTAAACAAACTGGACACATACAAGTCCATGGGTTCTGATGAAATGCACCCACAAGTGCTGAAGGAGTTGCCTGATGTCACTGTGAGGCCACTCTCGATTACTTTTGAAAAAAGTCAGTGATTTGAAGTAGTTCCTGCGGAATGGAAGAAAGCCAATATTACTCCTACCTTCAAAGAGGGAAAGAAGGAGGGTCTGGTGAACTACATGCCAGTCTTCTTTACCTTGATTCTTGGGAAGGTAATGGAGCAAATAATCCTGGAAAGCATTTTCGAACGTCTTCAGGACAAGATGCTGATTGGGAGTGGTGAGCATTGATTTATGAAGGGGAAATCATGATCAACCAACCTGATACTCTTCTATGATTAGAAGACTGGCTTTGTGGAGAAGTGGAAAGCACTCGATATTGTTTATCCGACTTCAGTAAGGCTTTTGACACTGTCTTCCTATAACATCCAATTAGAAAAACTGATGAAGTAGAGGTGAGGTGCACTGAAAAGCCACTGAACTGCCAGACTCAGAGGACTGTGATCAGTAGCTCAAAGTTCACTTGGAAGCCAATCACTAGTTATTTACTCAAGGGTTGATACTGGGGCCAATGCTGTTTAAAATCTTGAATGATGACCTGGGTGATGTGATGGAGTGCACCCTCAGCAAGCTCACAGACAGTACAAAATTGGGAGGAGTGACTGATAAGCCACAGGGTTGTGTTGCCATTCAAAAGAATCTTGACAGTTTGGAGAAATGGGTAGAGAGGTACCTTACGAAGTTCAACAAAGCGAAATGCAAATTCCAGCATCAGAGGAAGAATAAATCCATGCACCAGCTGGAAAGCAGCTCTGCAGAGGAGTACCTTAGGGTCCTGGTAGACAGGAAACTGAGCCAACAATGTGCTGTTGTGGCAAAGAAGTCCAAACAGCCTCCTGGGCAGCAATAGGAAGAGCATTGCCAGCAGGTTGAGCTGCTACTCAGCATTGGCGAGACCGTGTTTGGAGTATTGTGTTCAGTGCTGGGCTCCTCTGTAGGAAAAAAAGAGACATGAACATACTGGAGCAAGTCCTGTGAAGTGCCACAAAGATGACTAGGGACCTGGAGCTTTTGAAATATGAGGAAAGGCTGAGAGAGTTAGCACTATTCAGCCTGGAAAATAGAAAGCTCAGGGGCATCTTATCCATGTGCATCAATATCTGAGGGAGTAAAGAAGACCAGACCAGACTTAGCGATATCTAGTGAAAGGACAAGAGGCAAAGGGTACAAATTGATATACAGAATACTCTATTTAAACACACAAAAGAACCTGTCTTACTGTGAGATTGACCGAGCACTGGACAGGTTGCCCAGAGACGTGGGGTCTCCACCCTCGGAGGTATTCAAAAAGCCGTCTGGATATGATCCTGAGCAACGTGCTATAAGTCACATGCTTGGAGTAGGGAGTTTAGACTAGATGATCTCCAGAGGTTCCTTCTAACTTTAGTGATCCTGTGACTTTGTGCAAAAGCTGACAAAGCTGGTGTTGGAAAGAAGAATGAACTTGCAGGTATTACATTGTTTTCTAAGCAGATCACTGTGTCTCATGGCACAAAATTAAAGAAGCTCTAGGTTGAATCTTATTTCCTCTTCTGCAAATGCGTTCTTGGCTTTCTGCCTTGGAATTTATCAACTCCAAGTTCTGTGTTAAATCTGAATATCTACAGATCCCTAAGATGAGTCATTTCCAGCTCTGAAGATCTCTGCTTTTGATCAGAGGAGATCATTTTGGCCTCTTGGATTATGCAACTCCACTGAAGCCTCCTTGCTGGGGTGGACTGTGGGGCAACCTGATACCAACAATGTCATTCCCTGTAACACATGGCTGCAAATTAATGCACTCCTCCCCTCTTCACTTTCAAACCCAAAATCTGTAAGAATAGCAGCAAGGTTTCCTTCAGATCCTGCTACCAACACAGGCTATATAGAGAAAGTATGAATAAGCTAGAAGTCACAATGATAGCTCTTTAACTCTAGAAACAGATTGACTTGAACATGTCTATTACAAAAAGAAATTAATACCTAGCTTTTTAAAAAGGAGCCTATAGATACATTGAGAACTTAATTTATCAAGCTCCCAAAGATATACCTAGCCTTACAATTGAGCCTGAGGCAGTATGTGACTGATCTTCCTTTCTGTTGCCCTCTAAGTGACCTAGCTAATGCGAAAAGTTCAGGATTTGGTTCTTGGTAAACTACAAGTTAAGAATAGTCTTGATTTAAGAAAACAAAACAAAACACAACACAACCCCAAATGAAAAAACAAATGTAGGAAGGCTTATGTGGGTATCCATAAGTGCAGATATGCATGCATATATTTCAATCTTTGAATTCTAAAACACAGAAAGAAGTGGTTGTGCGCAACAGAGGAAACATAGTCCATTTCCATGTGGGAACAAACACAGATCACTATAGTGTAGCCAGCGATTTGCTTTCTCCTTCAGAAAATGAGGAGCCTGATAGGAGGGGACAAAGGATTCAGCACAGCTCGAGTTAACACGTCAACCTTGCTAATTTGCCAAACCTGACCAAATTGCCAGCCTTCCGTAGCCTTTGGTTAGTACTTGCTTTTTAATCACACATCACACTGCAAATAAAGCATACACAGTGTCAATGGGCTCAGAAAGCAGAATTTAATATAACCTGCTACAGCTGTAGCTCAGCATAGGTCCACATGTGCTTCACTAGAAGTGACAGTCATACTTTATAAGTATGGTAGAGCCTGGATTTTGTTATGCAAGTTTGTGCTTTTATGCAAGCCATGAGTATAATATCGTGGTAAAACGTATTCCAACCAAAAACCTAATGCACATTGAACAGGGGACATAAGTTATACCTGATATTAATGAACCATGCATTATTAGAGAAATGTTCTGCATAAGCTATGGGCCTAAGTCACGGCTTTATGGCAATTATTTTTGTGTCATAATTTGTGAATGACTAAAAACCGTTGCTTGCATCACATTTTAAAACAGCTAGAGCATAACAACTAACGCCTCTTGAACCAAACTTCCTCCATCAATGAGGAAGTTTCCTAATCTGGATAGGTATAATAGTGCAAAATGATGAAACACTACTACTAATAGTGATACTAAATGCTGATTTTCTTTTTTTCTTTCCAGATTAGCTCCTTAATTTGACCAGTTGAGCTAAAACAGAGAGCGGGTGCTAGCCAAAGGGAAAGAGCGGGAAGGAGCATCCAGAGGTGAGGGAAGGACGTAGTATAGCTCCGAACCCTCAGCTTTCCCTTCCCTGTCGCTGTTCAAATCCTTGGGTGAAATCCTGGCCTGATTCCTGCAATTGGTGAAGCTCCTTTTGGCTCCAGGGTCTGTCCCCCACCTTGTTATTAGCATATATTTTTGTTTGTAATTTAGCCTTTTAAAAAAAATTTCAAACTTGTATGATAGTTTTCATAGGAGGCACCTTTCCTGTCTATCAGCAGCTTCTTTATCAACTGAGTTCTCTTTATATTTAGCAGCACGCTCCCACAGCCTGCTTGGTTAGCCAGCCAGAAAAGCAGAGTTGGCTGTCTAAACTCCATGGCCCGTATCCTGCTGGAGAGAGCAGTAACTGCACTTATGTGAACAGATCCATTGAACTCCAGGGACACGTGTGTGTGCGTGGCATTACACATCAAAGTGCGGCATCAAGTGCTGCACCTTTTCCAGCATTAGCTGCATATAGTAGGACACTAATTTTAGGGGTACTAGGATTTTTGCTAATTCTACAGATATTTTTTCCCTACATTAAACAAATTTAGGAAAAAATAGCTGTATGTCCCGAATTCCCACAACAGCCAACACAGTAGGCAGACCATCACTACTGCCCCGTTTCTTACCTTGTACGCTGATGTCTCGTTTTTCCTTCGAACAGCAGCTTCTATTCCTTGCAGTTGCGAAGAAAACCTCCAAGTTCTACGCTCAGCACCAAAAGTTACAGCTCTCCCTGAATCTGCAATCTGACTCAATAGATCACTTCTGAGAAGTGTCATTTTAGTGTGTTGTGGACTAATCAGTTAATCATTTAAGTGGTACTCCAATTAAGATAATTTAAGTCATTTGAGCAAGGAAGAGGTTTGTTTCCTCTGCTAGGCTACAAATACATACTTTTAACTGTCTATAGTGCTTAGGAGATGGGAAAGAGGAAATCACAGAGAAGAGCAAACTGAGATTTATGTAGTCCTACACTATTATGAATCAAACAGAACTAAGTATTGCAGGTTGTAAGGCAAGGAAGAACTTATTTAAAAGTACTTATAAAAGTTATTGGAAAGCTGTAGATCCTTGTCCTCTAATAAGGACCATTTCCCACGGTGGGACACAGACTAGAATTGCAGCTACACCTTGTTTTGGTGGTGGTAGGGAGAATTCTTTTGTCCACCACAGAAAAGCCAGTGTGTGAGAAGGCTTTTCAAATGTTTCATGTTGTCAGCTCTTTCTTCTTTATTGCACGACTAGATATCTTATAACACTTTGATATTGTATGATTATTAGTCTAAAGTTGCATGAAATTGCCCTTTTTATGTTAAGATCCTGCAACTGAATCGATGTTTTGCCTGCTATTCACTCTCCATTTTCACAACGAAAATTTCAAAATTGTCCATTCACTGTTGTAGAGAATTAGTGACAATTAGGTGATCTCCATTTATTCTGAGCTTATCACAATACCACAAAGCACTGACGACTTGAAATTATTGCCTTTCTCACTACTCACCCATTACACTTGTTGCTAAAGCCTAAGTATTTACACCTGAAGCATAGTTGCTTTGTTGCCAAATTATAATGATGGCAACATATTAACTTTCAAGGCCAACGATTATGATGCACATATCAATATTCTTTTAATTATTTCACTGTTGATGAAATAGCGATTATCAATGCTAAAGGAATCATCATAATTAAATGAGAATTTACTATGAGCGATATTTTGTTAATTTTAGCAGTGTATTTGGGTTATGATGGGAAGTATGTCTCAGCTATTACTTACCCCACTAACTCCTGTTGCAGATTTTGATCTTTTCAGAGTTTCCACCTTTTTTTATTAGCTGGACTTGTTTTATAAAGGTGGATAAACTATTCCCTTCCCACACTGGATGTTGGTATTTGATTTGTCATGGTAGTAATTATACCTGAATCCTTTACACCTGCTCCAGCACCAATTGACTATTATATCCTTGCATCCAATTACATTTTCCAGTAACGATTAATTTATTTTTTTTTTCATTGTGGTATGTGATTCAACTACAGATTGAATACTGCAGTTCAGAACATTCAGAAGTCTCCTTCATCAGAATTTATATTGATCAGTGGTAAAGGAATCTTATAAGTTTTCACTCTAATTAATACATGATATATATATTATTCACATTGATTAATGGTTTAATTTGCAAGTTCACTTATTGATTACAATTTCTAAAATGTAGGCCACATATAAAATCTAAAACAAAAGGCTCAGTCCACCTAAAGATTTCTTCAGTGGGGCAATGGGTCAGTGCATATTGGAATTACATACCTGTATTAGAAGAAATTACCATCAGATGACGAAGTCTGCTTTGTAGCCATTTCTTGAGGAAAACCATAGCATTTGATTTTGGAATTAAGTACAGCATTATATGCCAAACAACCAAGGAGGCTGGAGTCGCACAGGCTAGTAGGATTTTTTGACCTGGTGGGCACCTGACTTTAGAAGCTATGTGATGTTCTCATCTGTAATTGCCTACACGTCAAATTTCAGTTATGGAAAATATAAAATCAAACAATATTAAGTACCAGTCCTCCACCTTGTGCCTCACTAGCTCAGACTTCTGCTTGAATTACAGAGCAAGCGCTCCTAGGTCACAGCTGAAGAAGGCTGGTTTGGGTTGCATTCCCACCTTGCTGAACTTCAAAGGCTCCCTGTCATGGGGTCATTTCAGCCTCTGACAACAGTGACCTGACTACTCCCCAGAGGAAGGCACTAGGTAGGCCTACATTTAGGGGAAACTTGTAGTGACCCAAACACAGAGCAGGATACTGTTGAATTTCAGTTGAATTCTTTGTTACCCATTTCAGGTCTGATTTACTCATTTGCTCATTTGGTGGTTACTTTCATCAGGTAATCCTGTTTAAATTAATGGAGCTCCTCATAAAGCACTTTCCTGCCCAGGTGGGCCGCAAGGGCAGGTCTGGTCTATGTGACTGTGGTTTTTGCCTCCAGGTTCTCAGGTTCCTTCAACACCAACAGGCACCTTGAGGGACCACTGTAGGTGAGCAAAGCTTAATGGCTCTCTGTCCTACATCTTGTGGGGTCCTGCTGATCTGTGACAGTTTATTTGTTTTAGTAAGCGAGCCACTGATAACTGGCTGTGGAAGATAATTGCCCTGCCGATCACCCTTTCATGGTGCAGGTGTACAGAAGGTCCACAGTTGCTTCTCTGCTGTCAGACCTGCTCACTTGTAAGCTTAATTGCAGTCCCAAAGGAAGAAGGATGGGATGGAGTGAGGGTGAGGCCATTGCTCGGTCCTCCCATTGCAGCGGTCCATAGCGCTGTCTTGTTGCAGGAAAGACGATGACTTTTTTTCATAGGAATTGCACTGAGAATTGTCTTCAATCTACCTAATCAAGGAACGACGCTAACAGTTAAGCCTGAAGGCATTATCTAGCCTTCAGGGACCATTATTGTTCATATTTTGCCATTTTGCATAAAAGCTTTTAAAATATAATGCAATGTTGAGGCTGTAAAAAAATAACCTGGATGTCTGTTTAGCATCCCACTCAAACGACATCTCAGTGAATTCCCTACCAAAAAAAAAAAAAAAAAAAAAAAAAAGGAAAATGGTTTAAATGAAAGAGCAAAAAGCTATAGAAATCACATCTGTTGTATGGTACAGTACCACAGGGAATCAAAGAAAAGGAAAATGTGCAAAGCAGCTAAGAAAAGAATTACTTTAATTGGGAAATAATTGGAAAGGGGGAATCAAGAAGAATACTTCAGAACATGACTCACACTATTTTCATAGCAAGTTACAAAAAAATTGCCTAGAAATTCAGTATATTATTTGTATGTTTAAATATTTCTAATAGATTTTAAAGATAAAATCTTAGAAAATGTTCTTATTTCTAATCCGGACTGCCTCCCAGTCTGACTTACCTTTAAAGAATTGATGCTTCAGAAAATCTGACTACATAAAGGAATGTGATTTACTGATACATTTGTTTTAAAAATTAATTCAGTAAAAAGCACAATAGACATTTTTCTTGCCAAGCCAGAAATATGATGCCTATGATGCCTAAGGCAGGGGGGGTGGAACTCAATGATCTTCAAGGTCCTTTCCAACCTAAACCATTCTATGATTCTATGATTCTATGATCATTTCAGTAAAGTGTTAAATTAGAATCATAGAATCATATAATGATTTGGATTGGAAGGGACCTTAAAAATCATCTCATTCCGACCCCCCGCCATAAGCAGGGACACCTCCCACTACACCAGGTTGCTCAAAGCCCCATCCAGCCTGGCCTTGAATGCTTCAGGGATCCACAGCTTCTCCAGGCAGCCTGTTCCAGTGCCTTGCCACCCTCACAGTGAAAAATGTCTTCTTTATATATAATCTAAATCTATATCTACCCTCTTCCAGTTTAAAACTGTTACCTCTCATCTTATTGCTACAATCCCTGATAAAGAGTCCCTCCCCAGCTTTCCTGTAGGGCCTCTTTAAGTACTGGAAGGGGCTATAAGGTCTCCCTGGAGCCTTCCCTTCTCCAGGCTGAACAACTCTCAGCCTGTCTTCATAAGAGAGGTGCTCCAGCGCTCGGATCATCTTTGTGACCCTCTTCTGGACCTGCTCCAACAGGTCCATGACCTTCTTATGTTGGGGACTTCAGAGCTGGACGCAGTACTCCAGGTGGAGTCTCAAGAGAGTGGAGTAGAGGGGCAGAATCACCTCCTTTGACCTGCTGGCCACACTTCTTTTGATGCAGCCCAGGATACAGTCGGCTTTCCGGGCTGCGATTGCGCATTGCCGGCTCATGGTGAGCTTCTCATGAACCAACACCCCCAAGTCCTTCTCCTCAGGGCTGCTCTCAATCCTCTGCCCAACCTGTATTTGTGCTTGGGACTGCCCTGACCCACGTAAAGGACCTTGCACTTGGCCTTGTTGAACTTCATGAGGTTTGCGTGGGCCCATCCCTCAAAACTGTCAAGGTCCCTCTGGATGGCATCCCTTCACTCCTGCATGTCGACCTCTCCACACAGCTTGCTGTCGTCAGCAGACTTGCAGAGGTGCACTTAATCCCACTGTCCATGTCACCGACAAAGGTGTTAAATAGTGCCGGTCCCAATACCAACCCCTGAGGAACGCCACTCGTCACTGGTGTCCACTCCTCGAGTGCGACCATCCAGCCAATTCCTCATCCATCGAGTGGTCCATCCATCAAATTAGGGTTAAAAATGGAGATTGCACAAGCCACATTGTATACACAAGCATGAAAGCAAAGTTTCTCATTCATAGGAAACACCTATAACCAACATAAATGAGAAAAGTCTTCTATGAGAGAGATCACTGATGCTTTAAGGATTATTTTTAAAGTAATCATCATTGATATTAGCAAAATATAAAAACTGTATAACTTTTTCATCCTCTCTGCTCATGCAACTGTATAATACTCTTTAAAGCATAAAAATATTTAACAGGCACCTGGATTTCAGTAAATTTAATGTGGGATGAGAGTTGTATTTTCATTTCATGGTATATTTCCCTCATTGTGAATCAAAAATTCAGTCCAGGGAATTCTCATTAGTTAGATAATTAGGGAGTAAGTCAAATTTATCTCAAACCCAATGCGACAGAATATGAATATCAGTATTGTATTATTTATGAATAATTTAAAGTAAGTATTTAAGTGTTTAGGGAAATGTATTGCTGACTTCTATGGCAACTCACATCCTGCTTAAATTTCTGAATAAATGGACCCTTGATTTCATTTCTTCCCCCGGGCAGATGATGGTGCAGAGATGTAGCTCTCACCTGGGCGTGTTTCCTCCCACACAAGCACGCATGAGGAAAGAGAAATGCAGATTCTTTACAATTCATGCAAAAACATTTATCTGTTTTTCTGAGTTTGTCTTTCTTCTTCTATACCTTTTTCTTCCCAAAAAGTTTAATACTTAGATGTGCTTTTGATTCAGAAGCCATGTTACGGAGATTTTGGAAGAGGGGGCTGCACTGTATTGGACTTTATACTTGAGCAGGGAGCTTTTGTTACAGTTGACTTTTAGAAAACCTTCCTCTACTTAAAGTGCCTCCCTTTTTGTTCTTGCAGCCTTCTATCAGGTTACAAGAGGCTATATAACAAAGGGGAGGTTATGTAATAATGTACCGCTTCAACTAAAATGTATTTCATATTCATTCTTCACTACTATATATCCCTTTCATAGTCATACTTGATAGTCACCATCAATAAATTCAGGGTTAGATTGTACCTCTCAAGGTGACTCGTGCAGGATAAAGGCAGTTGTTATTGTGTTTCAGCTCTTTGTAATGCATGTAGAAGGCAAGCAGGGTTTTATCAAAAGAAAACTATTTCTGTTTCGTGCTTTTTTTTCAAAGCAGAAAGCCAGACAAACAGAAAACTATTGAACTTGCACTTTCTCAAAGAAAACTTGCTGAGCAATTGAGGACAAATAGCTTTTTCCCAAATCAGTTTGTTTAAATTCCATTTGGTTCAGGGCTTTTTGTTTCATTTTGGTTTTTTTCCTAGCACATTTCATCCTAGTTAATTTTTCCATAGATTAGTGAAAAGAATTCTTCCTTAGTGCCAAGCTTTTCCCGATCTTTTCCAATCTTTTATAGCTTTGGGCTTTTCCAAAATTGCTTGTTTCAATTCCATTTGTTTGGAGGTTTGGTGTTCAGGTTTTTTTTTTTTTATTTGGGTTTTGGTTGTTTTCCTAACATGTTTCATTCTAGTGAATTCCTTCTTAGCTTAGTGAAATGGATTTTTTCTTGGCTTCAAACTGGAAGAGGATAGATTTAGATTAGATATTAGAAAGAAATTTTTCACTCTGAGGGTGGTGAGGCACTGGCACAGGCTGCCCAGAGAAGCTGTGGCTGCCCCATCCCTGGAGGTGTTCAAGGCCAGGCTGGATGGGGCTTTGAGCAACCTGGGCTGGTGGGAGGTGTCCCTGCCCATGGCAGGGAGGTTGGAACTGGATGATCTTCAAGGTCTCTTTCAACCTAAACCATTCTATGATTCTATGATTCAATACTAAACATCATATTTCTTTCTATAAAATTGTGAGAGCTTACAAGAGCATTTCCGAGTCCCCTATCTCCCCTCAGACCCACGGAAGATGAGATTCAATGCGCCCCTCACTTCTGAAGCACAGAACTCTGGGGAAGACGCACTTTTATTTTCAGAAACTTCTTCATGCATCAGAGAGAAGTCAGTAACAGGCAAACCTCAACTACATAACATCCTTTGCCGTTAGTTTGAAGGTATGGAGGCGTAAGCATTTATAATGTATGTAAAGCCATAATCCTTTCCTTCGCTTCTCTGAATCATCTGAGAAATTCTACCTGGTTCCCCTACGCCGGCTCAGCCGCAGGATCAGGGAAGGGATAAAGCAGGAGCTTTCGGGGCTGCAGGTGGGTGCGAAAGATGAGGCGAGCCCCTGCTCCTGCGGGGCAGCAAGGGCAGGCGGGGGACGGCCACCGCTTCTGCTGCGCCCGAGCAGCCAGGCTCTCCGCTTCCCCTCTTTCTCCTTTGCAAACTGACTTCAGACTGTGCAAGGCAGGCGGCAGGTTAGTGTGTCCCGTCCTTTTTTTTTTTGTTTTTTTTCAGCAGAAGAGAGGGCTCAAGTAAGAGGAAACAGCAGTAATGAAAGTTATGCCAAAAGCCTGTGGTGGAGAATTACAGCGCGTTTCCTGGGGAGAGTGGGAGAGCTTACCAAGACATAAAAGAGAACATGCATTTAAGTCAATTAGAGGATCCATATCATTACATGTTTTGTTTTTTTTTTCTACAGAAACCAAAATTTGCCCAGAAAGGGCCTAGAGATGATTCAAACCCTTATTAATTCCCAGCAAATCCCATGCTAGTACTCTGTAATAAAAATGATCGAGTACATTTGTTCTGAAAGCAAGATAGTAGGTGCCTGAGAAGTGCCTTTGAGAATAAAATTCCCTCTACGTGTATCAGATGTTAGCAATCATTTTACTTGATGTATTTTGGCAAAGTAGCTTGCTATATTTTTTTTTCATTTAGAAGCAAGTGGAATTGTTTAAGTACTGGAATAATGTGGGAGACAATTAGAAATAGTAGCAAGTATTAAATAGCCCTAAAGGAGCTTCTTGGCTCATAAAACTCACAATATCCTGACAAGGGATATTTAACTTAAGTTTATTTAAGGTATTTTCTACCTCCTCCAACTTGCCCAGTGTCTCAGATTATTTCTGAAACGTAGAGTGATAGAGTATATTAATTCTCGCACTCGAATTCCTTGGACTGGTCTCCAGGGAATTCTCTTAAACCAGATCACATTACAGCTTTTGATAAAATGCAGTTCAGACTTTTACCTTTCCTTTCCTTCAGCTTTTCCATTCCCAATTCAGTTAGTCAGAATTGCATGAAAAACAATTTTATTTCGCTTGTCCTTTAACTTGCCTCACAAGAGTTCCTCTCACTTTGCGCGCCCAAAGCACCCATCTGTATTTTCTTTTTTTTTTGCCTGGGCAGGAAGAGTGAAACGGTCCCGGCATTTCCTTCTGGAGAAATAATAACAAAGAAAGGTTATCTTCAAAATCTCCTTCTCGCAGGTATGTCTTCTGAAGTTCGATTCTGAGGTTGATGAGGCTTTTGCTCACCCGTGAGGCTCCTCCCTCCGACACTGTAAAGCTCCCGGGAGTCTGACCACAGGCAGTGCCCCGCCGCTCGCGCTTCAGCCCCGGAAAGGGAGTTGTTGGGGTAACGCGTCACCAAATGTCATTCCTCGGTTCTGTTGTGGATTTCTCTTGCTACTAAATTTACCGACACAACTTGCTTGCGTTTTAATTGCGTTTTCATTGGCACGAGCGTTTTATGGTTGTTGGCAAAAGAACATTTAGAACTCATTGTCCGTAAACAGAGCAGGTTTTGTCAGGATGTTAGAGCTGCTACACGATACCCAGTCACCACGGCATCTTCAAGATGCTGTGTTTAAAGCTCAGCTGGTAACTTTGCAATGAATTTTAAGTGGGAACGGTTTGTTTTCCATGAACAACAGGTACAGTTGGGAGATGACTAAGCAGTCGCCAAGTTCAGTGCCGCGTAGCGTAAAGGATGAGGGAGCACAAGCGGCCTTGTCTTATCCCAGGCACTTCCCTTTAGAGTGTATGAAAAATGACTTGAGACATATATTAATACCCAGGTAGTGACTGTGCTCTGCAAGAGCTGTCTTTTAAAAGACTTGTTTGTCTGCTATAGTATCCAACAGTTTGTTTTTCTTTTCCTACAGTGAGTTTCCACACTTAGATGTCATTGCAGTCTTGAAGAACTACTACTTTAATCTGCTGAATGCTGGATGGTACCTAAGGGATTTTAAGACACCACTTAAAGTCAGCTTTTATAGCTCTTTTATGCTTTATGACTAACACAGCTATTTTGAAGTGGAAAGAATGCCTACAAAGTAGATACAGGGGAAAAAAAATACGCTTAGGCAATTCAGAATAGGGAATGGAACAAGCAAACACATTAATAATTTGCTATATTTAATCACAAGCTACCGTATTACTCCCTTAAAGGAAATTTCCTGAAGATATTCTCCTTAAAGATTATTGACTTATGTTAGGATGACAGATTATTTAAGAAATTCTGTGAACTGAAGGAATCAGACACGTCAGGGAGGTAAAGAAACACCAATTCCCTGGAAAGACCTTTTGCGGGGGTTACGTATTTGGTGGGCTGCTATATTTAAAGATACATTATAAAGAATGTGCTGTGGTATACAAAGCGATTTGTTGTTCTTCAGTAACTGTGCCTTGGTCTGACTGGCTGTGATTTTTATCAAGGACTCCAGCAGCTCATTTCATAAATATTTGCCACTATTTTATAAACATTTGTTTTCCCCAAACTGCCTCTACTAGTGAAATTATCCCCAAACAAATATCAAAGATATAAGGAACTTTTTTGTCTGGTTTTCTCACTTGTGTCTCAGAAACGTTATCATTTTAGATAGAAGGCTTCTGCAGTCAGGAGGAAGCAGGGCTTTCTGTGCAAAGGGAAGAGTTTGACCTCTAGGGGCTGGGGGTAACCATGACAGTCTTTTCACCAAATTGCCGCTATTCTCATTCTGATTGTCCTGGCATAAAAGGTGACGAAACACACCTACTCCCTAGGCCCTCATATATGCACAGCACTTCATTAAAAGAAAAGCTATCCTATTAATCTGTATATGATCACGCTGGATATATGTGTTAAGAAGCAAAAGAATAAAAGGTACCCAAAATATACTACACATCTTTAAGGAGCAATACATCCAAATTACAATCACACCTCAAGGGTGGGTTACCAGACCAAACGCTCTGTCCAGTGTATGTGGGCTAAAGAAATACACCTTATGCAAAGTCAAGAATTTATTGATAGTCCAATTAAAGTGTTAGAAATGTAATCAAAGACATTGCTAATCTAGTTACAATGATGTTGACACACACAGTCAAAATTATCTAATTACAGCTATTTCTCATCTATAATGCAATTGTTGAACACAGACTTCCTAGTACCTATCCTTGTTTCTTTTATGCTCACCTTTTTTATTCTGGCTCAGTAGATTGACGCTGTTACTCTTTCTTAAGCATAACATAATAGTGGAGTGGATTTATACGACGGATCCAGCATCTCAGGTGCTTTGCTGGCAGGAACATGGTGGTTATAGTAGGACTTCTTCCTCCTCGTTTCTGGTTTCACTTGGGGTTATTTTTATATGTTTCCTGAAAAACTTATTTGGTCTTTCTTCAGCGGTCTACAAATTTCTTGTTATTGAGTTTTAGGATATATGGCATATTTTTCATGTGTCGGATACTTGTCTTTTGCTGTCTTTGTTATCCCTAGATCCAGTACTACCCTGGTCTGTAGCCCTAAGGCTTCTGCTGTCAACCTGCTCTTGCAATTGCAAGGCCCATTCTATCATCTTGTGCTTGAATTTTTCAAGGGCCCTGGATTTTTTTTTGTTTGTTTTTTTTTTTTTTTCAAAAGTCTTGGAGCTGTACTTTCCCAATAATGTAATTAACGTTATATTAGCACAACCTAGTCAAGCGTACATCCTCGTTCAAGGGTTATTCAAGAGTTCACCCCACAAAAAGAATGTTTCACAGGCACATCTAATTGTATACCAATATATTTTGGTAACCACTTGTTATTAATATGTATTAGTTATGGCATGATCACTGTTATCAAAACTGCTTTACAACAGGAGGGATTTCAGTCACTAGAATTGGAGTAGCTATTTTAAAGAGTTTATAGTGTGTTACTTTTGGTGACCATCCTAATGCATGTTTATAATTTGTCAGTGTGAGTTAGTGGCTTCTAGAGCTCAGAGCAGATTTGAACAGTTGAACTCAAATCCTTAGTGAACTTTGCACGTTGTCAAAAGCTGTGTGGGATTAACAGCGGAGTAATTGTGTTTGATTGAACTGCATATGCAAAATTCATTGGTGGGCAGCACTAGGATGCTATTCCTAACTCACTGATTCCAACTCATTGTTATTACAAACGTGATTTAATTCTGGTCGCAAGCTTAACAGTTGTTTGAAATGCTTTTATGATTTGCACAGGTAATGACACCACCAGGTTAGTAACATAGAACAAGGGCAGCCTGATATGCCTATTACCAAGTCCGCTCCCATCCAAGACAAGACATTTTGACAATTATGTATTCCAAATAGGATTTGGAATTCCTTACCAAAAACAGTGGACTGGCTCCATTAGGAGAAAGAACTATAAAAATAAAACATCCCAGCTACCAGGAAAATTTGTGGGAAGAAGTAAAGCTTGTTGCAGAGAAGAAGGAGAACTGGGAAGCAAACTCCTAAGAGCTGTATTAGTAGAAGCTCTTCAGGGGACAAGATTTTGAGCTGATTTTTTAAAAGAATATTTGAATAAGTTTGGCAAGGAGTTGAGGAGGGTTTAGTGAAAGACTTTAAGGCATTAAAAGGTCCTAAAACTTACAGCATTTAATGGAAAAATAGTGTCTGAAGACCTGGTGGCAGAACACTCCCCTTGTGTTTTGAGAATTCTGCTCAAAAAAGTTGACCCTTCTTCAGGGCTTCAGGCACCAAACATCAATTCTCTTAGTCCAGGAACCAAAAATTCAGAGAGCTACTTATACCTAACATTCTGATTCAGAACCACATTGCAAACGGATCATTAAACCAACCTACCTCATCTCTCACCTCCTCTAGTTCTTTGTTGAACAGGTGCTAAGTGCTCTTTGCTTTCAACTTGTCTGTTTGACAAATACAACTATGCTAAATCCAAAGCAACTGCACTTAACCTCTGTTTTGCTTGAAATTTTTCATAATTTTTTCAGACTTGGTGAAGACATCGTGTACTTGCAGGCTTGTATGCTTTCTCCAGCTTTTACAGCTGCTCTAACACACTATCTTATATTTATATCCCTCAGAAGAGACAAAAATCATCACAACAGATGTGTTCTGGTATCCTGGGTGATAGACCAATATGGGGATAAGGTTGGGCAATCTACATGCAGTATAAGATTCCAGGCTTGCAGGCCTGAGGAATATTTTGGGCTCCTACACAAAAAAAGCAGGAATAAGATCTGAAATTTAAAACCAGACTAGAAGGTATTGGAAAGTCACCATTACTTAGAGGGATGAGGACTATGAATGCTCCTATAGCCATGGATGAAGGACTAAAACTGGAAACGGCAGAAGGAAATATATCTTCCTTACTTAGCTTGCACATACCTCTCTCTGCTGTGGGAAACGGAGATGCTGCGATCTACTGTCTATCTAGAGAGACTAGATGGACAGTTTGTGACAAGAAAGAGGCAAGGCATCCTGCAATGGGTAAAGAAGCATTCAGTCCCATGAAAGCAAAGACAGGCACTTCACACTGGGGACAGAAAGCCTTCTGCAGACCCAGCCTGGAAACATCTTCCAGTCACATAAACCTAAGGATGTCACGCAAAATGGTAGAAGCTTCTTAGTTTAACATTTGGGTTTAGTTCACCTATCTAAGATGATGATAAACACCGAGAAGTACCATGCTGTCCGTTACTACGGTTATTCTTGTAGCCAGCAGGGTGAAGAAGAAGAAAAATTGCCACAGGCATGTATATGATGAAAGTGGGAAAGGCCTACTCACCTTCAGAGAAGTGATAGGTAGAGTTAGTTGGGCACATTCATCTATGACTTGAAGATTTTCAAAGTGAATTAGAGAAGTGTGGGGTTTCACTCCAAATAGCTGCACTGTGGAGAGAAGAGGCTGTACAGTGGGCCATAAAGCAGAAGGGAGATTCTGATCATATGGAGCTTCCAGAAATTGAGTACACTCTACTGATTTGTCAGAAGCAGTAATTACCAGTAGTGCCATCTACAGTGAACAACATCGGAAGAAATGGGAGAGAAGGACTAGTCATGCAGCCAAACTGTATATTTGTTATGCAGCTGAGAAAGAGAAACTGGATCCTCCAAAAGAGAATTTTCTCCCTCTCCATGGACTACATAAGGGTCCTGGAAAATAAATCTCTTAACCTAAGCATTTCAGAACAACATCAAAGTCAATTGTATGTCACTTTTGTGTAGTCACTTGCTAAACTGGCATCTTAGTTGTTCACTTCCCAAGTGTTAACTGTTAAAATAGCTGTAACATTATAAATATCTCTGGTTTCATGGACACAAATGCAGAAAAAATATTTGAAATATTTTTATATTGGGTGGACCAATGCAGAATTGCAAATCACAGAGCTTGAGGTAGTCATACAACACCGAGCTTTCCAACAGTGGTCACCTGCTTAGTTGGTGGCAGAGTAAGAGTAACAGAAGTCATTTCTCCTGGTGTGAGATGGTACTTCTTCAGTATGAAGAATGACTCTCATGGTTAATTTTAGCTGATTTATTTATCAGATTCAGAGACAGCATAAATGTCTAGACCAAAAGAATGAGCTGGGCTGTCACTCCCTCGCACCCCATAGGTAAGAAGACACTGTGCAACAGGATTACGTGTGCTGTACCTATATTTCAGGTAAATAGAAGTCCACAGGGCTGCCAATTCAGGTCTTACCATGATCTGTATATGTGCACCAAGACCGAATACATGTGATCGATGTCTACAGCAGCAGACTCTTTGTTTCTTGCCTTTTCTTTCTTTCTTAAAACCTCTACAAATGTAAACAAAGAAGCCACCAGATTAACTAGCTAATCTGTATAAAACAGCAGGTATAAAATAGAAGGAGGTTCAGCAGCATGATTTTCTCTTACTCTGATAGGAAAATTACTATTAAAAGCCCCCATCACAATTTACAACATGAAATTTGTACCTGTGTGTTAGTTTACTTTTTCTGACCTGTTCATCCCAGGAGCACTACAGCATTGCAGTCATAACGCCATACTTATGGCTGAGAGGACAGCATGTGTGCTAATAAAGAAATGTGGTAGCTTAAATAATTGAGGACAATAAATCAGTTTAGTTTTAGCTTAGCACTTGGCTACTGACATAATTTTGCTTATTCTCAGGAGCGCCTCTCCATTTGTAGATACCGATATTAACGAGGTCAAGTTGTACCTTCCAGAAGATAAGCTATAACTTGGATTTAATTACTTTGCTTTCCAAACACACATACTAGTAAACCACGTAGATGACTTTTTAAAACTTTACTTTTTTTTTTTTTTCCTATGGAGAGATAAAGGCAGTAAGATTGTTTCTGTATAGTCATTTTTTTTACCTGGATTACTTCTCCAAGGAAAATTTGACAATATTTCAGGAAGCATTCTTACAGGATAAAAGCTTATCCTGCTATCTTCAAATGCCTCTAAACAAGAACAAAAGGCAATCACAACAACATATATTACATTAGGTGCATCTAGTAAGATGTCGTACCACTTTGTATTATCAAAAGTCTATGCTGCAATTTACCTATGGATTTATTTTCAATACATTCTTGATCACCAAGGGCTTGAATAGGATTAATGAACTCATCTGTCCTCAACAGATGCAGTACGTAAGGTCACCGGCTTGTCACAAATCTTGACGATGATATGCTTGTGAATAGGCAGCTTACTCTGAGTACAAGAAATGGGTGTTCCTGGCTCGGACATTCACACACGGCTCCAGCAAGGATACTTGCTGCTAGGAGGAATCTCCATCGTCCCAAGAAGGCAAGCGGCTTTACTTTTTGAAGACAGTTTTTAGTGTTTACTCACCATGACAAAAATGTTGTGTGATATCTATTGGGCAGGGGACTACACCACGGCGACTCAGAACTATTTGGCAATTGCAGTCAGCTCCGGCAATCCCTGCTATTTGTGCAGCTCTGACTCACTTCATCTGGGGCTTACGCAGGGACTACTGCTCGGCATAACGTGGCAGTGACTCAAGGGCAAGAGACAGCATGAATGCGCCTTTTCCACTGGTGCTACATTTATTCCAAGGGGCAGATCTCATTCTGTTGCTGACCCAGACTATGGACCTACAGCAAAGCCTTGAACCAGCTAAAAGCTGTCTCTCGTTCTTGCCGTGGTTCAGCTAGAGAGCGCAGCTGGACTTCAGGTAATGCTCCCAGTCCAGGCTACAAATGTCAAAACCTGCAGGCAGGACTTTATCAGAAGACAAAATAAGAGTTTACCGGAAGAAATCTGTAGAATGAGTAAAGGCAAGCAAGGTTCATGACGGAAACAAGGCTCTGCAGAAAGACAACACCGACAAGAGTGACTGCCTTTATATCTGTCTGTCTTTTTTTGTCTTTCCATAAGATTTTACACTTAAACCCTGCACTTTTGACTAAGTGGAATGTGTGCAAGCACCACTGAAATTTAACAAGGTAGTTGAAGAAATTATACAAAGCCACTGATACTATAGTAGACACTTTGACAAAATTCTGGGGCGAGAAAGTTACAAGTCGGAAAAATGGAAGTGAGTGTATGGTCCTCTTAAAATAATCTTTTCTTAGCAGAAAAAGTGTGATCCAGGAGGAGCTGCAAACTTTCTTGTAGACATCCAGGTCCTGGTATTGATCTGGGAGGAAGTGGGGACTATGATAAAGAGTTGTGGGTGATGGATAGTGGGAATTCTTCAGCTATGGGAAAAACTGTCAAATTCTGCACGAATGGCAGCTTCTACTCGACAGCTGTCATAGACCTGTGACACACTGAGCCTGGCAGCCATTCACATACTGCTGTCTTTGCAGTACTTCCTAAAGAAGGCGGCTGACATCTGGGTGGACAACACTTTGCCAGGAGCTAATGAGTGCTTAATGGTGAAAAAGGATTAGTATCACGGAATACCGAATCACGGAATTTTCACAGTTGGAAGGGACCTCTAGAGATCATCTAGTCCAACTCCCCTGCCAAAGCAGGGTTGCCCAGAGCACATTACTCAGGACTGCATCCAGGCGGGGCCTGAAAATCTCCAGGGAAGGGGACTCCACAACCTCCCTGGGCAGCCTGTGCCAGTGCTCTGTCACCCTCACCGTAAAGAAGTGTTTCCGTGTATTTGAACGGAACTTCCTGTGTTCTAACTTGTGCCCATTGCCCCTCGTCCTGTCACTGGGAACCATTGAAAAGAGCCTCCTTCAACCCACCCTTTAGATACTTGTATGCCATAAGGTCTCCCCTCAGCCTTCTCTTCTCCAGGCTAAAGAGTCCCAGCTCTCTCAGCCTTTCCTCATAAGGCAGATGCTCCAAGCCCTTAATCATCTTAGTTGCCCTTCGCTGGACTCGCTCCAGCAGTTCCCTGTCCCTCTTGAACTGGGGAGCCCAAAACTGGACACAGTATTCCAGTTGTGGCCTCACCAGTGCCGAGTAGAGGGGGAGAATGACCTCCCTCGACCTACTGGCCACACTCTTCCCTATGCAGCCCAGAATTCCATTGGCCTTTTTGGCAACAAGGGCACATTGCTGGGCCATGGATGATTTACTGTCTACCACAACCCCCAGATCCTTCTCCTCCGAGCTGCTTCCCAGCAGGTCCGCCCCTAACCTGTACTGGTGCCTAGCATTCTTCCTCCCCAGGTGCAGGACCTTGCACTTGCTTTTGTTGAACCTCATTAGGTTCTTCTCCGCCCAGCTCTCCAGCTTGTCCAGGTCACGCTGGATGGCAGCACAGCCCTCTGGGGTGTCAGCCACCCCACCCAGTTTGGTATCATCAGCGAACTTGCTGAGGATACACTCTGCCCCCTCATCCAGGTCATTAATGAATATATTAAGCAAAATTGGACCGAGTATTGACCCCTGGGGGACACCACTGGTTACAGGCCTCCAACTAGACTCTGTGCCGCTGATCACAACCCTCTGAGTTCTGTCCCGCAGCCAACTCTCAATCCACCTCGCTGTCACCTCATCTAGCCCATACTTCCTCAGCTTCCTAATGAGGATGTTATGGGAGACAGCGTCAAAAGCCTTGCTAAAGTCAAGGTAGATGACATCTACGACTCTCCCCTCATCCAGCCAACCAGTTATAACATCATAGAAAGCTATCAGATTGGTCAAGCATGATTTACCCTTGGTAAATCCATGTTGACCACTTCCAATAACTTCCTGTTCCTCAATGTGTTTGGAGATGACATCCAGAATGAGTCGCTCCATAACCTTCCCAGGGACAGAGGTGAGACTAACTGGTCTGTAGTTCCCTGGGTCCTCCTTCTTGCCTTTTTTGAAGATCGGAGTGATGTCAGCCTTCCTCCAGTCCTCAGGCACCTCTCCTGTTCTCCATGACCGTTCAAAGACAATGGAGAGTGGTCTAGTAGTTAGAAGAAAAGTTTTAAAGTAAAGGAACTATGAAACAGAATAGATTAGAAAAAGAATTTTAATTTACATTTTATTTTATTAAATTATAATTATATTTTTTCAGACTAAATAAAGAATCTGTTTTACATAGTAAATACAGTGTGGTAATTGAGGTGAAGCTTCACAAAAACATGCAATGCTTTTAACAGCTATTAGGGAAATCAAAGACACTAACATCCGGAGTATCACTTGCAACACAGCTGAAGCAGAAGACAATACGAGTATCACCAGTCTTGTCAGTGGAATTGTTTTAGGAGATACTTTCACGAGAATGGTTGAATTACCCCAGGGAAGACTCATACTCAAGAATAATAGAGTCATCAATGATACAAACTGAAGCAGCTGTTCCATTAGTCTCCAATCAAAAGGGTGAATTGGTATTGATAATCACACTGATAAGGACCTTCCTGAGAACATATGATAAACCATAAGATAATTCTTCCACTTTTAAAAATAGTTGATTTCTATGTCATTCACTAGAATTATCTCTGCACAGCAACAATTTTTTGTCATGCTAGAATGATGAATTTCCATCATATGCAGATGCTAGAATATGCAAGTCAGTGATTGAAGACAACTGCAGAAGCAAGAGTTTGTCTAGGAGAAAAGACCAAAGACTAAGGGTCTTCTAGTCCTACTTTCTGGTACTCTTTGAGAGAGAATAATACTCTTTTCTGGGAAACGTTAAAAAAAAAAATCAAAGCACTTTTGTACTGATGATGCAATGGAGTAGTTTTGAAAACATGAAATACGTATTTAAAAGATTAGCAGACTTCTGCATTTTGAAACAGTGGAATATGCATTTTTTTCTTCAGGTTCCACGCTCTCTCAATTCTGCTTAATGTTGACGTGTTTGATATCATCAGCAAACGATTAATGGTAATTAACAGCATTTTCTTTACACAATCTGGTGAGGACCTGTCATGACACACTACTTAGGAAGGTTGGGTTTTTTTTCTTTGTCTCTCAATAATTAAGTTGGGAAGCAATGTGGGTTTTACATGATGCATTTTGACCTATTCCTGCCACTGTGAATAAATCTACTGACCTGACAGCTGAGGTTACATCAAGCTATATTGCAGGACAGTTCTGTTTGATTATGTAGTGAATAGTCAATAACAATTAAAACAATTTGAAGCTCAGCCAGATCTCTGCTTATTTCCCTAGTAAGCACGGGAGATACTGATGGTTGTGATGTATTCAAAATGGAAACTCAACATTTGTTTTTTAAAGTGTCCTATAGTAACCAATCATGGGAAAACGGAAAAAGAACCTTAAGAAGAAAGGTGGAGATGCAAAAGAGAAGGAGAAAATTAGTCCAAATTCAGAGAATGTACACCCTCCTTAAAAGGCAGCACAATAGAATCTAATACACCAGAAAGCAATCTCTAAATATGCCAGGCTTCTGTTACAATTGAGAGGTCTAGAGGTCAACTAATAACAATTATAGAAGTTCAGCGAGTGACACAATATATTGCAGAAGGAGTGTTAATGTTCTGGACAGCAATTATATCACCCTTCATTTAGATTTGCTATGGGATTCTGTTACCAAGACTTTAAATCAGCATTCCGGAGAGAAAGTTTTTCAATTATCAGGCAGACCAGTCTTATGAAGAGAGCTTTTTATGTCTTGCGCTTTGCAGATGAAAAAAACCTTCTTATACTCCAAGGAGGTTTGGTCAGGGTAGGGTATGCTGAAAAGCCACTTTCAACTTTCAACAAAGGCTGAGCCAAGTATCAACCGAATCTTTTTGAAACTGGAAAAAGTACAGACCACAGTCTTTTGCCTGCCCCATTATTTTTCATTTTCACATGTCTTTGTCCTCCTGATCTGGCTGGAACAGTAAGTGCTCGCAGTAGTCAGGTAGAACAGCTGCCCTGTTAGCCTCTAACAAAATAAGACCAGACAGATAATCAAATATTAGTCTCCTGAGACCATTCTGTAAGCCGCGAAACAATTCTTATTCTTACCGTTTGCAGGGAACTGCCATCCTACCTGGAGACAAGAGGAATCAGCAAAAAGAAAAGAGTTCTTTGCTATATGATTTCAAAATATGGGAGCACTTACATTAGCAGGCTGATTTGCTATGACTCATGCCGGGGTCCTCGTCCTCTAATAATTCACTGTGTCTTCGGCTACATTGGCAAATACTGCGGTGAAATAGAAGCAGGTCTTTGGGGAGAAATCTGTTGGTGCTGAGAACCCAACACCCACAGTAAGTGTGTTTGGGGGGGATTGACTTTAGACTAGCACTAATCTAGTCCCATAAACTGAAGACCCATTAGTGCTGGAGCACAGTAGGTTCCAGCACTCCTGGAAAGCACCTCTGAAAAGATGCTGCGAGCATCTTCACGTGCTCCAGGGCCCCTCTCTTATGCCAGCTAAAGCTCAGTAGGGGGAGATGGTTGGGAGGCTCACTTTGAAAGTGTGCACCTCATTTGAACTGAAGTGTGGATGTGTATAATTAACTCTCTGTACGTTTGCACCACCGTGGTTCACTGGGCTGAACTACGTTGTTTCTTTGCTAGGGAAAATAGAGCTTAGACTGGAGAAGAGATGGAACCAGTGCTCACCTCCTGCCCATGACATTGGGGTAGTCCAAGCTGGACTGAACTTCCTAAATGAACTAGAGTGCACCTTGGTGCCCCGGTCCCCTGTATGACTCCTTGCCTTGTCTGCAACACACACGTGCCTCACACTTGCAAGTATCCATCTTCTCGTCGGCCACCATATTCCCTAGCGAAGTCTGCTGTCTTTGAAGATGTGCGTTGGCAGGAGGGAAATCCAGGCGCCTGAGAAATCCAGGCGCCTGAGAAATCCAGGCTCCTGGCCTCTGTTTTCTGGGAAATTGGTTGAAAGGTGAGGGAGAGGCAAAGGCAAAATTGTGGTTTTAGGGAGAAGAAGAGGGAGGGATTGTGGATTTATACCCTGCAAAAAGAGGAAGGATCAGAATGTATTTGTTGGTTGTTTTCTGACTCATGTTGAAAATACTTGGAGGTCTAGTGAAAGGCCGTGACAACAGCCATAGACCAAGGGAATACTTGTGCTTTGAAGTTATATTTCTGTACCTAAGCACTTCAGCCTAGTTACCATAGATCTGCCTACACTTCAATTTGTTTTTCATTGCATCATGGCTTAAAAGGAGAAGAAGGGTAACACGCTACCTGTAAAGGAATATCCTCTCACATGCTCTAACCCTTCCCCTCTCCCCTGGATGCAAAGATGGGTGCAGTCTTCTCCTTTCCTAAATACATCGTTCTCTACTTGAGATTATTTCTCTCATGTAATTTTTAAGTGCCGCTAAAGTCGTACTGTTAGTAATCATTTTAATGAATAACATAAGTGAGTGAGCAGTTAAATCAATGTATCGGAGATGAAATCTTAATTAAAATGGTATTTAGCTATGGGAAGTGAGAGTTTTATAATTTATTTTCTATTAAGATGTTGACTGTTTCACTGAACGCAATTATTTTGTGGTTTTAATCACAATATGAAAGCTGCACTGAAGTGACGTTTCTGCATCTTTCAGTTCTCCCATGGAGATCCACCATCCTCATCTTTAAAGCCCCATTTTAAAAGGCCAGTGTCAAAATATTTGCATTTATTTCCTTTGTTCTTTAGATGCTCTTTTGCATCTATTGCAACAGTAGGCTACTGTGCTGTTTAGGATTGAATTTTCTTAAAGACTAAACATTCAGCTAGGATTAAGGATGATTATGCATATTTAAAACCACTTGTTCTGAATTGCCCTAAGAAGAATGGAACTGTTTTCATTTGGGGTGCATGTTTACAATACTGTGCATGTGAATCTACTTGCATTTGTGCTTACTCAAATGCAAGCACATAAATCAAACAGTCTTTGAGCAGCCTGGTCTAGTGGGAGGTGTCCCTGCTCATGGCAGGGGGGTTGGAACGTGATGATCTTTGGTCCCTTCCAACCCAAACCATTCTATGATTCTATGAATCTAAGGGGCGAGGTACACACAGGAAATGGCTTTGTGCATCCACAGCTAAGGTCTACAAACTTCACCAAAAAAGTGTTACAGAAATTTGGATCTACTCTTTTGAAGATGTGGCTGCAACGGTCCTTGAGCTCTTGCTACTGTATGCTTTTTCTGGGTGGAGGAGAGAAGACCATAATGATTTTCTCTTCCCTCTCCATGCACTGGTTGACTTTGCTCTCAGCAGGGTAAGTGCTCATTACACAACTACATGAGTGAAGACCACCAACTTCCCTCAAACATCAGTGAATGAAGATGGGCCACCCACTAGGGCTAGATTTTCAAAGCTCTTTGTGCACTCAAAGGGCACACAAACCTGCCATTGTTCCACATGTTCCTGTCAGGAAAGTAGTTATGTCCAAGAAAAATACAGCAGGTGTGTGATGTCAACAATGGACAATTACATATGGGTGTTTCTAGGTTCCTCTGTGGTCTAGGACAACTAAATTTTGAGGCATCAAAATGCTTTTCAAAACTAGGCATGAAGGCTTCCAGGTGCAAAATATAGTGGTATTAGCTACTTGTTTTTTTTTTTTAACTTCTCCTTCTATTTGGATTTCAGCTTTAAGCACAAAAATTCTTTCTCATGTCATTTGAGATGCGTTACAGACTGTAGGTACCCTGAAGTTGAATAGGTGGCTTCCAGACTGGAAATCACAAGCTTGTGCTAAGTGCTTTTGCTCCTTTTACAGTGCCAGAGGGTTAGGTGTATTTGTGTGGAATCCAAATCAATTCTCACGCTTTTAAGAAGTTAGGAAAGGGATGATCTACCCTGGCTGTATTTTAGAGGACTTTCACATTGCATTTGGTATTATATTGCAATCCTCAAACCTGGAGGGTGGAGAAAGATTTCAGATGAGCTTGGGCAGAATGTAGGAGCTCAGCGGCTCAAACTAGTGCTTTCTGGGTGTTTGTATGGGTGCTGCTCTACAGTCCTTGAGAAATTTCACAGTTAAATATAAATACTTTCTCTGAGTCTTCCACTGTTTGACAGCAGCAGAGCTGAGATGTGATTTTATACTTACTTAAAATCTTTACCAGATTCAACCCTTCAATTATTTTTCTTTTTCTGTTTGCCAACATGCCGTTGCTTCCCATTTTATAATTAATTTTCTATACTCTGATGAATTAATCAGTATTCTTTCTTTTTTCTACAGACTTAACCAAACTGAAAATTTCATCTGCAATTTTTTCTATTTCTTGTCTTTAAAACCATTGTTTCAGTGAGGAATCGGTTAAATAAAAGTATCTCAAGAGACGATTCATAAGAACTCATGATTCATCTCTTTAATGCGGAAAGTTAACCTCTCTGATAGTAGTCTCAAGCAGTTTCTGAAAGATGGCATTACTGTCCTACTCACCCTGTAACTATGCAGCTCCTTTAACAAATAACTGATAGACTTAAGAGGGTTTTGAAAGACAGTGAATTATGCAGCCCTGTTCTTCTCTTCCCGGACTCATTAAATATGACTGAAGAAGTTAGAGACAGTGGTTTTCCTTTGCAGAAGCCATTCTGGTTTGTGCCTCTTCAATAATAACAGCGATCTGAATCCCACAGTTTTGCCTGTACATTAACAATGTTCAATTTGCTGCTTCTGAAGTGATGCCTAGCAGGCCCGAAATTCCACTGTTGACCCCTTTCTTCACCTCGGTTCTTTTTTTTTTTTTTAAAGACAGCCCTCCTATTCGGTGCAGGAGAAGATGGTTTCAACTGAGAATTTAAATATTGTTGTTAGGTCAGCTGTTCCAGTACCAAATGGCTGATGAAGATGAGCAGGCCTTGGTAACTCATTGTCCTTTAGTTTATTACCCTGCATCAGCATCTCCCTCTTTTGACACTTGTCTAGGTAATTTCCCCAGCTTTTCTTCAATATCCCCTTTTCAATTTTGCAGTTTTCCTTTATTGCGTCTTTTGTTCCTTAGGAATACAGTCTGAGATGATTTTTTTCCCCCTCAAGTTTTCTTCTGGTAGTTAAAGAAGTTTTATTATTTTTCTTTCCTGTTTGCTTTTCAAAATTTTAAACCTATTTTTTATCTACTATTTTACTTCCTCATGGAATATTTTATTCTCTAGTTTTGCGAGGGATAGATTTCTGTTGTTTACGGTGAAGTAAAAGGAAAATTCGGATGTGGGACTTTCTGAAACTAGCTTGTCCTGATATCATCCTAAGTCTTGTGTCATGTGAGAAACCTCATTGACACCAGTTTTATTTTGAATTATTTTTAATGGCACCTTTATGTGCTTTAGCATTCTAAACCCAGAAATCAAATGAAAAACAATATTTTCTCACTATTCATTCTACATGTTATTTTAGCTGCAATCCTCCACCTTCTTCAGTGCTAGCAAGCTGCTGGACCTACACAGGGGTGAAATTAAGTATTTTTAAATATATGTTCCAAACTGCTCATGTAGAAAGAAGATGTCTTGTAATTCTTTAAATAGTCTTAAACTTCTTATGTCAAACTTTCTCCATAGTCACATTAATTATGGAATATATTTTACTGATGGGATGAAATTTTATAGACTAGTAAAGAGTGTTAATGGCTCCATAAACATCAGAATGCAGAGGCATAAGAAAGAGTTCGTGGCATTTTTTTGTGAACTGCAGTCAATCTGACAGATCAATCCATAATAAGCCTAAAGACCAGGGCTATTTTCGGGGCAAAAGGACTTCCCAGAGAGAAAGGGACTTGGGAACGGGCTGTGCTTATTTTCTTGCTGAGGGGGACAGCAGTCCTGCTCCTTGGCGCCAGTGCCACCAGCTGCAGGAGGGGAGCTGCTTCTGCGCTTACTCTGTAATAAATGCATGTTCTCTCCTCTGAGCTCATGCCTCTGCCATCACACCGGGACGCTGCCTGCTGCGTTAATCCACCAATAAAGAGACCTCAGGTCATACAATAATATGTGCCTTTACCTTCTGCCTGTACCCCCAGGACAGCCTATTAATTGCCAAGTCGTTGAATTTTCATTTAATGTACTGCAGCTCTCTGAAGCGTGGTGAGTTTCTTTAACCATTAAAGCAGCTGTAAACTGTGTATATAAAATAATAGCCAGGTGATGACGTATAAAGAAGCAGGAGAACCCAAACCAAAGCACTGCCTTTCATCGGAACAACAACTGAACGGGGGGTTATTTACATTTCTGTGCAGTTACATCTTGACTCAAAGGGTGATGATGATGATGATGATGATGATGATGATGATGATGACGACTGCAAAACGGTTTGCTCCTCGCGCTAAGAATCACGCAGCGCGGGTTACTCCAGGGGTGCCCCATAGAGAGCTGCAAGCGGGGACATCTCCGGGGCCGGGGAATTGGGTTGGGGAGGGATCCAGGGGCCATCCGACCCTGAAGCCGTGCAAAGAATTACGCTTTATTTAGGCGCTAGTCCCGCGGGGACGTAACCGCCTGTCGTTTTCCCCCCCTTCCCCCCTCCCCCCCGCCACCGCGGTTGCTTTTTCTGCCTCGGGTTTGCTTTTGGTGGAGGTTATATTAGGAGGTATTTATTTGGGGTTTTTTTTGACTACTTTGCCCCGTAGGTCTCCCGAGAGAGGCAGGAGGAGGGAGCGGCAGAGGGGAGACAAGCAGGAAAAAAGAAAACAAAAAGAAAAAAAAAAAAGGAAAAAAAAAAAAAAAGCGCGTTTTGGATGTTGTAGCAAGCCCCAGCGCATTTTACAGCGCAGCACCGCGCATCGCCCGCTTTCCTCCCCCTTCCCCCCCGGGGGCGCTCCGCGGCCGCGCAGAGCCGCCTGCAGCCTCCCCGGGTTTGCGCGACTCGCGTTTCTTGGGTGCGCGGAATTTCCGCGGTGGCACTTGCGCGCCGACCGTGCCGCCTGCCTCCAGCACGGCTTTAGCGACCGGGGTTGGAGGAGCGAGCCCCTTTTCCCGGGGACGGACGAGGGGCTGGAGGGTCCCCCCCTTCCCCGCGGCTGGTGCCGCCCTCCCCAAAATCGCCGTCGGTGCCGGACGCGGGGCCGCGCAGTCTCCGCGGGTTTTACGCGCCCATCTCCCGGCGGCTTGGCAGGGCCGAGGGGCTGCCGCTCAGGTTGCAAGCCGCCCTCTGAGTAGCTTTAAAAAAGAAACGGAAAGATTTACATGTATAGATGTGGCTTTAAATATACATTCAACATTTTATATATTTCGTGTATTTATAGGTATATAAGACCTATTTTATTTCCCTCTTTGGAGGAAATAGCAAATCAATGCCACCCTTCCTCCCAAGCATGTTTCCCTTCTAGTAAAGGAGGCTCCACCTCTGCTCGGGATTGATTCGCCGGGCAGTTTTTAGGATAATTTATGGAGCAACCTGATGAGCCTATTGGGCGAGTCGCTCGGTCCTTGTAGAGTGGGTTCCTACCTGTTTGGGTGTTTTATTTTTTTTTTTTTTTCCTTTCCGTCCCCCCCTTTCCCGCCCCCCCCCCCCCCTTCCCCTCCCTCTGCCTGCCGTGAGCCGGGGAGGGGGGGGACGGTGGGATTGGCAGGGTCGCTATTCCCCAGCCTCTCCGGAGAAAACTCGGGGAAGGGAAAGCGCCTTCACGCCCATGGATGCCTGGGGGGGCTCCTCGCCCCGCTGGAGCCGCCGCCGCGGGGTCCGGCTGCTGCTGCTGCTGCTGACCGTGCGGCTGGGGAGCGGGTGAGTACGGCGGGGACCCCCGCACCGCCACCGCCACCGCTGCCGCCCGCACCCTCCGCCGGCTCTCGGCTCCCTGCGCATCGCGCCCCGGGCTGAGCTCTGGAGGGGCTCCGGCGGGGCTTGGGGAGGAAGGGGGCGTGCTACGCGCCGCCAAACTTATATTAAAAGAAAAAAAAAAAAAAAAGAGAGAGAAAAAAAAAAAAACAACAAAAAACCCAAACCCCAAAAGACCCGAAAAGGTCCCGGTGCTGCGGCGGCGGGTCCCGAGGGCGGCTGCGGGGGCAGCCGGCACCGGCAAAGTTAAACTTCTGCCGCATCCCACTTGTTCGCCCAGCGAGTTAGCGAGTCCGGGCTCAGCTCGGTGCTGGGGGAAGCGTGTGTCCCCCACGGCGAGGAGGGGGGGACGGACACACAGCCGGGCGGGGGGGCGGTGCGGGGCCCCCCGGCGCAGGGAGCTGCTCCCCGCAGCACCGGCTGCTCCCCGCCGCCGCCCCTGGCCGGCCCCGCTGACTCGGCGGCGGCTGCCGGGGGGAGAGGATGCTGCGGCGCTGCCGGCTGGCTGCTTCGGAAGATGCTGGTCCAGCCTGGGTCGGTGGTAATGCCGCGGTACCGTAGTTGGTGGTGCCGGTACTTCGTCACCGGTGCTGTCCCCGCAGCGGAGCATCCCGCGCGGTGCCTCTGCAGCCCTCGGGAGCGGGACGGGGCCCACGCGTGGGATGGTGCCGGGCAGCCGCTCAAGTCCCAGAAGTTGGAAACGGGCGTTTTGAAGAGACAGTTGTAAAATTGATGGGAAGGGCTGTGAAGAAACAACAGTTTGGTACTGCTGCGTAAATGTGTTATTAGTACCCATAACAACTTAACGAAAAGCAATCTGATCGTTCAACTCCATTAATAATTCAGAGCTAGTGTGAATCATTCCACAGGTTATACTCTCATAAAAATCACAAGGCAGTATTGAAAGGGTATCTGACTGTTGCCCAGTGTGTCTTTCTTTTTAACGATAGACCAAATTATCATTCTAAGAGGGTATACAAAATGTGTAGTATAAAGGCTGGCAAAAAAAAAATCTATTAAACATTTTTTAAGTTCATCAGACTCTAGACCCCTTCCCTATACTGTATGACGATTTATCAGTCTGTGTGAAGTGTGTTGATCTCAGCTCATCTCTCATCTTCAGAAGGCTGCTGTGTTATCCGAGTTAGAAACACCACTGATGACACTTTTCTTAATCTGTGTCTTCTAAAACCTTGGCATATTATGGAAATATTTTTCAAAAGCATTGATGGAAATTATAGCAGTGCAGCTGTGCATCTTCAGAATGTTTCTTAATGAACATATTGTACCTCAGGTATGAAAGAAATTATCAAGTGGTTTGAGAGAAAAGAATATGCATGCTAATTTATCAGTTCAAAGACTTAGTTACAAAGGAGGAGGACTAGCTAAAAGAAAAAGTTGTTTTTTTTTTTTGTTGTCGAAATGTGGTTGGGATTACAGGACTAGGTGTAGATTATTATGTATACATCTCATTAACAGTAGCATTTATAAATAAGTTGATAAGAAGTCTTCAGTGGGAAAAAGAGGTAACTTCCATGCACTATTTTATTTTGTGTTCCAGATAAAATGGAACCTTTGGTATAAAAATCCATGTATCCGAATCAACTATTTTCAAGCTTGCCTTTCATTCAGAGGCTAGATGGGAAAATGGTGCTTGAGAGATTTTTCTTTTTTCCTTTTTTTTTTTTTTTTTTCAAGTGACCACAAATGGACGTGTTTTTCAGATGCTGATTCTCTGGTATGTAGTGCATTACAACTCAGGTGTGCTTGCAGAGAGCTCAGGAGCTCTCGTGCCCTTTAGCAGCCTGCCACAAAGTAGGATGGAAATGCTGTTTTTCTGCTTCTTTGGATGCCTTTCTGTAGTTTCAGCCCAAGCTTTGCCTTGAAGTTCAAACTAAACCACAGAAATAATGCTTTTCTCAAGAACAGACCAGGCTGCACCAATTCTGTCTGTTTTTCTGAAAACATCTTGCAAGAGCCAACCCACCTTTTCAACACATACTTTCAAGAGGTTGCAAATGGCATCACTTCTAGTATGCATTTATACACAAAGCACTTTTTGCTGAGTGGGAGGAAAGTTCCTTCAGGTGCAACAAATGGAGCTAAAGCCATTTAGCTTCAGCTAAGTGGAAGGATATTGGAAGTTGAGTTCAACCGAGAGTTTATCCTTTTAATGTACTGCCCCAAAAGCTGTAGCGTGACATTAGACTGAACTTCCTTCGCCAAAGGGATTCATTGCAGTTGAACTCTGTCCCATAAAACAGTTGTTTTCCCCCGGTTCCGCACATGCACCACAAACAGACCGGAATGGCCAATGCGCTTGATGTAACTTCGTGAGTCAGTATTTTGAAGGACTCTTTTTGTCAATAGCTGATATCTCTTCTGTAGCAGAAATTGGGCTCTGAGCCTTTCTATAAGGTATGTGCAGGAACAGGGTAGTTACCCAGCAGTCACTGCAGTCCTAAATGCTCGGCAAAGCCATTATTCTTGTTGAACTCAAATAAATAGATAATTCATAGGGAGAGCATAAGAGCTGACAATATAATTAATATTATTTCCTTAGTACTAACCATACAGGTGCAGCATAACTGTAACATTTCTTTTAATTTATACTAATTTATACTGCTTTAAATGGTACGTACTGGTCAGCATCCCTAACTGTATAATGTAAGCGAACTTAATTTTGTCTATATCTTCCCTTTAGTTTTGTAACCTGATGTTCTAAAAAAAAATTATAAATGATCCATTGCAATGTAACTGTCAGCAGGTGCAAATGTCAACTAATATTTTCTTTTCCATTTCAAAGTATCTGTTAGGAAAATACTTATATAATACGGCCTACGTTTTCTTCTCATATAAATTCCTGCATCAGAGTTAAGCCTGTCATAACAACATGGGTTTCTTAATGCTCGATAATAGTGATTTACTGTTTCATTTGAACATCTGTGATTTTTATTCATTGTTATCCTCACTCTTATGTGCTTTGTTCATGATGTGACAGTGAAAAACTTGTTATTTAGCAGCCCCGGTGGTTTAAAATATGGTTTATTTTATAAAAAGTTTATTAATATTTCCTTTTGTTATTACAAAGTTTAATGAGACATAAATATTGAGAAATACTTTATATTCTTTGCACACCATTTTCTTGCAATGGTTTTAAGGGAAACCTTCAAACTATGGCAATCCATTAAAAAAAAAGGCTCTCATAGATAATTGAACTACATTTTCAATTACTTTTAACTTCCTGATTTTTTTAAATATGCCTGAAGTTAAATAAGAGCACCCTTGCTACCAATTCAAACCTTTCTGAGCTGGACAGAAAAGGCGAAAGGTGAGCACTCGGTGACTTTGGTCAACTTTTTTCTGGATGCATAAGTCCGGCCCCAGAGTAAATTACTAGGGGGTTGGGGAATCTATGGGTTTTCTTTGAAGTTGTAGAGGAATTGTAATAATCTGGGTGAAATACAACACCTAGTTTCTATGGCCAGCAGGTAGAACTACTTAAATGGACTTGGCATATGCACTGTTTGAAAGTGAATTGCCTTGGTTTGTGCTATCGTGTGTGTGTATATATGTATAAATATATATATAAAGTCATGTGCGTTGAACTCACAGAAAAACAAAGGTGAGCATCTCCCAAGGTGGGCAAAGAACCGTTTTTGTAGTCACATTTACGAGAGAAGAGTACGAGGCCTTTTTCAATTACCTGCATAGCCCTTTCTTGCACTGCATATTAAGTTGAGCATGTACTTAGGTAAAATAACGATATCATAACTTATTTGGTAAAGAGCAGCAGCGAGAAGTGGTAATTATAAATGACAGTATGTAGCACAGTGACAGGATCCATTCAAAGGGTGGTGGATGACAGTGACAGTAACGTTTATTTCTTAACAATTTCTCTGAATGGTAATAATTTGTAAGGAGTAATTCAGATGCAATTGAATTAACCTGGAGATGACAGGGAAGTCCCAGTTTCGCATTTTTACACAGGCGAACTTTTGTAATAGGGCTGAAAGAGGAGGGAAATCTCAGTGATATGGCAAAGATGAAAAGAAATAGGAAATAGTTACTAAAAAGTGCTTTCTTTGGTGGATGTTCAGGTCAGTAGGTTCTGTTGGGATAATCCAGTCTGATATCAGAATAAAAAAAACTGGAGAATGTACCCTGGCTTTTGCATCAGGTTTGTTGCTTTGGCATAACTGTTCTAAGTCCCTGCGTAAAGATTTGAGGAGGAGGAGGAATCTGATGAAGTATTGTACAGTACTTCTTGTCTCAGTTTCCATCCAGTGGATCTCCTGTCTTCCTCTACCAGCTGACACCCCCCCCCCCCCCCCCGGCTTTTTTCCCAGCGCTACTTGCTACAGCTGGCTCAGCCACTGGATCCCACGACCATCTCTCTGTGGGGAAATCCAGGTCTTGGTTCATACCTCTGGTTCTACAGAGCAACCTCAGGGTGCGGACCCATGGCTGAAGTGGCTCTTCAGGAACAGAGTGTGGTCTACAGCCAGCTGCTCTTCAGCAGGAAAGCCAATCACCAAAGTTCTTCCTTGCCCTGTGTGCCTCTGCCAAGTCTTGCCTTGATGAGAACTCAGAGCACCTCCAATGATACCTGAAAATTCTTAAAGGAATCAACATTTTGGTTAGAAAACATCCTGCTGTCTTTCTCTTTCCAGCCTAGTTTTTCCTGATATGTTGTAGACTATTTGCTCAGAGAAACTTCCTCACCTCTTGGAGATGAGAAGCTGCAGTGCAGTTATATGCCTAGCACTTGTTGCAGGATGAATGATCTAGTCCAGAATGAAAGTTTTATACAAATGTGTCACAATTGGAGATACTCTATGCAGAGTGGAAATTTCCATTGAATTGTATTTACCCATGATGCAGTCATACTAACTTCTTAGAAGTATTTCCCTGGTATACGTAGTTGATAAATTGGTAACTTGATAGCGGCTTACATTTTTCTCTCAGATAAGTAAACTGAGTTATTTACATTTCTTCAGAAAATAGTGAATTGTTTGTTTAACCATTTTGTAAACCTTTCCATTTTTTATTTGAAGAGCAGGCTTGAAAAATGGGTAGATTATATAAATATTAGCCTCATTAATGGCAGATAGACACAGGATATTGCTTCCCTACTACTGCTTCATGCTGCTGAGATACTCTGTCCCAGGATTAGTTCCAGTACTGCCCCGGTGTATCTCATGTTCTTTTTGCTTTCTGCCTTGATCCTCAGATCCTTTTCTGTGTCACTGCATTCATCTCTGGTAAGCTGTGACTGGTTAATCCTGTGTTTCTAAATTTATATGCAGCTATTTTTCTTATTTTCAGGAAGACAGACAGACATAGTGAATAGGAAAGATCTAAGGTAACATGAGATACGTCCCCTTTGGATTAAATTATTTGAGGTCTTAAATAGACTGTTAGTCCTTTCATTTAATATACTTTTCTTATTTAAGGCAGCGTACCATGAGGGATTAAGTCTTATTATTAATGTAATATTATGGTCCAATTTATCTTTCAGAATAAAGTCCATCTGGATGGAATTTATATTAGGAAAAAGTTGTAGCATTAAGTATTAATTTAGGTAGCTAACTCTGTCACTGTAAGTCATGACAAATTTTTTTCTTCATTGCCTGATGCCATATTTACATAGCAGAATAAATTACGTAGATGTTTTTAAAAATAAAGCAGCCTCGGTGTTTTCCATGGGGGAGAAGAGTACTTGGTCTCACCAGCGGACAGCCATCGGGTATGTACTGGATTGTGTCAGACCCGCTGCAGGTCTGTACCTGAGCTGTGGACCTGTACCTGAGGTTCTTGCTTTGTCAGTGAGGGCCACCCAGCTGCTGGCCTGCAGGTTGCCTCCAGCGGGGGACAGCTCCGGCAGCCACAAGTTTTAGTCACCGTCTGATGAGAGGTGGAATACTCCTGTTGTAAAAGATGTGTGTTGTATTTAATACACACTAAATTTTGCTTTCAGAGAGAGAGAGACAGCAAGCTTTTTAGGACATGGCTTAGGTATTTACGTTAGTCCTTATGGAGTATATTCACCTCTTTGTACAATTATTCATTAATTTCCTTGACCTTTGGATTAGTCCATAATTGCCTAGTGACGGTTACACTAAAATTTCAGTAGAACCCATTCACTGTGTTTCTCCTAGGGCCATGTTGTCATTGCCTGGTTATTGTAGTTGTATGGCTTTTTCCATGATTTTCAGCCAGATTCCCCTATAAGCCACAATTAAGGTGTGTGGTTCAGTGCAAGTCTCTGATTCTGTTGCTACATCAGTCTATACATATTTCTTTGACTGCCGTGGCAGGAGCCTGATACTTGCTCACATGTTTACCAGAATTTGGAATTGTTTCAGATAAGCTTGTTTTTGTGAAGGGATGTAGTAGATTCCTAGTTACCTGAAGATATTGCAGGAAATATGCAATGAATTGTGCTAGAACACATGTTCACATGAATATATTGAAATACCAGCAGCATAAATGACTGAAAATGCCTTGTAAAGGAGAAATCATTCTATATATTTCTTGAGATGCTGGTGACATTTTAAAGTAGAAATCTAACAAAGTTGACTTTACAATTTGATGAAAGTTATAGTGACTGTGGGATGGCATTTAATTAGGGTAACTCCTTTTTATTGAAGTTATGGTTCTCAGCATTCATTTATGTTAGGTTTGATTCAAGTCTAGTTCCACTATGGAAAGTTGTTTCTTGGATCAAAGCAATTAACCCATCACCAATCTATCAGTTCATTCTGAATTTGATGACAATTAACCTTTCATCAGTCAAGTGTAGATAGGGATCTGCAGTCTCTTGAACGGGCTGCTGACACGTGGCACGTGGATTTATATGTGTCTGTCTCTGTGTGATGATCCTCCTCTGAAACTCCCAGGAGGTCTGATACTGCTGCGGTTAGTACATGTGTCAGATAACTAGAGAGGTGATGCATTTTCATCATCATGTCCTTCCTTAGCAGTTTGGGGATATTTTATCCTTTATTTAAAACCATTTGTCCCTTTTCAGTTATATCTACCTGGGCTTTATAATTTGCTATCGTTACCCTTTTATCTTCTGTTCTCTGAATCTTCATTTATTCCCCTCTTTTTGGTATGGATCACCAGTGGAGTACAGCTCCTCACATTTTAATTATTTGATTGCATGGTATGGCCAAAACCCACAAAATCTTACCAATTTACATTTCTAGGTTTCATTCAAATCCACCTGAAATAAATCTCCCCAAGGATTTTAGTAGGCTTAAACTTCAGTTTCAGTCAAGGCAGAACAGATTATCCTAAGGCTTACTTTATCTTCCTGATAAATTTTAGGTTTTGTTGCATGCAATGGCTGGAAGGCTCTCCTTAAAAGACATCCGTCACATAGAGGAAGATGAATATATATTTGTCTGAAAATTTTACAATGACAAAATGCTCTTGATCTCATAGATTAAAATATAGTTAGCATAAGGGCCTCTACTAATTTTTCAGCTTGCATTAGCAATGTTTGTGCTAGAAGAAAGGAAAGACCTACTTACTGAGGATAATGGGCACTTTCAAGTGCTTTCCTAGGCAAAGAACTGCTTTAGGATATTGTGGTAATGATTTTCTCAGAACAGAGGAAGAGCTTTACTTACACGGCGAATCAGGATGTTGTCATCAATAAGATAACCAGCTTTTCTAAGCCAAAACAAAACACACAACACATTCTGCAAGTTTGTAATCAGAGCATAGAATAATTGAGGTGAGGAAAGAGAAGGGAGAAGTGTGTCCCGTTTCCTTGCTTCTCTGGGGTGGAACAAGAACTGCTTAGAGCATCAGGAATAATGATATTAGCATAGCCTTTCCTGAAGACAATTTATTTTTTTCCTCGTTAAAAGATTGTTTTTGCGAAGTTCATATGTTTGTGGGCAGGGCTGCTCTTCAGAGGGAGCTGGAGAGGCTGGGGGAATGGGTTGATGAGAACGTTAGGATATTCATTAAGGATGAGTGCTAAGTGCTGCACCTGGGTGGAATGGCCCCCTCAGCAGGACAGACTTGGGACTAGCTGGCTGGGGAGCAGTTCTGCCAAAGAGGACCTGGAGTCCCTGGTGGACAGCATGGCGCCTTGGCAGCAAAGAGGGCCACCAGCCTCCTGGGCTGCGTGGCCAGGGGCACTCTCAAGAGATTGAGGAAAGTGATCGTCTCCCTCACTTACCAAGGGCTCCACGCTTGTTGAACTGCATCTAGGTACTGCATCCAGTTTTGGGTTTAAACTAGAGGGAGCTCAGCAGAGGGCTACCAAGCTGGTCAGGCAGGAGCACTTGCCCTGTGAGGAGAGGGCTGTTCAGCCTGGAGATGAGATGGCTTTGGAGGGACCCAATAGCAGCCCCCAGCGCTTATGGGGAGATGATCGAGAAGACAGAGGTAAGCTCTTTGCAGTGGTGCGTGGTGAGAGGATGAGGAACAATGGTGATGAATTGCCACAGGGGAAATCCCAACTAGGTGTAAAGAAAAAAAAAAAGTTATAATTAAACAGTGGAACAGTGAGGCTGTGGGATCTCTGTCCATGGAGTTTTCAAAGACCTGACTGGACTAAGCTCTAAGCGTCCTGGTCTGAATTCAGTGTTGTCCCTCATTTAAGTAGTAGTCAACTTCCAAAGACCCCTTCTAAATTGCGTGATTCTGTGGAAAATGGCAGGAATCAACTTTATTTTTTTTCTTTTTTCTGTTTTCTTTTTTTTTTTGATATGGTTTTCTATTTCACTTGTGCAAGGTTCTTGCTCTATTGTATAGCATAAAAGAGAGCAGTGCAGAAACAAGTAGTTGTCTCTATCAGGTCTACAAAGCTGGGAAGAACATGTTTGTGACCACATACGGAGGTAAAGAGCTATTTTTACTAAGGTGTTCAAATCTTCTATTTGATAAAAGACCACTATACTAATCAAGCTGAATATGTTTGAGAATCCAGCAGCTCTGAACTGGCACAGAGAATTACCTCTACTTGGCTAGACAGATGTGGGGAAAATTTTCAATTAATTTCTGGACTGCAACTTGATAGGAGTAGAGGTGGCAGTTGTACTGGCCTCAGTGTATCAATATTTGGATGAACTTTCAAGGAGAGAAGATTAACTCTGTATTATATCAGAGGAGTGATGGATAAAGAATATCTGTGATGCTGTAAGTCCAGCTGATTATTTTTGTGAGATCTTTAAAAGCCATTTGAATTAATAACAAATTTGACCAGTGTCTTTTCAAATAATATATAGCATTGTCTGAAAGTTGACTTGGAGGAGGGCAAATTGTGTGGATCTCAGAACAAAATCGTGCTTCTGGAATACATCTTTAATAATACCTGTTGTTCTTAATGCTAAAAATTCAGATTTCTATAAATGTTCTTTGCAGTCAGGTTGTGCCTTTATTAAGTGTTCAGAGTTAAATCTGTCTGTATTGTTCAGTAATTTCTGTTCGGGTAAGTTTTTGTTATGTTAGTATCACAGAGGTATTGAAGATCATTTTATAAGAAATGTGATAATGCTTTTAAGTGAAGGTCTTGCTGGGACTAAAATTAATTGTACTGAAGTTACTGTGTGGGGGAGAAAATGTTTCATATCTTTCAGAGATGTACTTCAAAGCTGTAATGACTCAAAAGATCTTGATCACCTGATGCTTGTGATATTATTAAGATACCACAAGTCTGATAGTCTAAACACTCAAATATGTAGGCAACACTTTTCATTACAGGGAATGAACAGCAGAGGTACCTGCTTTTATTCTGTTAGTGCTGTGATTGCTCTTTTTTTTTTTTTTTTAACAAAGCTTTACTTATTTAATAGTAATTGAAATTTTTTATGTAGCTTGTCCTAAAAATTGAATGTTTCTTTCTGTATAAGAATTTCTAATATTTTTTCCACGCTTTTCCCTGAAAATTTTCCAGCTGACTTAATGTCCAGATTAATCTCTTTTGTAAAAACTCAGGAACGAGAGGGGAAAGAGGAAACAGGGCAGGAAATTATAAATAGGCAGAAAAATATGAGATTAGAGATGGCGAAGAGCACAAGACAGTACGTGCATCCAAGAAGAAGGATCGATCTAACAGTCCGTGGTAGGTATACTGGAAAAAAAAGATGTAGGGATTAAGTAAAACATACTTTGGTGGGAGAGAAAAATACATTTTGAAAGACAAAAGAATATGCCAGAGTCCGGCAAGGCAGAAGGAGGGCGAAATAGATTGATAAAAGCATCTGAGATGGAGTGGATGGGGGGAAGAGAAAAGAGATTTTTGTCAAGAGAGCACCTAAACCAGTTTAGGAGGGTTGAAGATGAAGGAATACAACATCGGTGACTTAATCGCACAGAATTAAGAAGAGCGAGTAATACTTTCTGGAGTCGTATTTTCAGTAGCTGCATTTCTTTGCTTGCAGTTACAGAAATTTTCTGCGATGAATAAAGCACATCAGTGAAGAAGCTGATGATGAAATGCCAAAGGGAGTTCACTTCTGCAGAAGTGTAATAGAACTGATGAGTATGAAGTCAGCCATCAAGTTTGGAGATGTTTAAACCGTCCAGCCCTGACAGATAGCAGTGGAAGAAATCTTTCAAGAAAATCTTTTGAAGAAAAATGTAATTGTGTCCTATTCTGGCAGTCATGACGATGTGGTCCTGCTGCTATTGCTGCTACTGAAAAGAAGTAATATTTGTGTATGTGAAGGAGTTCCAGCCTTTTTTCAGCTTCTGAGGGATACTAGAAGTCTGTGTGAGGCCCTTGTTTTATCATGGGGAGACCCAAGGAAATATGTAAATATGTATATGAGATAAGAGTAATTGCTGATTCCTACCATGATGAAGTTGCATTTTTCATGCTCTGTAAGGAAGTTTCTTCTGTTTTAGGCGCTGAGACAGAAACCCCCAGTATCATCCTTCTAGAGTTCAGATTTTCTTCTATACCTGGTCCTGCACATGACACATGCCTAAGTACTTACGTTTTTAGCTTCTGAATTAGAATCATCACCAGCATCTGTAAAAATCACCCCCTCTGGATGTGGGGGTGTCAGTGACCATGTTTCGTTTTTCAGCAATGCTCTATGTCTTTTCTCACGTATGGGATTTGGCGAGGGTCAGACGACCTCTGAACTCTTGTTGATGGGGCCATGAAATATGCTTCTTTACCACATACGAGCACATTGTCTTCAGTGCTCTGGAGTAAGCTGGAGTCTGGTTAGATGTCTTACAGATTGGAAACCTTCCCTGGAAACCTTGTTTGTCTTGACTGACTTCTTAGGAAGCATTGTCTGGTTAAATGCAGTATTTTGGCAATCCTCTGAAGTTGTATTGTTGCTAACAAAGTATTCTCCCTTGTTTACAATTTGGGAAACACTACCACTTTTTCTGAAAGTTGAGACAAACTGTAATTTTTTTTTTTTTTTTAAGTACTGGAAAACAAAAGTTAAATTGCATTATACCTAGACACAGGACAGAAATGTAATATGCTGGGAAGCATGAACAGTGAATAACAATTGTCTTAAGGCACGTTTCATGATTTAGAGAAGTGTCACTGTGCCCTACCCCTGTATTGGTAAAAGGCCTGAGGCAACTGCTTTTGGCTGCTGTTGGAGAAGTTCCTCAGCTAAATGAACTAAAACACAACTAGTCTCATGGTTTTCGTTGGCACGTGTAAGGCAAAAATGAAAATGTTATGTTCCTTTCAGCTCTTTCCGTATAGAAATTATGTGAAATACTGACTGTCCTTCTCAATTATTTGTTTATTTATTAAATAATCATCAGAGCAGTCCTTGTACGGAAGGAACACCGTGTCTCCAAATAGACACAGCTACTGTGCAGCGGTGTTTAAACCTCACCGTCACTGAGGCCTTGACTGAGTTGCTTGCGCACAGGCCTGAAATGTCGGTGAAGATAACGAAGTCTCCCAGCCCAGTCTCTTACCGCTTCTCCAGAAGTCTACAGGTTCCCTATAAATCAACCCCGCTTGGAGGACTGGGTACCCTCAGGTGTGCCTGGTCAGAACAGGAGCCTGGGAATGGACAACTAAATTAATCTCTGGCTGTGTTTAAATGCTCTCACCTATGCTATATGCGTAGTTCTACGTGTAATACTTTGATATGCATGAGGCAAACAGCAGTAGGAGCACTCTTACTGTGTCCATTTCTTTCTGGTTCATTACATAACCTGACAGATGTTAATTGCAACCTAAAGCTCATCTGATTGGCTTTTCTTCTATTTAAAGGAGAACAACGACCTATGATATTAATATTTGAAGATGAGCATGTTGCCTGATGTTGGAAAGACTTATTTAGTCATTAGTCACTTGTGCTCAGGGATTTATCAGTCATGGTAATGTCTCCAATTAGTTGAAGGACAGAGAGCATAATTAGGGCACTTTTTGCCTAATTACTGTTAACTGTGTACATGCAGTTTACTGTTGAGTTTATGAGGCAAGCTGAAGTGTTATAACAACAAGCGTGTTAAGAAGTTAGGTCTCTTCCTTATTTATAAAATCATTAAAATTAGGATTAACACTTGCAGTAATAGATGTAAAATAGCTTCGTGCCATGGAACAGAAGTATTTTGATGTCTGATGTCATATTTTGTTCTAAATCATTGTCTCTACAGACATTCTCAAAAAGACCTACTGAGTGAACTTCAATGAAAATATATTTTACAGTAAATGGAGAGAGGATCAAGTATTATGTTATATGTATAGTGAAATAACCTTTAGATGAACTTAGAAAGGAAAAGAATTCCTCTTTGCCTTTCTTCCTGGGGTTGTGAGAGAGAGGAGAAAGTGCAACAGTTAAAGTGAGGGTGGAGTTAATTGACATTAATCTTCATGGGCTTGTTAGATTTATTTTAACTGCAAAGATGTAAAAAGGCGCTCATCCCAAGTTAACTGTTGCTAAATATTTGAATGGCATACTTGAATTTTAACTTTTTTTTTTTTTTTTTATGGTTTGGAATGAAGTTTGCTGTCTTCTGTCTTTCCTTCTACCCTGTTCCAAACCCTGGGGAAAAAGCTGGACTTTGCAATGTGAGACATACAGAAACTTGGGAAAAGGTTAAGAGTTTTGAACCTTCTTACTTTCCAAAGCGAATGTTTCTTTCACGAACATGGTCTAGCAGCCTCAGTTAGATCCTGGTAACACCGTCTCAACTGGTCCTGCCAACTGTGAGATTCTGAAGGGAACCTTCGAAACAGAGTGAGTCAAATCTATTTAGTATGACAAAGATCAGTAATTCAGATTCCCAGAAATTAATATGTACATTGTGTCTGTCCTGTTGCCTTTGTGTGTTTAGTTGCTCTGACATGGGAGCGAGCTGCTTTATGCAACTCCTCCCCCAAAAAAAACCTCCTCCTATCTCTGGATAGAGAATTCAAATTGGCAGATGTTGGGTGCATACAGAAGACTTTCTGTATATTCTGGTCACTTCTTCTTTCCAGCCAGCATCACTCCTGTCTTATCTGAGTCCTGTGGCTGCACATCAGTGGCTACAGCTTAGGAATCAAAAGTGTAGAACTGGGTGCCCTCAGCACTGCAGAGATGTTATAGTCATTATTATGTGCTCAATGGTCTCGGGCACATTTTAAAGAAGAGTTAAGAAGATGGTATTCTGGTAGCGAGATGGGTTAATCACAGTCAATCATCTTTGAAAAGGCCAGTCAGATAGGAATAGAGAGAGTGAAAATAGCTCCTTTCACTGTGTGGAACAGCAATAGTCCAGTTCCTCCACACGGTTATATTAATTCCTGATTTTCGTTGATTCCTTTGCTGGTTTAGCTGATGGATTAGTGAGCCACAAACTGTTGTTATCCTAGTGCACTGGTAAGGATGTCTAGTGTATTTCTTTTCTAACAGCTGGCACTTTTTTCATGTATAATAGTTTCTCGGTAAAACCAGGTAGTTCCATGTAAATAGTAGGAAATGCGCATTTTAAGTCAAGAGTCTTGTCAGATACTGAGTAAAATGTTGTTTCTAATAAAAGTGCCTCCTTAAACAGATTTACTTGGCAGTGACTGGAAAAGCTGTCGGATGTTGGGATGGAATTTTCCCTCTCCCCCTGGTATTGCATTATTAATAGCTTTCCGTAAGCTATCAGTGTCCTCATCTGTATACCTATTTGTAGTTCAGAGCTTTACAATTGGAGGACCAGAGGTCCTCCAATCAATCAATCAAGCAAGTAAAAACCTGACGTGTATTTGTATTTTTTTTTTCTTGTTAATTCCAAGTTTATATAAACATATTAAATAGCCAGAAAGAGAGAAGTGGAGAGCAGGTTGCTCAGAGAGGTTGTACAGTTTCCATCCTTGGAGGTTTGCAAGACCTGACCCGGTGAAGCCCTGAGCAGCCTGGTCTGACCTCAAAGCTGGCCATGCTTTGAGCAGGAGGCTGGACTAGGGACCTCCCATGGTCCCTTCCCACCCAAGCTGTCCTATGAATCTATAAATAAAATTGGGTAGTCTTCAAAATGTCAAGATATTCAAGCGACTACGAGTGGAGGTATCATGGTTGTAACTCCTCTTAGGTTTAGGTGGCTGTGGGCCTTTGGCACGACCTCTTGTACTTTTCGTTTTCGCTAAATCTATGCCATTCTCAATAACGATGTGGAAAGAACATTAAAATGGGGCAAAATTGTGTCATCCTCACTTCAAATTCTCTGCAAATAATTGGGCTGGTCCTAAGAGTCAGGTGCCCTGGATCTGTACAGTGCTCTGGTGGTTTTGCTGTACTTCTGTTGTTTGTGGGATGGAGGGCAAAAAGAGGAAGAAGAAAAGGTCACTTTTGCAGCGGGCATGTCTCTTTCCTTAGAGAGCTGCTTACAAATTAAGCTTTACTTCTCATCATCTTAATGCCCCTGGGGAAAGGCTGGGATTGCCTCTGCACTATTGGCAACCGTAAGCTAATTTATCTAATTAGATGACATAAAGTGCAAGAAGACCAAAAGTATATATATATATAAATAAAAATGCGTGGTAAAGACACATGAAAGGGATGGCGATAGGTAGCTGTGAGGGGAAAAGAGTGTGCATTTACAAAACTTAGCTTTCTACTTCTTTTAGTGCTTCCATTAGTGGGATCCTGCTAATGGGAAATGTTAAATATTTAATATCTGACATTTCTATAATGTCTATGTAGTGCAGTAAAGATTAAGTACTTTATGGTGCATTTCAATTTAAAAGAATGAAAGCGCTTTTCAGACTGTTACAGGGAAAGCTGTCAGTGAACCTTGTATTTAGATTGAGTATTACTTTCAGCTATAATAGGCTCTTGTGACTTGTTTGCAGCAAGCTAGGTATGAAAGTCCCGATTTCAGAGGAGTGCCTTTTGTTCATCCTCTGGGAACCTACTGAGCTGTGGTGAGCTCCCTGTTGCACTTCCCAAATTTAGCAGGCACGCCGAAACCACCGAGCAGTTTCCACAGCCATGATAGTTTTGATTTTCAGTGGGACTTGCTAGTGTTATCTGAGCTGTAATGCAAGATCTTTCGAGTACAGGCTGTTTTGGTGCCTTCCCACAACGGAGTGCAAGAAAAGCCAGGCACGCCTACCCCTTCTCTGTCCTTTTCTGACTTTTTCTGTCCTTTCTCCCTGAAAGCGTAGTGTTGTCTCCACATGGAACATGTTGGTGGTCTTCATTCCTGTAGCAAATTTACTGAGAAATTCCACCCTTAGTTTTGAGGGCAGCATATGTCTATGTAATTTAGAAGCCCTTAAATCCCTTTCTAATAATATAGCAGTAACATTTTTAGTTTTGGTGTACACTACAAATTGGTACAAGGACATTAATTTAATTCTTTTCTTTTACTGGAATATCTGGGCTTATGTTAACATTGGAACTGATTTATATGGATTGCATATGTTCTGTAATAATTGCTAGCCAGTGTCCATTTGTGAAGAGACGTTATGTGACTGTCAGAGTTACTGCTATCAGTCTGATGCACTTTGCTTGACTTGAAGCCCATAGCAGTTCCCTGAAATAAGCTGGATGAGTAATATAGATTGCAAACTTTAGCACTGGAGGAATACTTCAGTCCACACTCGTTTGATTCAAATGGAAAGAAAACTACTTCCAGGCGTTCTTTGACCTCTGAGTGAATCTGCAGATGCAACCACGGTATCGCGATGTTTTTCTTATGACTTAATGATTAACTATATATTGCTGCTTATCTCATTAAAAGATAGGCAGTAAATGAATGTGTGTTTTCCTTGTACATTTGTTTAATCTCGATAAAATAGGGAGCTAACCAATGATCTTAACTGAAAGGAATGGTACAGCATTTTAACTCTGCGATGTATACATGCAGATCCATAATTGACACGACTGCAGCTTCTGTGAATGCTTAGTCACAGTAGGTGGATCTAACATTTGTTTGCTTTCTTAAATTTTGAACAGAGTTGAATAAGTATGCAAGTCTTATTTTTTTATATCATAGCTAGAACGGCGCCTACTAGGAAGGAGATTCTGTTAATGTTCTTGACACCAAGATGTACCTATGACCATGATTAAGCACCTCTTAGAAATATTAGTACCATGATTTGAAAATGAAATACATGTGGGGAAAAGCTTGGGAATTACATTTTGTGTCTTAAAACAGGAAAAGGCTGACAGTAAGAGGATGCCTACTGCTGCTTTTATGGGTTTGACTCATGGCTTGAGTTTTTCTGTATGGGTGATGTGTTAATGCCTCTGTTGATATGTTTATTGGCTTACACTCTCTCCTGCCATAAACCAGAGCGTTGGTATTTTAAATAAGGGTCTGCCTCTTTCTGTTGGCACTAGAATGCATTTGGATTTTTATAAAATACCCTAAACTGTGTTCTATATTTTATCAGTTTCTTCTTCGCTTCTTGTGTATTTAGTTTCACTGTTTGTTGTTTTTTTTTTTCCTAACCTCGCTTTTTTTATTCACTCACCATAGAGCGGATAAAGCAGATGATGAGGATGATGAAGATCTAACGGTGAATAAAACGTGGGTCCTTGCACCAAAGATTCATGGTGGGGATGTAACTCACATACTGGACTCCTTACTTCAAGGATATGACAATAAGCTTCGGCCGGATATTGGGGGTAAGCCCATAAAATAATTCAGTAAATAGAAGATGTGGACGAGAGATGGCGTGCATTTTGTCAAAGATGACAAAAATCCACTGAATGTAATTTTTAAAACTTAATATAGCAAGCAAATATAACAGCAATTAAATGCAATGGTTTTCTGGAACCGGTAGAAATAATGTTCTAGGCAAGAGTAGATTTTGTATGTTCTATTTACAGTCTTTTTTTCTTATGTAAAATATTGTTTTTTGGGGACAGCGGGCTTTGTTTAACTAAGATCTGACAGATATAAACCAGCCATGGTTATTTAAAATTTGATCTCATGTATGTAAGAATTTATTAAGGGATTATTCCTAGATATGTTTACTCTTACTTTAGAAAATGCATTGTAAGTGTGTATTTTGACCAAATTTAACTCAACTCAGTTTTCTTCTTCCCTTAGCTCAGATTTTAAAATACTTCGTAAGAATCTAAAAATATAACTTGGGACTATATCTTTTCTAAAGGAATATAGGAAGGAAGAGTGCATTATTATAGATCAAACTTTGCAGCTAGTAGGAAGGCAAACCTGGCTTTCAATAGTCAAAGCATCAATTTGCATATAGCTATTAAGTGTAAATATTTGGAAGAATCTTGTGTTGAAAACATGGTACACATGAAACCTTGCCAGCTCTTGTCTACCACGTGCATGCTGGATCAAACTAAGAAAAAGAATTTATTTTCTCTGAGTTTGTTCCCTGAACTGTGAAGGGAGAGGTGGAGGACATAATTATTTGTTAAATATTTGGCATTCCCTATCAAAGGAATGCCATGTGAGTCTGTAAGCTGCTTATATGATAAACAATACAACAATCTAGGTTCATTTTATTTATGTAGGAGAACAGAGAGATGCAATCTCAAACTAGTATTTTCTTTTGAAAGCTTCTGACAAATTGTTTTCTTCCCCAAATTTCTTAGTTCTGTTTTATTGTTGACTGTTACCCTGAAGATGTTGAATGGCAATTTTTCTCTCACTGTCATAATATAATCACATGTGAATCTCATGAAGTTTGTGTAAGTCTTTGCCTTCACATTCATTTAATTGAATTACTGCAAACATTTAAACAACAAGAAAGGTCTTCCAGGATATTTTTCCTTAAATTCTCAATGTGTGACAGATGTATAGCATTACTGATTTTTTTCCCCGACTGCTCGATGCAACAGACAGCAAAGGGATTATGAGGGAATAAACTGCCTCCACTAAGATTCCTTCTAATGTTTAGCTGGTAGGTGGGGATGAAAGAAGAAAGAATTTGTTTCTCTACCCTCCCTATAAAACTTAGAGATAAATGGAGAGAAAATAGAGGAAGAGGAGTTAGTTCTCAAATGGATGTCAAATGGATTTAGATGGGCACAGAAGAATTTTGGTGTAATCCTTACCTTCACTTTTCTGGTTATGTACTGAATATTGGTAGGGCAAGAAATGTGCCTTTTTGTGAGTAACTCAATGCGCAGCGTTTTGGATTCCAAATATCAGTTCCTGGAAGAAGACACTTGGTTCTCGCTTCTCTCACATAAATGCTCTCTTTCTTTTGCTTCTTCTCTCTCTCGATGCAATACTTCTCTACCAATCTGACCTTTGCTACCTGGGACCTGCCTCCATCCAGTATATTAAAACATAAGGTTCATGAATAATCAGCCAGAGTGATGAGCCCAGGAGACATTTGGGAGTATTTTAAGACTGACTCTCTTCTGGATGGAGGGGAAGTTGCAGACTTTTGCCATAGGGCAGAAATTTTGGACAACATAAGATGAAGTTTCCAACTTTGGGTGAAGGCATCGCATTCTGTCCAGCTACTTGGGAACTGCAGCAGATATTTAACAGACAGAAAAACAAAATCAGGCTACAGCGCATTCATCTTAGTCTGCTTCAGTTATGTGGATAAAATCTGGTGTTAGATTCCACATCTTCAGAGTATATGTCAGTACTTGTACAACAAGGTTATTGAACTGGAATTCTAATTATCTTTCAAAGCAACGATATCCCACAGAACATTTTTACTATTGGATTACAAAGCTCAGTTACAAGAGCATCATTTTTTTTTGTTTTGAACTTGGACTTTTGGGGTTTGAATATGAGAGGGGACTTTTGTTTTCTTCCTGATGTTGACACAGAATTTCAGCATCTCAGGGTGAGATAAGGGGTTTCATTGTTAAATGTGCAGTTAGTTGAGAGAGATAGTAAAGGAGAGCCAAACAAAAATTGTAACCTCGGAGGCAATACTGAAATTTAATAGGAGAAAACCACACTGTTGCTTTCTGTCTCATTCAGATACCCACAAGTTGTAGTGATTTCTTAACTGCTACCCTTTGCTATGTTTATTAATCTTACTAGTCTTTAACTCAATTTATGTAATATACTTTGAGGTGTTTGGAGCATAAAGGAACTAGTATTAAAGTACCTTCTGCTTAGTACGGAGTAACAGTAGTTACCAGATGAAGTCTCTTATCTGTAGTATAAGTCCCTTTAACTATAGATAACAACCTTGGAATGTCGATATATTAGTAAAGCAGAATTAGTCTCAATGTAACGTTACCTTTTGGCTACCTGATTTTATAACCGCACTGTTTTAGCTTCAGTTCTACATCAAACTAACTGTTATTTTTCAACTTTCCTTTTTAAAGGAAAGAATTCTGGCTGCACACTGTTCCGTCTCTCACACTTTAAGGACACTGATATATTAATATTAGCCTGTCAATATACAGCACGTCTTTTCCAGCTGTGTCTCATGTCCGGTGTTATGTATTATATGGGTGAAACACAACTGATCAATCTGAAAGTTTAATTCAAAATAAGGAATAATCATCACATATCTACAACTCTAATGGAGTGTTTTGAATCAACAATTTGAGGAAAGTCATCACTGATAAAATTTTTAAGAATAGTGAAGATGATTGCTTGTGGACATAAAGAAACTGGATACCTAGAGAAATTTGGATAGTTGTAATTGCCCTGTAAGCATGGCATGAGTAAGCAATTGCATCTCAGTGCACTAATGTGAAAAGTCCTGTACTCGGGGATATAAAGGATACGTGAACAAAAAGTGGACTTTCAAGAGACTAACAGAAGCACTAATTCTGAAAAGACAAGTATATTAGGGGGATATTCTGTTGAACAATGTAGCATTGATGAAAGGATGATATAGGCAGGAAGGTAATAAGCCTGAATAAGCAGGAAAATATCAGATAAAGGTAGAGGGGTATGTATTCTGAGATGAAGAGTATTTTGCAGGAACTGAAGGAAATACAAGAGCAAGATGTAGAAGAGTACATGCAGTGAATGTTAAAGGTACTGGATGTCTGCACTGCATAGAAAATGATGGAAATAATAAAAGTTGTGATGTAGGATTATTTGCTAAAGATGGGTTTCTTTTACATAAAAAGGTAAAAGAAGTAGTGTGGAGAACAGGGCTCTGCTTTCATCAAAATCGCTTTGAAAAAATTCTTCAGACTTGGAGCTGGAAGCCTACTGTAGACACTTGAGGCCGAATTTTTATTATAGATAGACATATAAGTAATACTCTTAGGTAACTGGCTGTGAGAACTGTATTATTCCATTAAAAACTGTTACGCATTGAAGGTCTCTGTTATTCCTGAATGTGGTAGTCACCTAATTTATTTGCTGAATAACTGCTTTATCACCAAGAAGAGATGCTTCTTTAGGCAAATAATGAGGAGTTATAGAAAACATGCTGAAAGAAAATAAGCCTGGATGAAATTATCAAAAGCAGTCTTAGTTTAAATAGCATAAGTAGTAATAAAAAAAAAGGTGATATATCTTAGACCTTCATTCCAAAATGGGGAATTGTGGCAAATTACGGGAACTTGTTAGTGGATTTAGATGGACTAACACCCTGTTGGGTAATGTTGAGGATCGGAGTAATGAAAATGAAGAAACATTAAACAACAAAAAGTGCAATGTTCTGCACTTTTACAATAATGATAATAATTTCTGTCAGGAGATGAGGGTTTATAAACTGAGAATAACTGATAAGGAGAGCTCTTCAATGTAGCAGACAGAGATATTTCACATATCAAAAGCTACAAATTGGGCCTGGATAAATACAGGCTAAAAAAGTGGCACTTTTGATAGGAAGTGCAATTACTAAAATAATTTGTCAATGACTGAGGTAGATTTTTATCACTATAATATTTCTAATCGAGAGTAAACATTTTTCAAAATACAGATTTTCAACTCAAACTGGGGTTCAGAATATGCAAAGGTGCATCATCCCTTACTAGAAGACTAGTACTCCACGCCTGCTGAGAGAGACTTCATTCCAGGTCTTGGTCCTTGTTGGGAAATTCCACGTCTTGTTGCTTGTCAGGAAGTTCATTCTTGCTCTTGAATTCCAGGCACAAGAGTCAATTATTTCCAATATTTATTTCTTGGGAGAAGCCTGTCCTTAGCTATGTGCTTGGGTTAGGTGATGCCTAATACCAGTCAAACCTTTCAAACCAGAAGACGAGAATTTCAGTCTAGTGAAGAAAAGGTGTCAAAGTAGGAGATCAGAAAGCGAGCAGTTCTCTCTAGATTGGGCTTAGCAAACATGTTCTCTGTGTGCTTCAGCCACGTTAGGAGCTGATGAACAGCTGTCCCTTGGTGCTCTTCTCTTTCTCTGTTGAATATGCAATCTGCTGTCCTCTCACCTTCTTACTTTGCTCTAGCCTGGCTCGTATTGTCTTTCAGGGTAAAAATTTGAAGTCTTCTATCCCTTTCTCCCCTTCCTTAGAAGCTTCTTTAAGTTTACAGCGCTGTTTTGCACTTCATGCAGGATGTATTAAAAAGCTTTCTTCCTAGTCCTAAAGTTTTCAAGGCTGATACCAAATTTTTGAAGTAAAATACGAAGTATTTACTGTAGAAACATCTCAAACCATCTTTCTCTGTTAGCTCTTTGTGGAGAGTAAATGAACAATAGTAATTACATGGATGTCAACTGAGTATCAAGAATGTATTTTCCTCCAGCATTCATCATTTTCGTGGACTCGTATCGCTTCTAGTTCAAGAACATGAGAAGAATGAATTCTTTCTTATAATTCACATAAGTACTTGTTCTGTACCATACAGAAGAACTAAGGTAACTAACAGCCTTCTCCAGTCTTCTTGAATTGTGTCTCTTTCTCTGGATCATTTGGGTCAATTAAAATAATTTCAACAGAGGCAGATTTTCAGACTCTTCACTGGCTCTTAATGGCTCTAATAATCTTACTCAGAGCAGTATGGAAAAGGCAAACTGAACTCGGTGGCACATTACAGGAGAGCCCTTGTGGCAGATCAAGTACTGCTCGCTGCAAGCTGGAATTTCATAAAATTGACACAGCCCCCATTAAAAGCTGGCTTACTGACAGATCTCAAAATTTAGTTGTTAATAAGGAAATATCAGTGGTTGAGCTGTCTATAGTAGGTCTCATAGGAAATTCTTGATCAAAAATAATGATATTTTGAATGATTTTGGCAATTATTTTTTGTCGTAAAGTTGGCAGATGACACAAAGACTGTTGGAAAGGGAGAGATTGTATCTGCAGAGTAATAATTTGATCCTTCAATAAAACTGGAGACACAAAAATTGAGAGGGGGGAAAAAAGAGGTGGAGGGGAGGAAGCTTGGTGGTCATATTTCTCCAAGTGGCTGAGGAGCCAACGAGGAGAGGAGTTATGCTGGACCTTGTTCTTACCAACAAGAAGGGGCTGGTAGACAGTGTCAAACTCAAGGGTAGCCTGGGCTGTAGTGACCATGAAATGGTCGAGTTTGAGATCCTCGAGGCAGCGAGGAAGGTGCGCAGTCGGCTGACCACCCTGGACTTTGGGAGAGCTGACTTTGGTCTCTTGAAGAATCTGCTTGGTGTGGTGCCATGGGATGAAGCGCTGGAGGGAAGAGGGGTCCAAGAAAGTTGGTTAGTATTCAAGGGCCACCTCCTCCAAGCTCAGGAACGATGCATCCCTACAAAGAGGAAGGCAGGCAGAAAAGCCAGGAGGCCTGCATGGATGAACAAGGAGCTCTTGGACATGACCAAAAGGAAAAAGGAGGCCTATAGGGAGTGGAAACAGGGGCGGGTAGCCTGAGAGGTATACAGAGGAATCATTTGAGCAGCCAGGGATCGGGTTAGACAAGCTAGAGCACAGATAGAACTAAATCTGGCCAGGGACATTAAGACAAACAAAAAATCCTTCTTTAAGTATGTCAGTGAGAAAAGAAAGATTAGGGAAAATGTGGGCCCTCTCCGGAAGGAAACACAAGAATTGGTTACCCAGGACAGAGACAGAGCTGAGGTACTCAATGACTTTATTGCCTCAGTCTTCACTGGCAAGGACTGCAGCCACACTGCCCATGATGCAGAGTGCAAAGGCGAGGATTGGGAAAATGGAGAACTGCCCACTGTAGGTGAAGATCAAGTGCGAGACCACCTGAGGAATCTGAAGGTGCACAAGTCCATGGGACCTGATGAGATACATCCACGGGTCCTGAGGGAGATAGTAGATGTGGTCGCTAAGCCACTAGCCATCATATTTGAGAAGTCGTGGCAGTCTGGCAAGGTTCCTGCTGACTGGAAAAGGGGAAATATAACCCCTATTTTCAAAAAGGGAAATAAGGAAGACTTGGGGAACTACAGGCCAGTCAGTCTCACCTCTGTGCCTGGCAAGATCATGGAGCAGATCTTCCTGGAAACTCTGCTGAGGCATGTAGAAAACAAGGAGGTGATTGGTGACAGCCAGCATGGCTTCACCGAGGGCAAGTCATACCTGACAAATTTGGTGGCCTTCTACGAAGGGGTTACAGCGGCAGTGGACAAGGGAAGACCAACTGATGTCATCTACTTGGATTTGTGCAAAGCGTTTAACGCTGTCCCACACGATATCCTGTTCTCTAAATTGAAGAGACATGGATTCGACAAACGGACCACTCGGTGGATAAAGAACTGGCTGGACGGTCTCACTCAAAGAGTTGTGGTCAATGGCTCGATGTCCAAGTGGAGAGCAGTGACAAGTGGCGTTCCTCAGGGGTTGGTACTGGGGCCTGTACTGTTCAACATCTTTGTCGGCGACGTGGACAGTGGGGTCGAGTGCACCCTCAGCAAGTTTGCCGATAATACCAAGCTGTTTGGTGAGGTAGACATGCTGGAGGGGAGCGGTGCCATCGAGAGGGACCTGGACAGGCTGGAGAAGTGGGCCCAAGCCAACCTCATGCAGTTCAACAAGGCCAAGTGCAAGGTCTTACATCTGGGTCAGCGCAATCTCAAGCACAAATACAGGCTCGGCGGGGAATGGCTGGAGAGCAGCCCTGAGGAGAAGGACCTGGGGGTGCTGATTGAGGAGAAGCTCAACATGAGCCAGCAGTGTGCGATCGCAGCCCAGAAAGCCAACCGTATCCTGGGCTGCATCAGAAGAAGTGTGGCCAGCAGGACAAAGTAGGTGATTCTGCCCCTCTACTCCACTCTCGTGAGACCCCACCTGGAGTACTGCATCCAGCTCTGGAGTCCCCAACATAAGAAGGACATGGAGCTGCTGGAGCGTGTCCGAGGAGAGCCAGGAGGATGATCCGAGGGCTGGGGCACCTCTCCTATGAGGAGATGCTGAAAGAGTTGGGGCTGTTCAGCCTGGAGAAAAGGAGGCTCTGGGGAGACCTTATAGCAGCCTTCTAGTACCTAAAGGGGGCCTACAGGAGAGCTGGGGAAGGACTTTTTACAAGGGCATTTAATGATAGGATGAGGGGGAATGGCTTCAAACTAGAAGAGGGGAGATTTAGATTAGATATTAGGAAGAAGTTTTTCACTGTGAGGGTGGTGAGGCACTGGCACAGGTTGCCTAGAGAAGTTGTGGCTGCCCCATCCCTGGAGGTGTTCAAGGCCAGGCTGGATGGGGCTTTGAGCAACCTGGTCTAGTGGGAGATGTCCCTGCCCATGGCAGGGGGGTTGGAACTTGATGATCTTCATGGTCCTTTCGAACCTAAACCATTCTATAATTCTATGATATTTCAAGGTGAGAGATTCTGAGAAGTAAAGCAGTGATTTAGCGGAAAACTTAGATATTTTGTGTAGTATAAGATCTTAGCTATGCAGCCCTGGGCACTGTCCTGAGATAAGTCCCCTTTTGAAAAGGAACACAACAAGTAGAAATCTGGAAACGTTCAAGCAGTGCTGATAACACTGTTACAAAAATTTCCGGTCCTGGTCTCCACATTTCAAGACGGGTCTGGAAAAAATGCAGCAAATTTAGAAGTTAAAGCTGAACAGATTATTTGTAGGTTGCAGTTGCAGTACGCAGTATGAACTGTTGAGCACCCTGAAGGCAAGTTTTGGAGGTGACCTTCATCTCTTGCGTCTGAGGAAGACTTGTGATATATGGCTAGGCAGTACTGAAAGTTGGAGTCAAAGACTTGAACCTCAGAACAAAACAAAATTTCCCAACACTAAGGAGAATTAAACTTTTTCTACTAATAAAGGGAAAAAATAGTGGATTCAGCATTGCTTGAGCAATAAGGCAAGATACACTTTGATGCACCTCCTTGTGTTCTAGTCTAGCAGTGAGGTTGCTGTTATATAGATAAATGGGGTTGCAGAATTAAAGGAAGGGGATATCTGTTTGCAAGATGTGGTGTATATAAAATATGTTCTATTAAACATAGGTGTATATACACATACGCCTTATACACTTTTTTCCCCTCTGATTTTTTGGTCTGTGGATATGACTTCTTGTGTCGCCCCCCTTCCTTTATGAGGCCTGAAGATATTGAAAGCATTTGCAGCTCAGGAAGCACTTAATTTTTTTTCCCCCCAGGAAATAAATTGGTTTCCAGAGCCTGTTTAAACTTTCTGTGAAGCATGCTGGGGACAGGACGGTGATCAAGTGATTCTGTGCTCTGTGGTCGTACAGAAAATCCTTTGTGCGGCCTCAGTGGTGTGTCTTGCTGTCAGGCTCAGGGTCACACCAGTAATCGGATTTGGAATCAGGGAGAATTTCCTCCCAAGTGAGATTGGCAGGGAAAAGGTATCTTAGGATATTTAGGAAATGTATCTTGCCTGCCATTGTAGCTGGCAAGCATGTTAATGATATCCTGTTTCTTTCTGTGCGTCTGTTTGAGTTTTAGATTTTTGAGATTTGAAAAATCCTCTTACTTAAGATTTTAGGTTTCTTACAGAGCACTTGGGCAGTCTCTGATGGTTTGCAGTATAAAGAAATCAAATCTGATGACCTGGGGTCCCTCTCCTATGAAATCAAAGTGCCTTTTTGTTTGTACCTTCCCCCTTTTCAATCTGCAGATGGACAGAAATGCTTCATTTTAAAATGCCTGATCGTGAGAGAAAGGCCTTTATTATTAACCCTCTTCATTCCAGTGGGGACAAGGACATATGTCCATCCTCTTGTGTCCACATTCTGGCTCTCCAGTACAAGCTAGAAGAAAATGCTGGGTAAATTGATGATGTTAAAATGCATCCTGACCTCTTCTGTTTGTACCCTTTTCCCCTATAAACCTGTTGGGAGGAAAAAAACTGAATTATCAGTGCTACGTGTACTTCAGACGTGACTTCCATGGGAAGTCACTTAGACTTAGTGCCCTTCTGTAAATGTACAGAGTAAAAGAATATATTCTATAAGAGAATATATTTTTAAAACAGCTAATTTTTGACTCCCCAGTGAGACTGGTTTCCCTGTGTTTTTTAAGGAAAAATAAGTTTGGAAATGTTTAACTTTTAAATTGCTTTCACTTGAGGAGCTTTCAATTTGGAGTTCGAAGCAGTGTATTAATCAAGCTGATGAAAGGACATTAGTAATCCTTATGTGTGCTATAGTTGCATGAATTGAAGAAATCTGTGGCGAAAAGTTATTTCATTTTTGTTACACATTTTCAGTAGGAAACGACAGAAAGTACTGCATATTGATTCCTTACGGCTGATAAACACATCTGCTCCCAGACCTCACGGTTTGTTGTATGAACAATTTTTTCCCAACATTTTTTTTTTTCTGTTTATGATTAAATTTTTATGTTGGAAGAGAGTTTTTGGTTTGTCCTCCCCCCCTCCCCCCTTTTCCTTTACTTTTTATACCTTTTATATCTATCATGTATTTGTTCACAAAGCACAGGTGGGGATTACATTATGAAATAAAAAATTCATGTTGATAATTCCAACAATTTGTGTGGAATAAGGGAGCCAAGTCATATGTGATCCTTCGCAGAATGAACAAACCAGAGATTTAGTTATTCTGAATCTAATAAAAGAATATCAGATTTGTTGTTGTTTTAGTAAATAGGTTAAATTACACTAACAATGTACAGAGATAATTAAATATATAATTATTATGGTTACTGTTTTGTTTAGTGAGAACTACGGTAATTGAAACAGATGTCTATGTTAACAGCATTGGCCCAGTTGACCCAATCAATATGGTAAGTTCTGATTATTGACAGAGTGCATTATCTGAATGATGCTATGGGTTAATATTATGAAATAATTTTAATCTCATTCAAATAATTTTCATTATTTCTTACTGTGTACTCTTATGTGTTGGTGGATATTATTGTGCTTATTGCAGAAACCCATTTAAGCTCTCTCTATTTGAAATTGTTGCAATGTAAAAAATATATTTATTCTTTAAAAAAAAGGAGGCCACACAAAGGTCATTATATCAGCTCCTTAGTTTGGTTTGTGTCAAACATTTTCATTGTGTTTGTTTTAACTTGGTTTATCTCTGGCTCAGTATAATTTCCTGGAACTACTCTTGGGATTAAGAAAAATAACAATTGACCCAGCATTTGTGTATGAAACTATTTTCAGTGTGGTGATTTATTATTATTTTTCAAATTCATAGAAAGAAAAATTTGAACGCGACTCTTTTGTCCTTCTTTTTCCATGTCTTATTTAGTCTTATGGGCCCTCTTCAGTGTGTGTGTGTGTATGTGCGTGTGTGTGTGTCTACACATAGCTGATTTCTTCAGAAGTTAAGCAATGCATCTCATCTAGTTTCTGGTAGACCTGTTGAGATCTGACCTGTCTATTTGGTACCGACACTGAGGTAACAGCACTTATGAGGAAGCTGAGTCTGTGGTCTTTTCTTAGATCATTTAGATTTTCTGTCACAATGTGCATTGTATGAAATGGGGGTGTCGGAGGCTTTAGAAAGGCCATGTTGCATGACTTCTGGGGACTGCTGCCCAGGACTAAGACTGGGACGGGCCCTCAGGTGAGTTTGAGCTCAGCCCCTTCTTGCCTTTTTCCTTTTTCGTCCTCCCTACGGGAATTGCTGACAGTGCTGAATTTGCACGGCAGAGGAGCGTTTTGTTCAATCTGAGGCTGGAGTATGCCAGTGCGGGGGGCTTATGAGCATTGGATGAAAGCACAGTAATTCTAGATTGCTCTTAAGGATCTTGTGGTTTACACATCTGTCGTCATGCTTGGGTAAGGAATACTGACTTTCAGTGATGGGAAGCCAAGCTGGAAAAACCAGTGGTACTCAGATACTATGGATAAAGGTGCCAAAAGTAGATGATGCAGATCTGCGGCAAAGGATATTCATTCCAGCATAATGGTCTAACAGGCTTAGGGTTGTCATTACCTGGGGCTGTGGCAGGGAAGTCCATGTTTCAGGCCAGGACGGTACATAAAGAAATGCATGAAAGAGCAGAAGAGTGATGGGGTGGGGGAAACTTTTCAATTTCCATGTCCGGTATAAGTGGTGTCTTTGGTTTTGTCTCTCTTCCTACTGCGGTCGTTCTCTTTTGCTTCTCTCCATCCTATCCTCTTCTGAAGGAATTTACTGTGGGAGCAAAATGTGTGGACAGGCGGTTACCTGTAAGGAGGATATAGCAAATGGTAGGGGCTTCCTTTTCCAGTAACCAACACAAGTCCTTCAGCCTGTGGCCAGTAGGTATCGCATACACTGCAACCGAAAATGAGAAATGCTTACAGCTTCAGTTTTCCAGTTTTAAAGAACCAGCATGTGGCTGGCTTTGCAGGGTGGCCCTACCTCATCTCCTGTGCCCTCTTCTTGTCTCTGCAGCCCCTGGGCAATCTCCCTGCTGCTATACACCGTGCCCTCTCCTCTGCCCACAGCTGCCCTCTGCTTGCTCAGCCCGGAGCCGGGGAGGCAGCGCTATCACGCACTGCGCTTACAGTAATGACGATGTCAGCCATGGGACTATTTCATGTCACTCATTTAGGAGGTTTCCCCCCATCTGCTAGAGCTGTCCTAGAGCTGGGTGGTGATGCTCTTGCCGTGGTGCTAGTAGAAACCAGTCATACTGGCTTTTAGTCCAAGGTAAGGGTGGCACCATGTTGAAAAGGCACTTCATTAGAGAGCCAGATCCTAATGGTTATAATATGTATCAACTGAACGTTTATCCCTCTAACCTTCTGATTTCTGTTAAAAAAATAAAAGATAACAATGAAGTACGCCACCGAAGGGTAATTAGGTAAATGTCATCGAGACATAGAACTTTAAAAACTATTATATGTTTTTTTAAAAATGGGCAGAGAACTACTTGGCAGTTTAAATTATAGTCTAGGGGCACTATGGCCTTCATAAAAGAGCAATTGCTTTCACTGGGCTTGGACTCCAGGAACCTGGATCATATGAGCGTCTAACATCACTACAAAAATCAAGTGTTTGTGAAAATACATAAAACCATATATATGCAAATAATTTGATTAAGGTTTCTGAAAAAGGTGGTTTTAATCTGGGAGACAACATTCTCAGCAAAAAAAATAATTACAGATTTGACCCTGTAAGCTCTCATTATGTGAGCTGTTGGTTTCATTAGGAAGGCACTTTCCCTGGAGTCAATATTGTTTGAGATTGTTAACTAATAATCCAAAAATTGCTTCAATTTCAAGGGCTGTCCTTAGCCCTTCATTTGTTCACTTAATGTGAGAACACATATCTGTGATTCCCCATTGGATTTCTCATTTGCCAGATACGTTAGTTCACTCTGGCCAATGATGTTCTTTAACTATTTAGTTTGGATACAATATGGCATGATGTAGAGAGCATTTTTTCTGAGAATGATGCTGAAGCAGCGTATCAAGGGAGTGTGTTTGTCTGAAAGCTTCAGAGGACATATGAGAGGAAACTGATTTTTTTTTTATAATTCAGTCTATTTTCCTCTTGCTGTCTGATAGACTTTCACTTTCACAAAAGGGAGGCTTTAAATGTATGTATGGCGTGCATAAGAATTTTTTTTGAAGGCTGTTGTGTTTTGGCTTTCACTATTTAACAAAGATCTACACAAAATTCTAGACGGTTTAGACACCCCGTGCTTAAGAGAAGTTTTTCTACAGCACGTGATCTCTTTAGGCAGCCCCAACCTGAGTGAACATTTTTAACAAGCATCTGGATCAGCGGAGTATTTACTCATTAAGTCTAAAGATTTTTGAATCTGTCCCGTAGAGCTAACCTGTGCTATGCATCGTACAGCAACCATGTAAAGTGCAGCTAAGTACATTTTTATGGCCAAAGTCTTGATCCTCAATAGCTCTGCAGTGGTCTAGGGATTCCTTAGCAGAATCTAGACATGCAATGAATATTTAGAGCCTGGTTTTCTTCTATGGGGAAGCTGACTCAGCTGAGCACTTAATGTAGAGGTACTCGGCTCTTGCTACCTTTCTCTTTCCTTCCAAACTAGAGCCAAGATATATGGTCCCTGTGTAGATAAGCATGTTGATCCATGTTGCCTGTGGGCCTCGTTAGCTTTCTCTGCCCTGTATTCATCCCCCTAACCCTACATCTTCATAAATACATAATGTTTTGTGCAACTGGTGGCCCAAGGGGCCCAGGGGAGGACCACGCCAGCGCCACAGCTTTTGTGGTTTGACGAGACCATGCAAGTTCAGTGGGTTGGGAGAGGCATGGCAGCCCTCCGGGACACTTGTACCTTTCTTTAACTAAGAGAATACCCGATCCTGTAATTTCTGTTTGATCAAAACTCTCATGACAATAAAAGACTGCTACCCCAAACGAGAGAAATTTTTGGAGAAGGAATAGAGGAGCAGTTCCTGAAGTAAGAAGCAGTATTGCATCATTGTGTCAAAAATGAAGAGCAAAGAGAAAAGATTATACTTTCCCTGTCCTGAGAGTTTATTTAATCGAGTTTCGTATAGTAAATAGTGGAGCAATGTTCAAGTAACAAAAACAGGGAAAGGGTTAGAAAGAGGCAGATCATTTCTATAGAGATGCGTAGACATCATGATAGATAGATTAAAAACTAGCCTAAAGAAAATGCTCTACCTGTCTGGCTATATATGTCTGTGTGTACACATATATAAATATGTATGTTTACAGAAACAAAATTAAGTTTCAAAATTCCTCTGCTTTTCTGTGTGGTTTTGAGTAATGATTTAACATTTTGAAACATTATGTTGTCATTGCCATTTTAGCACGTTAGAGAGCTACGTATTTTTTTCTTCCCTTGCCGTGGATTGAGATGATGCTCTCTATTCAGCTTTTGCATTTATTAATGGAACTCGGTATCAGGAGGTCCAGACTGAAAATTCCAGGATAAATTGCTAGGACTGCACTTCACTGAAGCAGTTCGGTTCCCTTGTTGTTTCCCAACATTTCTGCCTCTTCTGCGGATGATTTAGCTTTTGTTGCATGATCTTTGCTAGTTATCCATTGAAGGCTACTGCGGCCACAAGCTGAAGGCCATACTTTGAAGCCGAGCACTCTTATTTTTAACAAGATAGCTAAACCACTGAACAAATCAGATATTCACTGAATACACAATGTGCTGCTTTGATACACAAACTGCATGGCCTGGACACTGCTAGGATACAATTTTTCCTGTCATATGGTACCATTTATGACTTTGTGTAGAATGCGCTGATGATGAATTTTAAGTATCCTTTGGCTTCTAAATTCCATTTCATGCTCAATTTGCAGTAACTAGCAGCAGATTTTTATTTCTTTTTTTTAAGGTATTGAAGAATCAATGCAATCAGTATCCTAATCCAGATTCCTCAATGTTATTGTACTTGTGGAGGATGCTTTGTGGTCAGGTGTGTCACTGCCCTTGTTCTACTAGTCATTAAATTTGTATTGAAGGTTTGAGGGTTTTGTACTCTTACTTTACACTGCCGGGTAATTAACATTAAGCACACTAGAATATAAGTAATCATGACCCAAAGATAAATTATCTGAAGGTACCTTGAAATCCAGTAGTCAAAGATGCACACTCTTTGTGTGCATTATTCTGAAAATCAATGGGTTTTTAACTCTGTTTTTGAGTGACATTGAATGGTTTGTTACTGAATGAATAGTAACTAGCATAAAGGAAAGATGAGGCTTAGAAAAAACCAGAAATAGATGCTGAAATTAGCAAGGCCCTGATCCTACAGATACCTAGGCATGTCCTTCAGTTTACATGTGTGAACCACGTCACGTTGACTTAAGGATTTAACAAACACAATAGGAAAAAAAATCCAAATAAGAAGTGTATAAAAGGAAAAACACGAACTCTCTCTCTCTCTGCCTCCCTGTCTGTCTGTTCAGAGAGCTGCATGTCTAAGTGAATGTAGTTCCATACAAGAAACAAACATCATAAATCACAGTGCTCTTTAAATGCTGCACTGTGTAGTAATATTTCAGGCCCAGGTGAACACCGCTTGATAGGGCTTGTTGTGGTTTGTGAACTGCATTTGAAGCTTTTCCCGGAGGTTGGAATTGCTTTCATGTTTGACGAAGACCGTTTTGCGGAGAACCGTTGTCTCTATGAGCTTTATGATGACAGACTGAGAGGAAGAACATGAAGGATGCACGCCTGCCCATGTTTGAGGATTTATGAGGTTTCATACGGTTGTGTGGCTTCAGTGTTCAAGCACTGCAAATTTTCGGAGAGTCAGGTGTGTGCATCTTACGCAAACTGATTCAGTTCTCTTTCAAATGGCAATAATATGTGTTCATAAATCAGGAAAAAAGTACCAGCAAGTCTTTGAGTATTACCGCATTCTTATTGCACAGCATCTTCTTTGGATTAAACTAGAATAATATTTTTTTCCCAACTCACTCTTTTATTTTGATTAGGAGAGATAGATTCCAGTCATTTTGGTGCCTGTCAGCACTGCAAGTGGTCAGAGTTAATTGGCTGTTACTCAGATGAGTGTTTGAGATTGACGGACGCAGAGTTCATTTACAGCAGCTGAGTAAATATTCCGTCAGTAGGCTTGAGCGTTGTTTTTTTCTTTCTTATGAAATATATTTTGAAGTGTCAAAACCCATATGTCTGTTAGTATTTCTTATTTTACCAGCTCTAGGAACTTGAGTAATACGTGACAAATGCAATTTCATTAACGTTCTCTGTTTTGTTCTGAAAAAATTAGCTTACGTTGATTAGTCTGGCTCTTGCAGGCGGCTAGTTTGCCTACTGCTATGGCAAGGCAGCTCTAAGCTTGCCCTGTTCGCTGTCAGGGGAATTGCCCAAGTACAGGCAATATTCTGCTCGTACCGGCTCAGCACAGCAGTTCCTGCGCCACTCCCAATTTCTGTGATCATTTTGAAGGGAATGGCGAGGGATGAGGGAAAAGGCGGCTGTTGTATGACAGGCACATGTTGTGATAGCTTGCTGAAGTCAAAGCAGAGTACCGGCATCTTTTCAGCCCCCACTTTAAACAGCGTTCAGTACTTGGCTTAGTCTCAGCTGCACTTTACGGGTTGTACCTTAATAGATATGAAGTCAGGACAGGTATTTAAGGTTCTACAGAAGACACCAGAAAAACCTACGTTCTTTGCTGTAAAACGTGCCCTAATTTGTGTCTGCCATTTAGCAATGTTATAATCTAAGGCTGCAGCTTTTATATGCCGTGGCCCACTCTTAAATTTTGTGTTAGACTAGTTCACACTTTAGGAAATACTGGTTTTGTATAGTACCATTGTATCACTTAAGCCACAGTTGGCATCGTTTCAATATAAATAATGAAAAAAAAAATAATACTGCTTTACTTAACTCCCCTGACATCAGTACAGTGTGCCAGTATGTACCGGTTGGAAATCCAGTTTATATCATCTCAGATTCTTAGCATCCACAGCCAGAGTAATAACCAAACTGCCTTTGAAGTATCTGAGATTTGAGATGATAGCGTTCTGTATTTGCATAAGGCTAATTTGTTAAAGAAATAGCAGAAGTCCTGAGCTGTGGGCATGGTTGGGGCAAGAAAACAATTCTGAAAAGCTTATTCCTTTTTATCTGTGGTCAGTCTGTCAGTGTGTTGTGGGCAAGGACCTTATTTTTTTGTGTTCCCAGTACTTTATCTAATTACGTGTTGATGTGAATGTACTTAGAACTCTTCCTTTGGTACTTCTGCTCAGGATGTCTTCCATGGTGACCTTCTCTTCTGCTCTCAACTACTTCTTGGTAGTTTCATCCACAAATTCAGCAACCTTTCTGTTCCAGTTGCCTGCTATTCTGTGTCTCTCCTTTTTCCCAATTCGAAATATTGCCTTGAGTCCCTCATATCTGTTCACAGATGTTTAGTTAACTCAATATAGCTGAATCATAGCTTTAAATCTTCCCACTTTTTACCCCTTCCATGCTCTCAGTTGCTGTGATCAATCACTACTCTGTATGTTGTTGAGGCTTGAAATCTCAAAATTTTCTGATTTGATGGCTCTTAGAACCCAGAGTAGGGTCTCAGTTGGAGCCTTGCAAATTCTGATTGCAAAGCAACTTTGAGGGTTTTTATTTTTATTTATTTTTTAATCCATCACTCGGAATCTCTTGTCCAGACTCCCATTGTTACGATAATGTGTTTTTGTAACCTTTTCAGTTGCAGTCTTGCTCCATTCCTACCATCTAGAGATGTCCTACAGAGAGGATTTCCCACTGTTTCTACTGAGTCATTTCTTGCTCAGGTTCTTCCTCTCTCTCCTTTTTCACTGCACCTCACATGTAAACAGTTTCCTTTCACTTTCAAGGCACTTCAAAACCATTTTTAGTTGTTTTTTTTCCCCAAGAGGCCATTTCCTATCTCAGATCTTGCTAGCTTCTGCTCCCATCCTTTCAACTTTTCATACCACTTTCTTCCAGGCTGCCCTTTATGCTTGAAAGAAACTTTCTATAAATGCCTCCAAGGCTGCTTCATTGTTTCTCATCATGTTCCCCTTGAAACTTAGTTTTTTTTTTTTTCTCTTTCTTTCTGTCTAGGCTACCTGTACTTCTGACTGGTATTGGGTTCTCTGTTTCCTGTTACTTATGCCCCAAAGCTTGTCTTTTGTGTTAAATTCAAACCATAAGCTCCTTGCAGAGGATGTGCATCCTGTATAAGCAGTATTGAGCGAATGCACAATTCAGTTGTGATCTGAGATGATCTAAACCAAGAATGATGTTAATATAAGTACCACAGAGCACTTCACTGAGAAGGTAGAGGTATCAACCAGTGCTAAAACTAACCCGAACAGTGCTTCACTCGTGCTTTTCCCCCCAAAAACCTGCACGGACTGCTTGGGTGCTCTGACATACAGTTTATTATTACTTCCGATGCCTTAATGTCCTCTCCAAATACTTTCTGTCTGCTTCTGCTGTGGTTGTCTCCCTTGTGACTGCAGCTGAGACAAGCTACATTTAGTTCTTTGTCTTGTACCTCTTATCTTTGTGTCAAATAGATGATAAACAGTTTGAAGACACTACGCACCTGTTCTTTGTCATTAATTCCTAATCTGTCTGTCTATATGGAAATTCGTGATGCTGCATTCCAGTTCTGGGAATGATTTTGCTGGCCTAGATTTGAACTGGGTTTCGGGAAAAAAGGCAGGGGATGTGCTTTGATTGTGACAATAGCCGGTAACAGCTTGTTGCAATAGAAACGGTCTTCGGCAGTGGCTCCTACCATAGAGGTTATCGTTGCATCCTTTGCTGCTGCGCTCCAGAGGAAAGCTGCTGTCGTTCACTGGTCCCTGCAACGGCTGGTGCCGGGATCTGTGCTGACGCTACGAAACCTCAACCTCTGTTAAAAGCTGGGCAGTGATGGGAACAGGATTTTTCTCCTGACGGTACATTCTATGGGAAGTTCTCTTTACAAAGCAGGGGAATGGTCTGGACGCCCTTTCCTGCAGCAGCACCTCCAAGCTGTTTGCCAAGGAAGTAGACCCACTCCTGGAAAGAGTGTTGCCCTACTCCTTGTTGGTAGGGGTGAAAGAATGGGCAAAATAGCTATTAAGAAATGCAATGTCCTTCTGCTGGTAAGTGAATGTAACTTCCCTGCCTATTGATCTTGGCCTTCATTATTTTTATTCTGTTGCTGTATGATTTGAAGTTTCATCAAGTCTCATACATTCTGGATGGTTATTTTGACCACCATGGAGAATGCACATCTAAATCGCTTTTTCTTGGAGTATTTTGGACTTTGTCATTCACTGGCATACCATAAGTGCTGCAGGAGATTTCACCTTTTCGAATAACAGCAGCGTCTCTACTGTAGAGGGTTATCGCCACAAAGGGTTCTGCCCTTGGGACCAGTAAGTAAGTAGAGTCTCCTTTAGGCAGTTCTTAACAATTGTCCGTGCTCTTATATCTTCAGTGTAGCTGATGATTGATATTTGGAGTTGCATGACTGCTTCATCAACCAGAAAGCCAAACTAAAAGGAGCGCTGTATTTCAAGTAGGCAGATGTATCTTACAGGAGTTGCAGGGTAAAACCAAGCTTGGATAAGTCTCCTTGCCATCAGTGTTGGGATTTTGGAGCATGATAGGAAAATCGTGGAAATAAAAGAGCAAAGGGTAACTGTGCAATTAATCTTGCTTTAAAAGCAGTTGCGCCATACTGAAAGGAGAAGCACTGTGTTTGAGACTTTCTAGTTTATTTATAAAAGGCAACTGTAGAAAACCATGTATGTTTGAGTAATGTGCAGCTTTGTCACTAAAGTTGTTTGTAGGACCAATTTTGACTGCTTGAGTCTCTCTAGTCTACCTACATAGATGTAGCTGCAGAATTTAGAAAATATATTTAATGAAGTTGATAAATCACTATTGACAACCTTGAAGCCGAACCCTTAATCCATACCGGTATTCACTCCTGGGCTTTTAATATATATGTATTTTTTTTTGTTCCGAGTTGTCTTCTCTGGTTCTTTCTGTAGTTTAATTTTTTTTTTATGAGTGGCAGTAGCTGAAATGTTCAAGTTTCAATTGAAAAGCAAACCAAAACTTTTTGTGTCATTTTCAGTGTGGGAATTTATATAGATTATATCTGTATAATCTGCTTCCTCTCCTTATGCTCTCTTCAAATGCCCAAAGTCTAAGCTGATCAAATAAAAGCAGAGATTTTTCTGAAGTGCTTTAGTTACTTTTCTAGCTAATCTTTTGACTATTGGCAAGATTTTAATTATAGTTTCTAATCTACAAAGCATTGAAATAAATCTTGCCTTTTATTCATATTGTTGTTTGCATCTGTCACTTTGCATGTTCAAAATAAGGACTGGATAAGCCCAGATGCCAAATTATGATGTGAAGAGTGATAGATTTTTTCTGCCTAAGTAGGTCCTGCTGTACTCCCTCACCTTCTGTAGATATGATTTGCCATGCTTCCACTTACCCCGTGCATATGTTCTCATAGCATCTTCCAGCGTGATTATCTGTACAATTATAACAATCTAACCGGTTAAAGGGCTCTGGGAGCAGATGCTGTGCACTTCTGTTCAGTGTATTTCCCGCAGCCTCCACCTCTTCCGCAGCTGCAGTGTCATTACTGTAATGTTACAGGTGCACGTCAGAATCATTGTGATTGTTGGATCTTTTAGATCTCGCCCTAAGGTGAGATTTAGGGTTAGATTGCTGTAGCGAGCAAACTAAAATGGTTCACCAAACCCAGAAATTTTACTTTTGCTTCAGTCCCAGCCATGGGTATAAAGTGCTGAAATTATTCCTGGCCCTGAAGCAGCTCAAAAATCTTTTTAGAGGACATTTAAAGTAACCCAACAGGGAGAGCAACCACTTTTTCGATGTTTTGTTAAGAGCAGTTATACATCAAAGATAGGTTAAATATTTTAATATATTACTTAATAGCCCCTTATTGATGTCCGGAGATATTTGGGTAAGGGAAAAGGTAAAGGTTACGAGTGTTTATTGGCAGTGCACTGGGAAGATGAAGATAAATTGGCTAATGATTGATGCTTTATTTGGTGCTTACCTCTTAGGAAAGCATGTGGTTACCAGTTTTGTTTATGACTTTGTTGTTTAAACCTCTTAATCAGAATACTAGACTGAGTCTTTGATATTAAATCACATCTCTTAATGTCAAAACATATAGGTTGGTAGAGCGTTTTCTTTAGTTTCCCCTTCTTTGTTTTTTTTTTTTTCTTTTTCTGAAGAATTCCCTGCCTACCTCATATAAAGTTGCAGTTTAAGGAATTAGAAACCTGGATAGAATGAAGAAAAATGGGGAAAATATCTTGAAGCTCAGATAACTGAATAAGATTAACTTGGTAATTGAACTGAGTTCAGGGGCTCCTTATGAAACAGATTTCTGAATTAGCTTTTTGCACTCCAGAAAACTCCAGGTGCCCTTCAGGTGAAATTTTCAGTCTGGGAGAAAAGCTGGGGTGGGTTTCTGAGCAAAGATGAAATAACGGGAGTAAGCTTTTATTCATTTTTCTCTGAAACTCACTGGTAATGAACTGTATTGCGGGCTTGTAGTTCACTAACACAATTTGTCAGTTCTGAGTTTGGTTTTGGGACTTTTCATTTGTTTTTGTGTTTTTTTTTTCCTGTTGTTAAACACAATGTGTTGCAGTTAACATAATCCAGCCAACAATTTAGCTACCCATTGCTTGACTTCTCCGTAATTTTTACTGTCAAATACCGAATCGGTTGTGAGACTGCCACGCCAAATATCCAAGAAAAAACGTTTTCTGCTTTGTGAGATTTTTTTTCACCCTTACTGATATTATGTTGGGATTTGTGTAGGATGGAATCTGCCTCCCTTTTTTTCACAGCTTTCCAATAAATAAAACAATCCGCTGGCCTGTTTTCGTGTCTGACTGTAATTGAATTGTGCGTGACAATGAAACCGATGTTGAGGATTCCATTTATTCCCATACAGTAGCTGTTCCTACTTTATTTGAAGTAATTGCTTTTATTTATTAAATGATTTTCTCTCAGACTATATGCCTGCTTGTCAATATTCACAGTTTGTTCGCTGCCTGGCCCTTTAGTGGTAATCTCTGATTAGTCACTGTGTTCTGAGCCTTTGGAGTTTGTTATGATCTTTTAGAGAGGAAAGAGATGGGGGAGGATTGTGGTTATCTGTAAATAATTAGGCAGGTGGCCTCTTTATGCCAGCTGTGCAAAAAAGAATTCAGTGATCTAATCAAATGCCAAATATGAGCTAACGTGTACTGTGGTTATCGAACCCCGAGAGGCTAAATATGAATAAGCATGCATTTTGCTATGGCTGTGACTAACGCAGCCATAGATTGATTCCATTTTATTCTGCATGGCTATTTTATCATGTTTCATTTGAAAGAGAGAGTAGTAAACCAATTTTTATGGTTACACGACAACAGTGGCAGTGGATGGTGAGTTTGATGAAAGACTAATAGAAGTAGTGATAAGGGCGTTAATTTTTACTTTTTTGTAAGAAAACAAGGAAAATGAAATAGAAGCTCAGAGGCATTTGTTGCACTAAAAGAATATTGTATAAATCTGGCTGCTGCTGTGCTTGCTTATATGGTATCTAAAAGAAGATAGGGCTTTTATTCATCTAGTTCTGGAAAAAAAGTACTCCCAGAAAAGTATAGTGATTTTTCTACCTCATTTTCAACAAATTTTAGGAAGTCATATTTCCCCTTCTCAAAAGGAAATATGAAATACTTTTCAGGAGATACAAATTTAAGGGAATTCAGTGTATGAATCCATAAAATCTGAAAATTTCAGGCTCATTTCAAAACTAGATTTTCAGAAATAATCCAACTTTCTTGATAACGCCCCGAGCATAGTTGGCCTTTCAGCTTTTTGCTCTCAAGCATCTATACTGTCCCAGCTGCATGCTGCCAAACTCTTAGTTGTCTGACCATTCTGTATGTTTGCCTGCGCTTGGTGACTGCTTGGGACCTGTTTGAACCTATGCCACCTGGCCTCTTCTGCAGGGAAGCTCGTGGTCGGAAAGGAGGCTAATATACATTTGAGTCGCATTTTCACATGTCTTGCACCTCTACAATGTGAGTACATGTATGTGCTTGGACATTATGCTAAAGTTCTGAAAGGCTGAAAGAGTTGGGGTTGTTCAGCCTGAAGAAAAGGAGGCTCTGGGGAGACCTTATTGCGGCCTTCCAGTACCTAAAGGGGCCTACAGGAGAGCTGGGGAAGGACTTCTTACAAGGGCATGTAGTGATAGGATGAGGGGGAATGGCTTCAAACTAGAAGAGGGGAGATTTAGATTAGATATTAGGAAGAAATTTTTCACTGTGAGGGTGGTGAGGCACTGGCACAGGTTGCCCAGAGAAGCTGTGGCTGCCCCATCCCTGGAGGTGTTCAAGGCCAGGCTGGATGGGGCTTTGAGCAACCTGGGCTGGGGGGAGGTGTCCCTTCCTATGGCAGGGGGGTTGGAACTCTATGATCTTTAAGGTCCTTTCCAACCTAAACCATTCTATGGTTCTATGATTCACTTGAGTGAAAGGTAATATAAATATAATGGGTTAAAAATATGACTCCGTGTAAGATGCGTTGTGTGAAGAATATATGCAGCTTCAGGAAGTATTATGGACCCTCAAAGACAGAGAGGTCTCGGGAAAGCATAGGGCAAAAAGATATGCCGAAGAAGTAGGTAGTAATGTCCACCAGGGCAGATGTTAGAAATGGAATAAATGTTCTTGAGAGAAATCAGGCAGCACTGACTCTGGATCCCTGCTGAAGAGGGGGATGAACTGCTGCTGCTGCCCACCGTCTGATGCTGAAGTCCACATCTTTCAGGTGGGATGCATAGTGGGATTATGCTTTTGGTTGGCTGACCCCTGAGGGTGAGGGAGGTGTCTGGGTGCTGAAGTGTCAGCTTACGAATGGAGGACCACCTTCTGCAGGTATGTGACAAGAAGCTAGGAAGTGGATCTCTTGTTATACATTCAGCAAGGTTCTTGAAAGCAAATAGTTACTAATTTTATGATATTAAACTATTATGTATTAGATTTTCTTTGAACAGTCATAAATGTTTCATGAAGGATTTCAACAAAGGGTTGTGGGTTTTTTGGTTTTTTTTTTGTTTTTTTCTTTTTTATTTTATTTTTTTTTTAAAGTTCTTTAAACAACACCTGTAATACATGTGTGTGATAAAAACATTTAATACTGAAAGGTAAGAGAACATGAGCATCTGGGTCCGCTGAGGCTGTTCCTTTCCTTTGTGTGTTCAAAATAATCTGTGAGTTCATCTTCCTGTTTTATTTTAATTTGTTAGGGTGGTTGGTATTCTATGAAAACCTGAGTTTTCTTGCTCTGGGTGGATTTGACTGTAATGACACTTTGATAAATCTCTTTTTCTCAGAAAATGCAGTCCTACTGTGAAGTGGCTGCTTAGAGTAGCACCTTCAAACTCAGACAGTCTGCTCTTTTCATAAATTTGGTCGCGTCTGTTGATTTCCCCCATTGGTTTCTTTTTTTTTTCTCCTATTTGTACTGTAAAGGCAACACATAAGTCTTTGTTCATTCTGTTCCATTTAAGCCCATTAAAACACTTCTCTGGTGCACTGCCTTGGGCTCTTATGCACACTAGAGCAAGGCAAGTTTCCTTTCCCGTTGTAACCACTACAGATGAGCACAGAAAACTGAATTTTAAGGTTAAACAGGCCCTGGGTTTTCACAGGTGTCTTGAATGTTATTCACAGCAATAAAATAATCAAGGACGTGTTTTGACCTGCAGAATCTTCCCCTGATGGCAGTGCCTCTCAAGGAATAAGCAGAATTTTAGAGCGAAGTCATCTCTAAAATGAATTTTCAATTAGTCCTTTTGTTCCCTCTGTCCCTCCACTCTTTGCCTCATACACTAGTTATTCATAACCTTTGAGAGTCACTGAGTTACCGCAGTCCAGGTGGTAATTTACCTGCCACACATCACAGAGCGAGGGCAAGCCTCCCTCTCGCGTATCTATTTCTTGAACCTGTTCTTCTCCCACCTGGAGAGGTGGGAGAATTGAGAGAGATTTAAGTAGTCCTGGAATATATGCCTTGGCGCTTCTCAAGGATGAAGTGCCAGATTTCACAAACTTGCCTGGGAGATGGGTGGTATCAGTTGCAGAAACGTGTGAGGAGTCTGTAACTTGTACAGTTTGGCTGCTGTGATAATTTACAAGTAAAATGAACAAAAAAAACCCCACTACAACCAGCAAAGCTTTCCACTTTCATTTTATTTAAAACCAGAAGTGACTGTCTGCATGGTGCGTTTTTATTGACCAAGTAAACTAGGAGTGACGCCTTTGGCTCAAGCAAGAGTTCGAACCATTGTCGTCTTCTCTCTTCCCACTGCCCACTCATCCCGTGACTGGGAGCTGAACAGCCAACACCAAGTGTCTAACTCTGGTCTCCAGCTCTTTTGCCCCGCAGAGGAGCTGCTGAGTTGCTCACTGGAGCCCTCATGGGGCAGCCACGCAGGAAAGATCACATCTGCCATCAAGTAGAGAGCCTGTTGCCCTTGAGGTCAGAGTCGTGGTCTGGACCTGGGACAAATACAACAGAGAAGAGGCTGCTGCGTTGCTCCTTTCTCTGGAGTGCAGGAACAACTGGCTGGATTCTTTGAAAAACAGTCTTTCATTGCATCTGTAATGTTCATCTCCCCCAAGTTTTACCGTGTCAAGAATTATCTCATTAAAAGGCTTTGGGTTTTCCTTTTATTTATTTGTTTATTTTATTTTTTACCTTTCTTCGCTGGCCAGAAGTCTACTGAGGAATTTGGCTATCTACCACAAAAACAGCTTTCTTGAGGCTTTAATAAGTAAAGTGGAGTTGCTTTAGGGAAATTTCCTGCCTGATGACGATTATGTATACTTTTGTGTGTATGTAGGTAGATATAGGAGGCAGATGGTAACAGCTAGTTCTGCAAACTATGTCCCACATATTCATGAATTTTTCAAAATCTGAAATTTCTTGAAGGATCTTAAATTGCCTGTTGTAAGGTTTGGGAAAAAAATATAGAAAGTTCATTTGGTTTGCTTCTTAAGATATGTAGAATCTGTGTCTTAACAAACGTAGTCTATTCTTGAAGCATTAAGGTTGCCCCTAAGGGCCCCAAAGGTGGTGGCACTGTGCGGGGACCTCCAAGTTACAGCAGGTTCCCATCGTGTCTGCTCTTCCTTAACTAATCAAATGTGCCGGGGGAGAGGAGGTAGGGACGGAAGGCTGTGTGTGTCTTTCATCAGCCTGTAATTTCTCTGTTTGAGGTTATAGGCTGCTGTGTGCTATGGCAAAAGAGAATAGAAGTAGTGGCCTCAGATTTATATATGAATTAAAAATTGTTGGCTTGCGGACTTTGGTAAACGTATACATAGATATGGTTGTTTCTCTGTTTTTAGGAATACACTATAGACATAATTTTTGCCCAGACTTGGTATGACAGTCGTCTAAAATTTAACAGCTCAATGAAGGTGCTTATGCTTAATAGCAATATGGTTGGAAAAATTTGGATTCCAGACACTTTCTTCCGGAACTCAAGGAAATCTGATGCTCACTGGATTACAACGCCAAATCGTTTGCTTCGAATCTGGAGTGATGGAAGAGTATTATACACTCTAAGGTGGGTTTTTATTAGAAAAAAAAAAATAGAACTGTTATGACCAGGAATATGAAAAAAATGAATATGTATCAAATTCTTGGCATCTCTTTTGTTGTGGACCAAAGGAATTTGCAAGGAGTTTAAGAAAGGAAATATATTACCTGTATAATAGGGTAAAGACAATTAAAGAGACAGCAAATTTTAATCTCATTTAGGTACAGGTAAGATTAAAAAAAAGATGTTACATGGCACATAGCGCCATGGTGGTGTGTCACTAACATCCTGCAGATCTAATCATAAATTGTTTTGCAGACTTTCTGTTCTAAATAGTTCAGTATCTAATTTCCACCAAATTATATTCTGTAAGTAAAATATGAAATGCTTCAGATACTAAAAATCATAAGAAGTTTGATTAAAGCTAAGGCCCCAGTTCTGCATATTCTTCTTAACATTTTTACCCTTGCAAACTATTAAAATCAACAAATCTGTTCATCTAAATTACGCAAAAGCAAACATGTTGGTGATAATTCTTCTTGGCAAATGGGGGATGCTTGGCCTGGTTTTAGGCTTTCCATCTAGGCTATCTGTACCGATCTTTGAGTCACTTTTCAAACAGTTCTTGAAAGGCTGTAGTCTACAGAAAGCTTTTTAGTGTCATCTCTCAGTTATATTTTTTAAATGTGCCTGAAAAATCTTGCAATAAATAAGGAGCTGATCAAGAAGCAGTGTATGCAGAGGATGCCACAAATCTGATTCTGCTCTTAAGAGTTTATTTATTTTAAACAAGAAGTAGCACCTTTTAATTACTGTCTTTTCAGTCGTTTATGCTGTTCTCATATGGAGGCTAGTTGTGTTGTATGAACAATTTTAAAAGTCTTCTGTATCAGAAATAAGAAGAATTGGGATGTGTCAAAAGGATTCTCCACTCAATTTTTTCTTAGTATGCTTCATTTGAGAGCATACAAATATCTCTGAAGAGCACTTTTTAAACAGTTTATTATATGTTGGTGTTTATAAAAATCTCTAAAAAGCCTCTTCTGTTGACATGCTAATATTTTTTTGTTTTTATTTTTGTAGCTAACAATTCTAGAGTCATACTTGGACTTTACCCTTTCATTGTCCATGAAAGGACATGTTTCAGTGTACAGTTTCTTTTAAACAGGGTATAAGTAACGCAGAGAAACAAACGCAACCAGAAAAAACCCATCTGAGCTCTCCCAGAGCAATTGGTTGGAATTATTGTGCTAGAGTATGAGCTGTGAAGGGCAATGAGCTAGTAATAAACCAGCAGAACAGGCATTCATCCAGCACTGTAACATGTAAACATCTGTATAGGTGAGGATACGGCCTGAATTTGGTGTAAGATGGAATAACATTGAAAGCTTCATATGTTGGTTATTGAAGGAGCAACAATAGGATCTGACAGTGCTCCAAATTCACAGCGCTCCCCTGTACTACCACTCTTTCCCCATTGGTAATTCAGGGAGCAGATGTGATGAGTCTCTTAGTGGCGTTTACTGAATTTTCTATGAGGGTAGTCCTTGGTCTGTTCATTGAATCAGTGAGTCCAGACCTAGTTCTGTTGCTTTTAATAGAAGTCTGGTTTTGTTTTCTTTTTCTTTGAGCGTTTGACTATCCAAAGGTTGAAAATGGAAAACGAAGGCAATAAATACATATACCATAGTTGGCCAATTTGCAAAGCATCTTCAGAGGGATGCAAGTGTTTTACTTGGAAATGTGTGTGGAGGATTGTCCTTCCCCCCCCCCCCAGTATAGAGCAAGAAATACACTTTCCCTTATAAACCTCTCTCTTAGGCAGGACAAATGTCTAGAAGGGTCCTAGTGATATTTTGTGTAGAATAACTGCTTTGTTCACAGACTTACAGAGTGTTCTGGCAGCGTGTGGCAGAATCTTCCTTTCCCCATCCCTTTTTGTCTAGTGTGTAGGTATTGCATACAGTCAAGTATGTAAGCATTACGGTAAGTTTCCAAGTTGATTTTAAAAGGCATTCTGACTTTCTTCACAGTGTTACCAACAAAGGAGGTGGTATTTTAAAAGCAAATAAGGCAGTTTGGAATCTAGCCCTTTACTCTAGCTTCCTAGTGGAAGTTAGTAGAACTGGGTTTTGCGTTGATTGCCCAGAAGCTCTTTGGAAATAGCAGGGCCTGTTGTGGTAGGACAAGGGGTAATGGCTTTAAACTAAACAAGGGGAGATTTAGACTAGGTGCAAGGAAGACATTTTTTACGCTGAGGGTGGTGAAACACTGGCACAGGTTGCCCAGAGAGGTGGTGGATGCCCCATCCCTAGAAACAGTCAAGGTCAGGTTGGACGGGGCTCTGAGCAACCTGATCTAGTTGAAGATGTCCCTGCTCACTGCAGGGGGGTTGGACTAGATGGCCTTTAAAGGTCCCTTCCAACCCAAACTATTCTATGATTCTGTGATTATATGAAATCTGTGATAGTATTTTCAAAAGCAGTGATTCAGTTGATACCAGTATGAGTCCTAAACTACTTCTAAAAATGTGTATTAGTTGCCTGAATTGCTTGAATGCCTTAGACATTAAATGAGCAGAAATATCGTCTGCTCTTTCCTATCCATGCTACTGTCTTCAGCAGAGCTGCTTCCGTGAGTACAGACCAAGCCCAAGAGTGTCCCCACTTTGTCTCTCGTGTATATAGCCACCAGATGCAATGATGCCAAATGCAATTTGACCTGACAAATGTGTTCTTCAGAAACTTCCTTTATTTGCTATGACAAACTCCGTTCCTTGACCTGCCTTCAGTCCCTCCCTTTTACCCCCTATTTCTGGTAGAGAGCTGAGAGATCCCCCCAAATAAATTGAAATTTTTGAAATGGCTCAAAATGACAGCTGAAACAACACAGGTCCTCAGGTTGTGTATGATGAGAGTTTTTGTTCTTTGGCGGTGACGCTGGATGCTTTTTGCAGACACACAGTTGGCTATGCATAACATCCATTAATTGGCAAAATTGATTTCTGTGCGTGTTCTTTACTATTTAGTCTGAAGTATCTGGATGCTGAATATAACCTTTTTTCTTCTTTTTTTTTTTTTTTTTTCCCCTTCCTTTTCTGATCAGGCTGACAATTAATGCTGAATGTTATCTTCAGCTTCATAACTTTCCTATGGATGAACACTCCTGCCCACTGGAGTTTTCAAGCTGTAGGTGGTAAAATACTTCTTTTTCTTTACATTCAGGCTTTAAATTTCCTTAAATTCTGTCAGCAACAGAGCAAGTGTTTACTTCTTAAAGATTTGCAGTGAAGGAAAGAACTGATCTGTTTATGTTTTGATTAGATTTATTGCATTTTTTAATGCATTATTAAATGCAGTGATGAATGAGTTGAATTACATGCATTTTATTTAGTTGCAACTTTAAAAATAATTGTATAGCTTAAGAGACTGATACAATGCCCATTCCAGTTAATGAAAATCTATTGCCCTGGAAGAACTTTATTTTTTATGCCTGCCAGACTTGCCAGCTTTGAATTAGTTCCATGTGATATACTTAAAAGTAAAAGTAACATCTGTCTTCTTCAACCTGTTCCTGTAAGTGCTTAATCAGTATAAGAAATCCTTCTCCTTTCAGTGGGACTTATTTATGTGAGCAAGAAACACAACTTTCAGGCTTCAATTCTTTAATATAAACTATATTTAAAAAAAAAAAAAAAAAGATGTTCCTAGGGGAATTGTGCTATTACTGGAAAAAGAAACCTGAACCACCTGAACACAGCTAAACGACCTATTCCTAAATGTGAAAAATAATAGGCAATGAAATCAAACTTCAGTGATTCTTTTTAAATTAATATTTTCATTTAGTACTTCCATCTTCAGTGCTTCTAGCTAAATGAGCTTTGGTAGCGCTCCGTTGATTACATAGATGTGCCACACAAACGAGTCTTGCTTAATTTCATTTCCGCCTTTCTGCAAGATAATGTGGGGCAACATGTGAGTCACGTCAAAATCAAAAAGGTTGCACTTCCTTAAAGTTGAAGTACTGGACAGTGAATCAGGCCACAAGAATCCATCCTGGGAATAATAGAAAAAGAAATTTTCAATAAATGTCAATAGGAATTTTATCGAATTAGGTACTAATTAGTGTCAGTCCTTTTAAGCTCTTTGTAGTCTTTTAATGACAATGTATATTACATTTGTGTATTAATTCATAGTGGCAATTCTGAGCCAGTTTTTCATATCTGAGTTCCAGAATGTTGTGTAGATATTTTCAAAATGTTTGTATTCACATAGTTTTTTGGCCAATCATATATTTAGCCAGGCTTAAAACTGATGGTAGGTATTTTGGGGTTAAATTTCAAGTTTGGCTTTCTCTCTGATCCACTTTATGTATAGCCCTGGTTTAGTTTATAAACAACTTCAGAGATCACAAAACATGTTTTGATATACATTGTGGCTGAATGCCTGATTTGCTCTGTTTTATTCTAGATGGATATCCCAGAAATGAAATTGAATACAAATGGAAAAAAACCTCTGTTGAAGTGGCAGATCCAAAATACTGGAGATTGTATCAGTTTGCATTTGTAGGGTTACGAAATACAACTGAAATTTCTCATACCTTGTCAGGTAAGGGGAAGTGTTAAGTTTTATTTAATGTAGTAAAATGTAGAACAAGACTAACAGATGAAGATACAACTGAAAACCATTTTCAATGACGTGTAAGTATTTTTTCTTTTTTTTTTTTTTGATTTATAGGTGATTATATTATTATGACAATCTTCTTTGATCTCAGCAGACGTATGGGGTATTTTACTATTCAGACATACATTCCTTGTATACTCACAGTTGTTCTTTCATGGGTGTCATTTTGGATCAATAAGGATGCAGTTCCTGCAAGGACTTCTCTGGGTAAGAATGTCTTTTTTCAACCTTGAAGGGTCTGGTACTCCCCAGGAATACAAATCTGCAGCAGGGAGTAAATTAACCACAGTTTGTTCCCCTTCAAATTGTGACCATTGGTCACCCTTTCTCTTGAACTGCGGGATTAGGAGTAGGAGCATCCTGCTGTGGTTGCACAGCAGGGCCCAGGGAGGGAGAGCTGAGAATGGAAATCTGGAAATCCGGAAATCCTGATCCAAGCCTTGTGGATCTGCTGTTGTTCATATAAATACATTTTCTTCTCCTCTATATTCTTTTTGTCATCTCCAGGGATGGCAATACGGCAATTATTTGTCTGACAAGTATGATTAAACTTCACTTAGCATCATGGAACAAAGGACATCATTGCTACACAGGCGAAAACCATGAAGATCTGTTTTGTTTTGTTTTGTTTTTTAATTGTTTTTTTTTATTGTTTTTTTTTTTAATTTTTTTTGTTTTTGTTGTTGGTGGTGTTTTGGGTTTTTTTCTTTCAGTTGTTCTTTTAAGCCCAGAATAGGACAGAAAATTTGCAACCAAAGTTGCGCTTCAAGCAGCTAAGCACATAACTCACAAAAACTGACTCACTCTCCTGCTTTTACTACAGACAGTACTGAAGTGTGTTGCAAGTTCTGCTACGGAGATAACTCAGTGTTCGTGTTGTCTTGGCTGACCTGTTTAGCGCTGTGTCAGTCTCCTTCATTTGACTGTTCAGGATTTACTTGGAGAAGAGTCATAGTCCCCACATAAAGCGCGACAGACGGGTGCGTGGAGTGCACAGGACTCCAGGACTGGCAACGTTGAGCTTAGTAGTGACAGATGCTTTTAGTAAAACTGGTGACAGCAGTGCGACCTGTTTTGGGGGAAAGATCAAGAGCTGAGAGTGTATCTTAGGAAGCGAGAGGTGTAAGTTAATTTTCCTCATCAGCTTATAGGACTGTGAACACAGCATTCCCACGTAATAGGAGCGTTTCCTACCAGAAGGGTGAGTCCAGGCTTTAACTCCCAGCCTTTCCCACTGAAACTGGGCCACTGTGGAGTCAAGCCTGCAAGATTAATGAGCCAGGAAGTAAAGTAAGCAAAAATGAGCACAGCTCAGTAGCCAACTGAAAAAGTAAGGGAAGAAAATCCGAGTCTTGGATCTTAACTTTATGCTGTTTCGAAGTATTGCAACATTTAGCGAAGAGAGCCTAAAATCTTGAATAAAGTGAAATTTATCTCTTGATAGATTCAAATCTTGATTTAGAAATTTATTATGAGGTTTCTTTGACTGACTGTTGGACATAATTGTGGGTACCATCTGGGAAGACACTAGCTATAACAGGAAAAACTGTTGTATTGGTATCCTCCTAGTTGTCTATCCAATTTGTTCTTTTTACAGAGTACTTTTTCTGTGCCGTGAACCTAGCAAATCTGCCTTTGATCTCATGGTTAAGCCAGAGTTTTCATGCTCCCACTTCAGCAGTACTAACCTTCATCTACTTGAGATGTACTACAAAGGTTTGCAATATCATATTTACAGCTCCCTGCAGTTAACTCTGAGCTGCTTTTGTGTGAACATGCAGAAGCCATCGTTTGTAGGATGACTTTTCTCACATGCAGATGTTCCGGTGAAGAAGAAAGAGAATACCAGTCAAATAGGCACAGTTTTATAGAAAAACACTGATGAATGAAGACAAGAAAGGCAAAACTAAGCCGGGTCCATCGTGGCAAGCAGTCGTGATGCTGTGGAAGGTTTGCTCCCCGTGACAGCCCCCTGTGTGCCTTTCTCATGGTGGAGGGGACTGGGAAAGTCCATGTCTCCTTTTGTCCTCTCTGAACAGAAGTCCATAAGGGGAACGGTGGGGTGTGACTTCCCACCTGGAGGCTGTGCTGGGCTCTGGTACACTGAAAAGTCTTGGGCCTTTTCCTTCCGTATATGTTGGAAGATCCTGGCGGATTGTGGTTTCCCAAAGCGAAAGGATTGAGATGGTTAAAAGTATTTAGGTATTTAACTGTGCGGAGAAATGCCTAATTGATTTTCAAAAGCATCTAGTGGCAGCGAAGCACTTTTGAAAAACTCTGTGGTTATCTGTTTGCCCTTTTAGGCATGTAATTTCATTGGGAAATCTGTCGCAAAATCACCACTGCTTTCCTGCTGCAGGATCAGTCCATAGCAACCCCTGATTCCATGCCTTGATTTAAAAGCTGTAGACAGCCTCACAGTGGCGTAACACATTTTTTGCAATAGGTCTTTGCATGTAAATAACAAATTATTTGTGTGTTCAAGTATTGCTCTCCAAAGGAAAGGTCACGTATTAATATTGGACTGCTATGAAAAAGGCTTTGCATCTCCCTGAAGCATCAAATGTAAGAAGAAAGTGTTAACACCTAAATGTTAAACCAGTGAAGAGTGGTATAGTTGAGATTCTGAACACATTGCTGTTAAGGCCAGCTTGTTCTTTTAATTAACTTGTATGTAAGTAAATCAAGGGAAACATTTTCTATTACTTACGATGTAGTATTGAAAAAATACCTAGTAATTTAGAGAATGAGACCAGAAAGGCCATAAAGGTCATCTAGTTTGATCTGCTACATGTCAGAAGCAAACAATTGAAAATGTTATTCTTTTCTCTTGTTTTCCGAAAGTTTGAAATCATTGATAAATAACACACCTTTTTTTTCTGAATGTGTCCTTTTCTATGTTTTAATCTTTCAAGAGCCAAAGGACTTTTTGGGTGTTTATAAAATTTGTGTGCTCATTTGTACCTGTTTGTCTGTTGTATTTGTTTTATCAGTGCATTCTATAACAGATTTATAAAATTACACAAACTTTCTCAGTGTCAGTGTCTATTCAGTGTGTTTTGAAAATGGGAGAGATTTAAACCGAAGGTGAAATGTGCTGTCTTCTGTACGATCCCACGGTGGCTGCTGGATCCATAGAGGTGGCTTCTTACAATAGCACCGATGTGTGTGGATGTGATCAGTGGTGAACCCTGCTGTGGCTCAGTTCTTGAGTGCCTCATGAATGAATTAAGGGCTAATTTGAGGATTTTTCATTGCGACAATATGATTGGGTTGCTTATACACTTCCCTCTTCCTGTCTTTTTTTCTTTCTTTCTCAAACAGGCATTACAACGGTGCTGACCATGACAACGCTGAGTACAATTGCTAGGAAGTCACTCCCAAAGGTTTCCTACGTGACAGCAATGGACCTTTTTGTTTCAGTTTGCTTCATTTTTGTGTTTGCTGCCTTGATGGAATATGGCACCTTGCATTACTTTACCAGCAACCGAAAAGGGGACAAAGGAAAAGAAAAGAAGGCAAAATCTAAGCCATCAGTAAGTTTAGCTGAACAAGAAAAAAAAAAACCCAGAATGTTCTTTATTGTAGCATTGACTTTGAGAGACTGGTTCTTAAATAGAAGGGCTTATGTTCAAAGATAATTAACGCTAATATTTATTTTACCATTTTTTTAGAGTTTGGGGCTTGTACTAATTTTCTGTAAATACTACTAATGAACAAAGGTTTCAGATCATTCCACTAATACATGAATGAGAACACGTAAACCTAAGCGAGAGAACAGTTTGATATACTATTCCGTGCTTCTGTGCCGTGCCCAAGCCCTTGGTGCTCCTAGAGGTGCCCGTGGAGTGTGTGCCCATGGAGACAGTTCTGTCTGAGCACAGTGCTTCTGAAAACAGCACCCGGCAGAGAAGCATAGATGTGACTGTAGCAGTAGAGATAATGTAAATGGACTGAAGGTATGAGGATTTGTTTGCATCTGCATCACCTAACTTGGGTCTTACCTCGCCAGCTTTGCAAAGGAGTAAGTGCTTATTATTGGTCAGTATTCTGATTCCCTTCCACTTCAGAAAGTCTACTCTAACTCTTTCTTTTTTTTTTTTTTTTTTTAATTTCCATATTTCTTTCTGGTAAAATGAACCTTCTGCTTTTACAAGTTGATGTTTGTACGGTGTGAATCCCCACATAGCCTAGGAAAAAGTATTATTCAATTTTAAGAGGCTTTCTGTTCGTGTAGTAAGAATACTGGAACTTCCAAAGGATCTATTGTTGGATGCCAGTACAAATATTTAAAGCCAATCTTTAAACTAATAAAACATTGAGGTAAAGGTGTTAAATATCTTATTCATTCAAACACTAGTCTTAATATTTGAGGCTTGATTGTAGTCATCTTTCGGAGAGAATAAGAAGAAGGACAATGTTATAAAGCCCCCTTGCAGATCATTTCATCAAAGGAAGCTGGCGCATAGTTGAATCATAGTATCAGTTGTCTTTTCTGGGTGAAGGCTGAATACCACCTGCGTAAGATCAAACAGAAATTGAAATGAAATTACAGAAGCCTGGATAAGGAGATGCAGAAATCCTGTTATGAACCATATCCATTCTGCGACTAGTGTCGGAAAGCACCGGCGCACCCGTTTCGAGCGGGGCTGCTGTGGGAGACTGTCTTACGGGGGGCACTGCGGGGCTGCTGCGGCTTAATACCGGGGAAATGAGAGTCCTTACGTTTCATACGGTGAGCTGGTCTGAGCAGATCAGCTGTGTATTTAGGACAAGGCGAGTGGTGAAGGGTTAATACTGCCTTGGTCAGACATCACTGTGATCCTCAGGGAATCCAGCACAGCCAAGGGAACTGGAAAATGGAAACCTCAAACCTCCTTCTTGTTAGCGGTAGAAGCAAATGTGGGTAAACGGAGTGATAAGGGTAAGAGAGAACAGAGGCTGCAGAATTTGGGGGACTCCCCAGTGTCAGCATAGCAGATTCAATTTTACGTTGTTGCAATGAGGTCTCAACACCACTTAGGGAACAGGGAGCTGAAATAGGTCTCCTCTCAGCAACAAGGAGAAAAGGAAGAGGGGATGAAATACTGCTTATTCAAACCAGGGAGATATTAAAGATCAGCTGCTGGCAGATCAACAGCCGTCAAAGTGTTTTGCAAGTGTACTCTATCGAATGGAGTAATGAGACTTTCCAGAATCTGTTCACACATCAGCTATTTGTGCGATAATCTGTCAAATGCTTTGAGATTTTCAGTGCATATGACAATTTAAAACGTAGAATAACGGTGAGATAGAAACTGTGACACTTACAGAATAAATAGCTGGAGTTTGGACTAAGATTAAAATTAGCAATATAATACTCAAAACACTGTTCAGTTGTGTTTTACTGTGTTCTTAAAGTATGCTTTTTATTTCTAGGTAGTTGAAAAACAACCATATTTTCACACAGAATTCTTTAAACATGTTTCAGGACGTTATGGCTATAAGACCATACTAGATAAGAGATTATTTTAAAAAAAGGGGGGGTAGTGTTAAATCGAATATACTTAGATGCAAGGATTCTAATTTGATAAATAGCTTTTTTGGTGAGGTTTTATAAAAAGGCTATACAATTTCTCGTTCCAAATAGAAGAATTAAAGAACCATCTGATTAATTAGTAGGAAGTCATACACTTACCAATCCTCCCCCTGCCTTTATCTTTGTCAAAGACTCCTATTCATTCTTTGTCTCTTGTAGTTATGGATATGTAACTCAAAACAACAATTTAATTAAAATAGCCATTTTAATTCCTTCTGAAAAGTTCTCATTTACAGGTGGTTTTTCCTTGGAAAACTTGCCTTGCCTAGGTCTTCTATTTCTGTTGCAAAATGCAATAAAAGCTTATTATTCCAGCAACTGATGCCAATAAGGTACAATAAATGATCATGTGAAAAAAATGGTGAGATTTTACAAATGATTACAGCAGTTTTATCGTACAAAATAAGTGCTGGCATCATTCACAAAAAAGTAGAGTGAATTGGCTTATGTAAATCCACATTAATAACGATAATGAGTTTGGGCAGGAAAGATTAAACTTAATTAGTTGTGGATCTTGTTCTGATCATCATTTCACCTGAAGTGAATGCATCACCTGTGCTGTGATCTCCACAGAACAGAGCTTTCTTTTATACATGTATTAGTCTTAATACAGAATAATTTGGTTTTGGTCCTATCAGAGTGTATCATAAATGTTTCTCTCTATATGTGGAGTTTTATCTATGGTATCAGTAGGCACATACACGAACAATCAGCATGTACTACTCTATCTCCATGGTTTTAGGTTTTCTTTTTAAGTCTCGGCCAACTGATAGGACCTCATTTTCTTGTGAGGTGTTGCTCTTTTTTTCCCCTTTTCCCTCACGTTGTTTCTTTCTCACGCTCATTTTAAGTACTCCCTGCAGGTAGTGAGACCTATAAGATGGCACCGTCTTGCTGCCTGTCTCAGAGGCCTGTACTCAGTAGCCAGCTTCAGTCTGTGCTGGTGACACGAGCAGTGAAAAGCAGTGCTGTTATTTCCTCCTCCTCCCACGGTGTTTCACAGTTGGGGATTCCTGTTTTACCCCACTAGTAGAAAGGAATCGTGCCATGAATCTTACTTTGGCAGAACCAACAGTCAGAAAATCCTTGCAAAGCCAGCGTAGGCCTGAATCAGAAATAAGCATCTTTCCCCGTATATCTTCAACAAAATAATGATTTTGTAAGTTCAAAAAAAAAAAAAAAAAAGTTTGATCTTACTTTTGATGTTTTATAAAAATAAGCCCTGTTTGCAGTGCCTCACGTTAGGGTAGAAGCATGTAACTGCTGTTTGTGAGCATTGTCAGTATTTTATCATTACTGAAAAGAATAACGAGGTCCTTTAGGATGATAATTAGCTCCCTGGGTCATCATGTCTAAAAAGTGCTGAAACAGCAGTCTGTGTGGAAATTCCTCTGCTAAAGACACTTATTAAATAAAGCCATTTAAAAACGCGGTGGATACCGTACTGCTTTAACATCACCCCTTGGGACGTCGGGTGAAATGTCCCTGCAGCAATAGTGCCTCCTTAACAATGTATAGAGATCTGTGTACTGGGCAACATAATTCTCTGGAAGTGGGACAACAGGACTCTGAAACATAACAAGAACGTACGTGGTGTGGCTTCCTGCTTCTTGTATTTTTTTCATATCTTTTCATTGCCTGTCACGTCTAATTGTTTAAGAGAGATTCTTCTCTACACTTCAATAGCCAGTTAGTTCTTCTGAGTGCATCCTTTCCTGCTGTATTTATTCCTTACATGACAAAATACGGAGAAGGTAGAAAAGAAAGAAGACAATGTAAGAGTAATGTTGATGTAACCCCTATCTTCAGTCTGAAGATTTCAGAAAAGATGCCAAAGGTGTGTGGGGGGGTGGGGGATGGGGGGTTGAAAGAAAGAGGATTATGGGTTAGTTTAAAAAGGCTAGGAGATTTAGAAAAAGGAAAAAAGGACAGACAGAGAAAGAGAATGTCTTTTGAAATATTCAGGAAAACAAGTATGAAGAGTGAAGAACTGCGTGGAAACAAAATAATAAAAGGGGGAAAGATGGACAAGCAAAAGGAAGGTGAAAAGGCAAAAGTCACAAGAAAGGGAATATCAAACAGTGCATGTTCTAGGCAATAAGGCACCCAGATTTTTTCTATGAAAATTATTTATGAACTTTAACATCTATGACACTGAGTTTTCACCAGATTGCAAGAGGGTTGAGTTATGCCCACAGAAAGTAAAAGTAAGAATTAAGAGCTGAATTAATCAGTTTCACTGCCTTCAATGGCATTCTTCTAAGGAGTCTTATGTCTTGGTGTCTCAAGGCGGGGCATATTGTTTAGGGATCTAACATCAGAGGGATAGATGACATAGCCTGGGCTTATGTGCCTCAGTCTCTCAAACTTCACCAGTGATGCTGTACTAATCCCATTAGTTTTTTGTTGTTTTTTTTTTTTGGTGAAAACGTAGCTTCCAGAAACACATCCAGTCTTGTTCTAAAGACTTTAAATGATGGGAGAACCATCATTCCCTTGGTAGTGATGCTTATGACCTGCCTGTGGACTTGCTTGTGACCCAGTCGTCAAGCTGTGACTGACTTCAGAATGTTCTTTTGTGTTGTGTAGATGGGATCAGCCAACCCTGTCTGTGTAACTAATTATCCACTATTCCCAAATCCCAGCACAACCCAGTGTTCACCGTGGCAGGTGAAAATCATTCATGATCTTTTGCCTGCATGAGCTAATTATATACAGCAGTTCATAATTCACAAAGCTCCCCAAACTGTTTCCTTTAATATTAGAATTTTTGTATATTGTATGAAGATGCTTATATTGACCTTTGCTGTGGAAAGCCTATGGAATTATTTAATGTGAGGGTAAAAATAACCCGCAAAACTCTATTTTTCTTTTTTGTTTTTCTTAAGAAACCACCTGCAATTGCTGTTCGACCTGGATCAACTCTAATTCCAATTAATAACATTAATCATCTCCCTGAACGTGATGATGATTATGGATATGAGTGCCTAGAAGGGAAAGACTGTGCTAGCTTCTTTTGTTGTTTTGAAGACTGCCGCACAGGATCTTGGAGAGAAGGAAGAATACACATCCGTATTGCAAAAATTGACTCCTATTCTCGAATCTTCTTTCCAACTGCCTTTGCATTGTTCAATCTTGTTTACTGGATTGGATATCTCTATCTCTAAGTTTCAGAGGTTTGACAAACTCAGAAAGAAATGCTAATTGAACAGTCATTAACACTTTTCAGTGAGCAGTCAAAGATCAGAGCTGGTCCAAAATGATTCAAATTGTTTGGATGCTTTAAAAATTTGAAACAATGAGAGGAAATATGGTGATGCAGTCTCCCTCTTGTGATCAACGATAGAACTGATACTGGTATTTTGAAGAGAAAATTTAAAAATAAATATCGCTAAGATTTAACTTGCCTGAACACACACGTATTTTTGTCCAGCTTTAACAAAATGCAGAGTCAGGAGGCTGTGCTATTTAACTGGGCAGTTCTACATAAGCTTTCCATTTTAATCCTCAATGATAATGCAGATGAATTTTGTAGCATCTCTTACACCTTTACAAAGAAAGCCTTAATAAAATGGGATTAGTTATTCTCATCCATTTCATCCATAAGGTGATGATTTTATTAATCCCTGATTTAAAAAAGTTGAAATGGAACATTTCTATTTTTCAACCAGCCATTTGTTCTCTGCAGTATGTTAAGAAGAGTGATTAAGTCATAATTAATCACATTCAGATTTATACAGAATGCAGAGATTAGAGCAGTGAGAAATGGATATATCACAAAACCCCCAAGGGTAATTCTGAGCTTGTCTTTCCCTGACCATTGATACAGGCTTTTGGCTTTCAACCCTGGATTACATTCATGTCTGTGCTCCATCTGCCATTACTTCACTGTTGTGAATTCCCCGAAGTTCTCCAAGAGGGCTACAACTTTCCAAACTTCCTACCCAGCTGCCATTGCTTGCTCATTTCATGGAAACCGGACTGATGTTGGCTAACTGAGATTCTGGCTGTTAAGCATAATGCTCTTCACGTCCTTCCTGTTCCCCTCTCCTTTGCCTGATTCGTACTTGGGGCCAGAGAAAAAGTCATTTGGTAGAATTTGTATCATCGGAGTTTGGAAAACCTGCAACAGTGCTATAGTCATTGTATTCAAAGCCACTGTGTTGAATCTCCAGCCCCGAAAGTGTAGTGTGTGACCTACTCCACTTTGCATACAGTGTGATTTCGTAGATTCTGCTTGTTACTGTGTGTGCTACTCACTGAGCCAATGCCAAATGGTACGAATTTACTGAACCTGTGGTATGGATTGCTGTGTAATTACCTCCCTGATATTTCTTTGTTTCTAACGGAAAAGCCCAGTTACTGGGAGGGGGTGGGTGGGGGTGCAGGTAAGAATAATCCTTATGCATTGCAGATCCTTCTCCAAGATGGGATGTATTCCCCCCCCCCCAGATCATAGGACCAGTTCTCCAGCCTTTCTGTGTTCACCTTGGTAGCAATTCCTCGGTAGTAGCCTTTCTGGACTGACTTCCCTGTGTCGACTGTTGCTGGCTGGCAGCATTTAGTATCTCATTTCTATTTTTAAACCCATTGTCTTCATTATGGAAAAGTGCAGGTTTTCCTCCTTTCTCAAAAAGAAACTGGTCTCAAGTGAGCTTGCAAAAATCACTGTAAAATTAAGATATGCATTAAGTAAAAGTCAGAATTACACAGAAGACCTTACAGATCTTTAAAGAGGATTAATGGGATTAGCATTTGGCTGTAGGTAAGGATGTTCAGTACTGGAGATAAAGACATGATTAATGGCTAATAATAGAAAATGATACATGAAGGGCCCCTCCCCCCCAATATTTCTGTTGAATGTGCTCCCTCCTCTGAATTTCTCAGAAAAAGATTAATGTATTTTCATATTCTGGTTGGTACCAGACATAATAAGACATGATATGCAATACACATTTCAGATGAAATGTTGCTGCAGTGTTCAGCCCCAAAGTTTAATAGAGAATGCAAGACTATGTGCAGTGATTCTGGATGAAAGTGTGATCCCATATTAATGCAAACTCTATTTCAGTATTTAGCTGATGAAATATGAAAGTGGTTGAGGGAATCTGAAAGCCTGCTGTCAAGGTTAGCTGACATTACTTGTTGCGTGACCTTTCTAGGCACCAACTTCTTCTGACTGTTTGGCTGAGCGTAGAAGTGCAGCATCATTAACAACACTGATCTACTATAATGTATTGTTTCTTTAGAGTCTCATTTTCAGAAAATGTTCAGTACAACGGAAATGTGTCAGTTTTAATTCCATAGTGCAGTTTGATGCTTTTTGACAGCACACTAAACACATTCCTCTGTAGGAGGGATGAAGGTGGCTTCGGCAGCAGTATGTTGGATTTGTACTTGAAAAGCAGTCCGCTCGCTACACAATACAAGGCCCGGATTTTGCGAGCTCCCGATTTTCATTAATTCACCTTTAAACAAAAGGAACTTGAAAGAACTTGGCACTTCACAAGGGGAAATACAAATTTCACAGCCTGCTCTCCTCTGGCACATCTAGTTAGCTTTTTCTATTCATGTGGTTGTCAGTTGCCAGTCAGCCTCCAGTGACTGAATTGGAGAACAGAAAACATCCTGAATTGGCAAGGGATGGATAAGAAGTCTTTCATCTCTAATTTCTATGAAACAATGTAATGGAGTATTAAAGCTATTGAATGTTATGGCTGTTTGGCTTATGGATACACTTGCTTCTGTCTGTTGACAAACTTTTCTGTGTACTTCATTTGTTTCTGATGAAATAATTTTAGTTTCCCATAGTGCTGTGAGTGCAATAGAAATGGGAACGCAGTGAACTGTAACATGGCATGTAATAAATGTGTTATTTTAGTCCTACGTGTTTTCTTTCTAACCTGCATGGAAACACTCGATTCCAAAAAATCTAAGTGACACTCAGAAAAACGGCAAGAAACAGAGACTGTAATTACTTGGACTTCGATGCTGAAATAATTTTTCAAACCTATCAAGATGAAAGTTTGTTTACTGATAGCTGGGATCACAGTATTTGGAGTCATATTATTCTGACCATAACTGCTTAAGCACATGCTTAAACCTTTTCCTAATCAGTACTGTAATTAGACCAGAATTCAGAAAAGCGTGTGCTTATGTACTGTCATAAAGAGTGATGCTATGCTGAATTGATGCCATTATCACATGCTTAATTTGCACTAATTTCAATAATGAGTGTTCAGTAGCTCAAATGATTGAACACTGAGGATGTGAGCCAGAGCCTCTTAAGTAAGGAGTTTTCTCACTGAAAGAGAAGGACATAAGAGGAGAAACTGCCATAAAGGCAAAGAGGTGAAAGTCTGAGGAAACTGTTTTATACTGCACCTATCTTAGGCATCTCCTGAAATGTATTTTTCAAAAAAAAGAGACTTTTCCTTGATATTTCCGTATTAGTGTTCACCACTTGTCTGTTTTAGTAGTGAGTACTGCTCAGTGTGTTATTTTTTGGTAAGGTTTTGTCTGTGATTGTACCTCACTTATCTTCAGTGCATGTCTTCTGTGTCTGAATGAATCTGTTTTATGTAGTGGCGGTGCAACCAAAGCATGAGCTTTTATATTCACATGTTGATGCGCTTCAAAGGCTTTAACCTTATCCAATTTTCTGACATTCAGAGACATAGGGTTGCGTAAGACTTTGAAGGAGAACCACCTCCAACACGGTTTTTAGGGTTTTCTGTTGCTTATTTGCTATGGTAGTAACAGATTTGTTCAAAATGGATATATGAACCGTGCTTTTAATTTGTGAATACCTTTGACGTTTCAATTGAAAGCCCAACAGGAGGAGTCTGGATTTAAATACCTATCTGCCTAAAGTAAGATATGTTTTGTTTAATTGCATCAGTCATCATTTCAGTTTACTGTTGCCAAATACCAGAGAATTAGTGCAAATACATCTAATTTATTTTTTTAATAGTTGTTAATATAAATTTTTTTTTATCTCATTGTAGTTTCTCTCAGTTATATATTAAATGTGATCTTTCATGTTTGTGAAATAATACTGTATTTTGTAGTCATTATAAAAGATATAGAAAATAGAAACTAAGGTAGAATTCCTCAGCTACAGAATACAATGCCGGGAATTAGAGGGACTTGCCGTGCTTCTGTTTCTGAAAATGCTCAGTGAAAGTCCCCATACCCCAAACAACGTGCTGTGGGGAGACTGACTCATGGGGAGAGGCAGAACAGACTCTGAGCTTGGGAAAAGGCCTTTGCACTGGTTCACGCCGTGGGCTTGCTACCCGGGTGGCTTAAGTCAATGACAGGAGTAGATCTGTCCTTCCTTTATCAGTCATCTCTTGCTTCTTCTTCACTTGTGCCAGCAGCAGCAGTTGTAAAGCCGTGTTGCCGGATGAATCAAAACCTGAAAATTTATCTTTATTTTATTCTTTATAAGCTAATGTTTCAACCAGATGGGTGGGATCATCTGAGTGAACACGCAAGACTCTGACCGTTTGTTCTGGTCCAAGACTGGTGATGGGAGCTTGCAGCTGGAGGCAGAGGGATGGCTTCTTATGATGGGCGTATTTAATTCCGTCAAGAATCTGCACTGAAAGCTGGTGTGGAGGAAGGGGAGAGATGGGGGAGGAAAGGTCGCAAGGGGAAGTGATACCAGAATCCAGTGTCATGGATCTGAGTGACTTATATTTAGTTAATAGGTTTCTCACTGGTATCTATGATAATGCTTTTGATTTCCCTGCAACATAATTACTTAAAAAAAAAAATAATAAATATCTGTGCATTTCCTATACATCAATTACAAACGGAATGAGCAATAGACAGTTATCTTGAGTGATCGTTCTGGTGAAATGTCAGACAGAAAATCAGAAATCAGGTTAAATTAGAAAAAGGTTACACTTTTTCTCCTTTTGTTATTAATGATACAACTATTTTTAAAGTTATTGAGCATTATTCGGTACAATAGACACTGGGAAAGAGCTAGTACCCAGGTGTCTACATCACTTAGTGCCCTTGAGGGCTAAAACATTTGGGAACGGTAAACCTGACCCAGACTGTATTCAGTCACTGAGTCCCTCTCTCCTTCAGGCAGTGGGAAAGGTGGATTGTGATCACGTCCGGCATGAACTAGGATAGCTGGTGTTCTCCGGGAAGGTCGGTAATAGTTTCTGGTTAAAAGGAAGGGTGATTTCTGCCTGCTAGACTATGATTTGAAACGGGGTACATGCTTCCCTTCAGAAGATGGCTGTGTGCTGTAACTTCCAGAATGATGGAAGAGCATCTCTGCGCTTGATGTTTATCTTTGCACAGGAGTGGTTTCATTGAGTTGACTGTCCTGTTATGAGGCGGTGAAGCATTCCCCATATGGTATAGGGGGAGAGTTTTGACTGCACTCCTGGGCAAGGTGTCTAAATCTTGTCACGTGGCTCAGTATTGTGGGATCTGAGTTGTCTTTTGGATCTGTTATGATGCTAGTGAAAAGGCAGTGAATACTAAACTTTTGATGTTATTTACTAGTAAACCTCACTGAGAAAGCCAGAGCATTACAAATGCTTTAGAGGAAACCTCAGACAGCCCGTGGACATAGTTTATCTAAAACTGTAATAGTTTATCTAAAACTGTAATAGCCTAAAGGACTCAGCCCTTTTTTCCATGGGTGGATCTTGTTGCCTGTTAGCAATATATTGTTTCTAAAAAAATCTTAAAAGCCTCAAGGCACTTTAAGGGAAAAAAAAAAAAAAATCTGTAAAATTCCTGGGCAATCTTGTTCCCCTTCACAGTGACAAATCTTGCTTTGCCTGCAAATTTTGCTTATGGTAGATCAACGTTACTTGAGCTGTGCAACGAGAGCCACAGGGGATGTAAGACAGAGGACCTGTAAACTGTTCTACCGTGTTCTTCCTCTCAGTTCCTTTTCTTAGTCCAGAGTTTCAGAAGGGTAGGCATATGGTGTGTGTAAATGAGGACAGTTGTGCCGCTGACAACAGGGCCTGAATGCCAATAGCTGGCAAGATCAAGAAAGACAGGAGTCTGCTCACAGTAATAAGGCTTCTCTTCTGCAATTCTTTGTAGTAGCTGCTTTTCCATACATCTCTGCATGCCTACCTGAGACTCAGACGTTTTGCAGGTTGGAAGCAATTCTTTTATGTGTTTCTAGCTCCACAGAATGATCTTTATCGTCACAGTTTGAGCCTTGCTGAATTCAAAAGGAAAGGTTTCCCCGTGAAGTTTCCCTGTCTGGGCATTGCAGGTGTGAGATGTCTTGCCACCAAGCATTGGAAGAGTGGTTTTCAGTTGCTCCAGTTGAGGCGGCAGACTGGCTCTGTAGGGTGGCATTAGGATCGCTTTGTCAATTAGACTTGAAAAGGCTGAAGACAGTTAACAACGATGACCAGTACTGCCCCTGCAGAAGATATATTCCTTTTGCCAATTCGATATTTAAAAACAAAACCCCAAACCAGCTACTGTGGGTGGGAAGGGAGGATGAGTCATTATTTCACTGCAGAAGTCTACTTCCCCTTGAATTGTTTTTCCTCCTTAGGAAGACGGTAAATAGGAATCTTTTGGCCTGTGAAATCAGCAGAAAACAGGTCACGGTCATTTTAAACAGGTAAAGTCATATTCGTCCCTCTGCCACTGAGCGGGAACAATGAAGGCGCCAGCACTATGGCTCAGATTTTCCAAGACAGGTAAACGTGGACATCTGCATATTCATAGGCCTGGTGTAACTATACAATCTGTGTTCACGCTTTAGTCACTGAAAAAAATCTCAATGGTTTGTGCATCTTCACAATATCTTTTGCATTTACCACTGTTGTCCGCTGTGAATGCTTAGATTTTTTTGTGTGAACATAAAGGGTTGTGTTATGACACATTTACTTACAGTTTACATTGCTATATAATATAAATACTTCCTTAAATGAAACAGAGGGATCAGAATCTGACAATCTCATGGTAACTCCTATCTTGAAAAATCTAATATCTGTTCTTAATTGTTGTTTCCAATTAAATAAATAATACCTCTATAATTTGTATTCCCCATGATAGAAGTTTTATAACCGATTACAATGCATGCAATAAAACCTAAATTTACAGAAATATCCTTCAAGAATAACACTTATCGATTTATTTTGTGTCTCAGTGTTTATTATATTGAAGTTCCATTATTCAATTGCACTCTTAATGCAAGTCTCTGTCTTGGCATCTATAGTTCACGTAGTGTTTCAGTGATTCACAGTTTGCCCCTTACTAGTGCATCTTTTTTTTCATTCTGTTTTTAAAAAATGCTAATATTTTGAACTACCTAAGTGAACATTTGTACTGTGCATTTAATTTGATAGTGTTTTGGCACCAGTGGACAGTGTTGCAATATTGCGCATCAATGTTCCTTTTAAAATTATTTGTTAAAGCCCTTGTGGATAACTTACTAAAAAACGTATGGAACATTAAGATAAATTGTGTAACTCTCAGTGCTTCTTCTAAGGATTATATATAAAATACACGATATTGATGCAAATTTATTCTTCCGTTTCAGTTTTCCTTCCAGAAGCCTCCTCAGTTGGACTATTATTATTATTATCATTATAAGTGTGCTGATATTTACAGTTCTACTCAGTTATTTGGTACTTTTCCAATAGTCTTGGTATGCACTCATCCATTATTATATTCAATTACCTGGAAACATCAAGGTATCCTCACAGGCTTTTAATGTGATTAAGCCATGACTTCTTCGGCCTCTCTTAAAATGCCGTAATCTTTTGTGTGCAATGCCAAAACTAAAGCATTTGCAGGTATTAAATTGATTGTTATTTGCTTCTCCATTTTGATAAAGTCTGTCTGCCAGGTTAGAATGAAACATTGATATCATCATTTTAATATTTGACAGCGTTATTAATGAGCATGGCTGAACCAGAAAACTTCAGAGATGATAAACTGATAATGCTCTTGACTAAATCCCATACAGCTGAGAACTTGTGAGTGTGATAGAAATTATATTGGCAATGGCAAAGACATATGTGTATATATCCATATGTAAAAAGCAAGATAGGAAAATGTTTACATATACACGAAGTTCTGATTGTCATTTTAACAAGCTTCCCTCCCCCCTAATATTTATATTCTAAATGTGACCAAAAAGGTCCTAAAAAACCCCATTTAGATTTGCACAGTTAGAAGGTAGGAATGGTTCGGAAATTTAAAATAATTATCGCTCCATTTGATGGGTCTTGTGGATTAAGTTTAAATTTAACTCCTTTTCACTAAAGAAGAAAGGGAGAACACAAATGTTGTGGTTGAAGATAGGCATTGATATCACTGAAGGTAAACACAAACATTCCCTCTGGTAAAAAGTTGATTTACAGATACAGGTAGGAGCAAATTCCTTCAGTGCTGCGGACATTCCTGTGATTGCGTTTGTGGAGTGGATGGATTCTGCTCTTTATTTTGGGAACTCTACTGCTACTGTAGTAAAAGATCGACTCAGAGTTTTAGACTTTTTAGTAAACCCTTAGTTTTTGGATTCGGCATTTTCCAATGTGCAGTTTAAGAGATGTGAAACGGGCCTGCTTTTCAGATCGTGAACGTTTAGCCTTTTCTAAAAATTATCCCTTAAGTTTTCAGTTTAAAGCACTCCCAAAGTGAGTAACTAGGCATCACTTACAGTGCTTTAAATAAATGTAAAGTTTAGATTGCTATAGAATATTGTGGAAAGTTCAAATATAGTTCAAGGCTAGAATTTTCTAGCCTTTTGTTCTCTCTTGCCTGTGGGATTTTTTTTATTATTATTATTTTTTAATTTATTTTCTTGAGGTCTGGGGAGAGATGAAAGCAAACGGAGGGATTTCACCCTGTGGGGCTTTTTTTGACAACAGTATACCTCATGCAGGATACATCAGCTGCTAAAAGCTGATTTTATTTGAGGACTGATGAGACTTTAAGACTGATGCCAGGAATAATACTAACAAGCTCAGAAAGGAGGTGCTTGTGGCGCTCATTATCAGAAGGGGCTTGGCTGCTCAAGGCTTTGAAAAGAGACTTTCTGAAGTAAGATTATGGGAGAGAGCTGGGTTGTAAGGGCTTCTAGAAAAAACAGAATCTCAAAAACCTCTTGTCAGGAGAGGACTGACAGTAGGCCGAAGGATAGGTTTTATAGCTCATGACTGTACTGTGAATGTTGATGTCTATTGAATTTTCATATAAATGTCGCACTAGTCCTTGTGCATTGAATGGAAATGTGCTTGCACCCTGGTGCATGGTTCATACAGATGTTTCCGAGATGTGGCCTGTAATTTTCTAAATGTAAAACTCTGAAAGCCATAGTCTTAAAAAATAAAAATAAGTAAAAAAAAAAAATGCCATTGAATACCATGTGTTCTGTGCCAAATGAACAGATTAGATGTTTGTGTTCTGATGTCTCTTAAGCTGATAAGAATCAAGAGAGTTTCAACACTGAACTTTGTAAAGCAGTTGTAATGCATTGTTTTTACTGTATCTGCTGTGAAGTTGATTGGTTACACTGTGAAAAAATAAATAGTGCCTGGCTACTTACTTTCTGATGTTATTTGTTTTCTACATGCCGTATATTCTTTTCTCTTCAGGACCATGATGATAACAGTCATTCTGGTGAAAATAGTCTCGTACACTGCTCTGACCAAGAGCAATGCCTTTATTTGCTTTAAAATTTTTCCTTCCCCCCTCCTTTCCTCTCCTCTTTCTTTCTCTTTCCTTCCTGAAGTAATAATGTAAAGAGAACGTCGGTCATCTCACAGAAGTAAAGCTCTGGAGCTAAAATTTCACTTTATCAGCCATTTTGAATGGGACTAGTTTTATAGCAGTGAGTTAATGAAAGGTCTCTCGCTTGTTACTGCCAAGAGGAGTGGTCCTGCTCTCCCCCCCAGCCCCTTCGCTTCTCCCAGCGCTGGTGCTTGGCAAATCCCGCTCTCCTTCCCCTTCCAGGATCCCGCACGGCCATGATGCGTGGCTCCCTCCTCTTTGTCTTGTCTGTCACTTTTAGAAAAGGCTGTAACTTTCTATATTAGATGTGCTCGGGGGCAAGGAGCAGGGGTCACACTGAAAGCAAACATCCAGGGGAAAATTACTCCTCATTATTTCCCTCAAATACTTTTTGTTCTCTGTCCTTGCTGGCCCACTGAAGGATCCGCCTGTAAGCGTCAACTTCCCCGTGTGGTCAGTCTCAGGGAATGTTTTTCATTCATTCCAAGCAGAGTGTGGAAAGTTGATGAATGAGGGATGCAGTTAACATAAAAACTCTGGGAAAGGGGTCAAAGATGCTTTAAGTATCTCAGAGTTCTGGAAGACGCCACAGATTTCTGCAGCGTCTCGTACATCCTTTTCAGACTAAAGTCAGGGATGCCAGCAACACCCGCCTTCCCTTTAGCATTGTATGTTCTTTTTTCCCTGGTAACTACCTCCGGTATTACATCTTGCCAGCTGTTACTTAAATTATTAAGGTTACTTAATGTATGCTAGAATCTATGTACCTTCTTTTAGATTGTTGGTGTCCTCGCTGTTGTACAAACAGTACAATAAACTGTGGTGTTCCATAGCACCAAACCTTTGGAAGAATAATGTTTTGAATGCCTTTTTAGCTCGAAAGAATCAAACCTCTAGCTTCCACAGTATTGAAGTGGTTGACGAATGAGGGAATTAGGCAAAGCCTTTATGTACAGACCTCAAAGTAAAATTCGCCATCTATATTTTTAAGGTAAATATTTTTCTTTATTACTGTCAATAGGGTGAATTTCAGCAATACATGCCTGCAAGGAGCTAAAATGAATTCATTTCTCATTGACAAGTATATTATTTTCCACAAAACAGAGGCTGCTCAGACTTGGGGTGGGCACGAGCCTTGATGACTGAAGTTACTAATTGTCAGTGCCGAACCCGAATAAGGCAGTAACTTTTCAAGAGTTCCCAACTGCTTTATCTTATTAATAGCTAATACTAGATTTTAATTTGTAATAGTTAGTAAACAAAATTCATCATAAATAAATATTTCTTAGTAATAGGCAACATTATTATTTGCTAATAATATCTTCAGTAGAAAATGAAGAGCTCTTTTCAAGTGTGGAGGAGGTCAAACTGTCCAAGTGCAACCTGTGGGTGTTTAACAATCCCACTCGAAAGGCAGCAACTGCTACTTTCCGAAGCAGTAGGTAAAGCTGTCTCTGGGCTCCCTCTCCCGCCCGGAGGTCCCGCACTGGGGCTTGTTGCGAGGGAGGAACCCAGTCTGCATGCCCTCAGCCTGCCCGTCCAGCTGCCCTTGGTAAGGGGCACCTCTGTGGCGCTCTCACCTCTCTTTTGGGAAGGGCCCTGTGAGCACTTGTCCTGGCTCCGGCAGGGATGGGGTTAACCCCCCCAGGAGCCGGCAGGGGAGGCGGGCGTTCCCTCCCACGTGACCCATGCCCGGGCTATAAGAGGCGCGAGCCGGGGGCGGGGGGGCAGTCGCCACCCGGGGGTGGGCTGCGGCGGAGCGGGCCCGGTCGGTGCGCTGCGCGGCGGTACTGTAATCGCGTCCTTATACTCCTTTATCGGTGTTATTGTCTGTCTTTCTTCTTCCCTTTGGCTGTTCTGTTAAATTATAATATTTCAACCCACGAGTTTTGCCCTTTTCTGCCGATTTTTCCCGCGGCGGTGGGAGTCCAGCGAGCGGCTGCGTGGCTCTCTGTTGCTGGCTGAGGCCGAACCATGACAGCACTGAAGTCGTTCTACACAGGCCAGTGAGCAGCCACCATATGGTAACAGCGTTCAGACCTGATTAGTTAATGTTGGGTACACAGTGGTATCTGGAAATCTTCCTAATCTGTTACCAGTCGCTGATGGGTTGTGCCAGGTTAGCTGCTGCTCTTCTGTTGTCTCATGTATTCCCTCCTGCGAGAAACACCACCTCAGGTTTCCCCATCCCTTCTCCTTGTTTAGAGCTATCAGCTACCACCTTCTCATAACTTTCTTGAGCGAATCTGATACCTGGTTCTCTTCCTTATGTTAGAAATCACTCTGTCCTCCTGAACATCCACTGTACTGTCCATCCTTTTACCTGCTTCTGCACCTTCATGTTATAATTTTCTGTTTAGTCCTGGGTTAGTTCACACATTCACAGATGAGAACTGTGGAAGGTGACGCTGACATAAGAAATGAGACCTCTCCCCCCCTCACACCACCAGCAGTCTGACCATGCAGTATATCAGCCTCCTGCTGTCTGATGAACCCCTCAGAGACTTCTGTCTGGTGTGAAGGCATCTGACAAGAAATGGTAAATAAGCACCAGATCTTTCCTAGCGCTCTCTTAAGGATGTCAAAAGACAGAAAGGACAAAATGACCTTCAAAATTATTTTCGTTTGGGATGTTCTTCCATGGCCCCACTGTCGAGCTCAGTGAGCTCTCAGCGGCACTGTCTTCAAAGCTGGTTGGGTTCTTGAATGCATTTTCCCTATGGCATGTTAAGATGGATAATGTGGGAAAGGTTCAGATATTTAACTAAGCTTCCTACCAGCAATGGGTAAACAAGTAGGGACACAGACACCTCCGTAACGACCTTATTTCCCTGCTCCTAACTGTTATTTAGACACCAGTATGAGAAACCCTAGCTTAAGATGGATGCTGGGGGCTACGCTCAGAGCAGGAATCAAAGGTTAGATATAAGCCTTAATCCTTGGACTTTTAGAGTTCTCCTTTTCCTGTTCTACCTCTGAATCTGCGTGACTCAAATATTTTCTGCTTTATTTGAAATTAGTATTTTCCCTGTTCCTCGTTTTCTGTCCGTAAGATGTCAATAATGCTGCTCATGGAGCTGTTAAAATTAACACTGAATTAATGAATGGAAAGGACTCAGCTCTTCTTGTAAAGAAGGACTTGTCAGAGAACTAGAACAAATGACATTGTTGACCTTCAATTCTGAGAAGGAAAATGTGCGCATCTCTTTAGTGGGAACTATACTGATTAAGGAGGCAGGTGCCAGTTGTGTGCCTGGAAATTCCCTACTAATACAAATATTTTTTGCCACAGGTATTAAAAGATAAATAAAACAGTCATTAATGAAGGTAGATCCTCAGAAGAACTTAGTGATCAGGGTTCACCTCAAGAAGTAATCAGGAGCAGAGCTACCTGACCAGTATCCTCTGAATATGAAAACTATCTGGAAGAGGCATGAAACTAAGTACAGTGATATCTTTCTGTTGTCATTCATTATAATATACAAAAGCAATTTTATCCTGCTTATCTGTTGCCTGTTTCAGGTCTGTTGCTGATAAAAAAGCACACTATCTTAATATTGGTTTTATTTGCAGTTTGTCCCATAGGCAGTATTGGAAGACTCTAAGACCTTCATAGTTGCAGTAACTTAAGTTGTAGTCACAAGTGCAGGTCAGCACTGCCGAAGGTCTGAATGACCGGGAAAAAAAAATCTGTCAGAGAATAAATAAAGTTAATAGCAAAGTTTGGTCTGTGTAGCAAGACTAATTTTATTTAAAAGTTGACAGGAGCAGAGTCTCAGTGTAAGGCAGTATTACTCCTCTGAAATCAATAGAATTACACTGACTTACAGCTGCAACTGCATGACAAAAGTTATTTTATAACTAAGGGCTGTAGTTCTGACGTGGGTGAGAAGTATCACCAGTGGTTTGCATTAAAGAAGTATTGTTTGTGGAATTACAGCCTTCTCAGCAGATATTAAACTCATAGTGACATCGCACCGTCATCGTTCAGACTGTCAATGAACGTTCAGGACTGTTCTCAGCAGCAGCTGCTACTTAATCCATACAGTCAGTTGCGCTGAGTATGTATGTTTGTGACTTAACAGTAGAGTCATCTCTACTGAGAACCGGGTTTCATTCCATGTATTTGGAATTCTACAGCAATGTGCAGAAGGGCTTTGAAATATTATTAGCTAAAATATCTTCACCCATGTGCCATTTGTTAGGTTAGAGGTTTGTTGCTGCCTTCTGATAACACAGAGTGCTTTAAAATCCTAATATGATTATTGAACTAAATGGGAAAATCTTGTTACAGAAAACCTGCAAATTTCCCAGCAGCAACAATGAAGATAAATGTGCATGTGTTATCGTCACAGTATTCCAAAAAATACATTAAGGGAAGTTATACATCAAAACTGACTTGTCCTCCAGACTACTGGGGATTAGTGGTTAAAAACTGGGCTGCAGACAACCATTAATGGTGCACTCACTATCAGCCAGAGTGTCCTGTGATACAGGCGGCAGTTAGGAACTTGCAAAAACTTGGATGTTGCGAAGATGTGTAGAAATAAATGGTATTTGACTATGTGGACCACCTAGTATGCAATTCAATCAGGGGGAATTATGAATTCTTCAGTGTATGATTGCCTTTACCATCTCTCAGCTTTCTGTACCCTCTGCAGACTTTGTGTCCTGAAGCATTCCACGTTACTTCTCTCCAGGAGCAAACCTTTTAATATCTTAGTTAGCGCAGAGCCAGTACCATCTTATTGCTGCCTTAGGAAAGAGGACAGGAGCCACTTCGCCAGGCATTGTTTTCAGAACTTGATCAAGAGGATCATTGTAATTTCCACTGAGAGACTGGGATTGTTGATTTAACTGCAGTGGAGGGAACACACAACAGAAATATCCTTAGCTACCTCCTTCAGATTTTAAGACAGGTTCGCTAATGCTGAATGCATATTTCCCACGAACTCTGCACTGGAGGCACGTTTATTCTGTTACAAACCTGGTTTAGAGAATGACATTTTACACCACTGTGTAGAACTCACATGGGTTGTCTTTGTACACTGCAACAGCTCCCTTTTTCTAAAGAAGTTTCAATGCTGGGTAGGGAGATAAACAACTAGAAGCCATACAATAATTAATGAGTTTAAAAGAGATGCAAGTGAATGGAAATCATCACTGCTGTAGAATAGCCTATATGGCTAAAACACAACACCTGAGAGGTTATGGGTATCTGCTACAATTCAATTTCTAATCCTTAGTTAAAAACGAGTAAAATCTTGTAATTTTTTCACATTATTCTTTTCCCCCAATAGTTGGTATTTTGATTTTGTAAATGTTTTTCTCACCTCTCAGCAATCCCTTCAGCTCCTTATCCCAGCAAGTTCTAGCATCTGGTGATACCATTGCTTCACATCTCTCACTTGCATTAGGGTTTTTCATTATTCTTTCTTGTCTCTTCTGCCCCTCCCCACCTCCACTTCCCTCTTGGGGGAACTCAGCTGCATGAGCTGAGCTAATACTAAAAAACCCCATCAATCTATGAAGTGATGCTTGCATGGCATTTTGAGCTATCAGCCAGACAGATGAACAGCTCGACATTTCAGGCACCCCAAAAAAGTTCAAAGATAGAGAAACAGGCAGGACTGGACCAAGAAATTAAGAAGTACCACTAAAATCAGATGAAAATTCTGGGATTCTTGTTTTGTGACAGACTAAAAAAGCAGCTGCATAATTTCCTTTGACCTTCGCTTGGCAAAGCATGACAATGAAGGACAAAAAGGTTCAGTCTAAAAGGGAATTTTGGAGGGGCGAGAGGGATTGATGTGGGTTCCTGAGGACCCCTCGGCATTACGAAGAGCGCTATGCCGTGCTCCCCTGAGATGTGCTTTCCTGAGTGCCGTGATCCTTGGCACAGCTATGCTCGTGCTTTTTCTTTCCCAGAGTAGGGTTTAGTTGCATCCTGACTCAACGCTGGGATCAGACAGGCAAGGGAGACTGTGACAGGACCCAAATAAACCCTGCTGCTTGTTCGGTGATTTCTGTGGGCAGGAGGCCCAGGTGGACCATCAGCGTGCTCTGGGCAGCTCCCCAGGTGTCAGCCCCATGCTGGTGGTGTGCTGCAGGCACACCTGCCCTGCGTTGTGCACATAACCTTCGTGATCAGCTGCTCCACTCAGCATGAGGCTTTCCAGCATCTCTGCTTAACGCAGTGGGGGAAGAGGAAGCTTTAAAAGCCGACAGGCAGACTTCCCGGCATTGCTCCAGTCTCCTGCCTCTTGGGAGAAAGGCAGCGGTGCCTTCTGCTCAGAGGCTAATGGCTCACAGGGAGGAAGGAGACTACTGTTTTTCTCCCTCCACACCAACCCCACAGTTCACACTGGCGTCTTCTCAGGGCTGGTTGGCGCGGTACTTCAGAAACCAGAAAGGAATATCTGAGAGAATATCTATATCCTTCCTGCTTGGTGAAAAATACCAGAGTAACTTCATTTGTAGAATTAATTCTGCAGAATATCTCCTGGTTAGTGCTATTAGCTAACCCAAAATCATGTATTTTACTGTTCTGTTTCTCGGTCTCTCTGTTTTATCTTGCCTGGTCACCATTTCACTTTCAGACTGCTACCCTTAAAATACCAATCAGTCAGGTACACAACTGTACATCTTGAATGGATTATAGCAGAAGGGTAAATGAAAATCTCTGTATTCCAGGCCTATCCAACCACTCGAGGCTCTGGACTGCTTAGAGAAGGGAGAAAGCTTGCACCAAGCTGAGATTAACCTTTCTTTGCTTTGTATTTTTAAGCTCTTTGTGTTCTTGGTTGAAAATATTCCCTTTGAAGGCTTTCCCTCATGAAAAGGATTATTGCTTGCCTGAGAAATAATAATTAGCTGATAATTTAGACTGAAAATAAACCACCAGTTCATGATTCATAGTCCAACAGAGAAACGATAGTCTTCTGTGTGGTAAACCAAAGCTTCATTCTAGGAGTCGCTATTCCCTTTGGAAAGGCCGTATGAAGGTCACATTTTACCTGGAGACACCCTCACTGGGAGATGGAAACTGAGGATGCCACCTTACTCCTTTTTGTTACCCAGATAAAGCTTTCCGAGAACAGTCTCTTCACAGTCTCCTGCTACAGGGGCCTTTCCCTAGAAAGAGGAAGCAAAGAAAGCAGAAAGATCCAAGCAGCGAAGGAGCGAACCAAAACTTTAAATGTCAGTGGAAGACACTATACCTTTCACTGTATCACCCTATGGTTTAGTCTTCAAGGCATAAAAGTTTGAGAACAATATGATTAGCTGCTGGGGAACCCAGCTACGGGGACTGATGTCAAAGCATGTTAGGATCAAGTAAATAGTGGTTGAAGCGGATTCAAACTGTCTGAGGTAAACTGCATCTTGACAATCTTGAATATTATGGGAAAAAGAATTACAGACTAAACCTTTTCTCTTTTCCTGATTTAACACGAAACCCAAATCATCTGAAATACTGCAGTATCTCTGATGTGGAACCCTTGTTACCAGAAACTGTATTCGGAACAATTTACTCAGATCTTTTTTTGTTGATCTGAATAGTCAGCGCACTCTTGTTGCAAGGGACTACTCACAAAAGTATGTTTTGTGTAGTATTTCTCATCATGAAAGCTGGGAAAGCGTAAGAGCTGTATGAGATGTGAACATTGCTTTTACAGAAAGTGAAGGAAAGAGGGAATGAGGGTTTCCTGCTCTTTCTGTTTAAAGAGCCTGAAGAGTGACCAGAAAAGGCAGAGACTACTGTCTACATCTTCTCCTTCTCAGATATGAGTTCCTCAACAGGAAGAGTAGCAGCAGAAATGAGTTTTGTGTCTCTCTGCATGGACCTGAGAAAAAGCTAAAGCGGTATATCTAAGAAGGTTATATGAAGAAGCCTGTGAAAGCTTACAAATAGGGTGGGAAGGTTTTCTGAGACTATGCCAAGGAAGAACAGATAAAGCTATGCTAAGATATATATGAGGCAAGAATTGGTCGTAGAAGGAGAGAACAAGTATTTCAGGATCCAAAGGTTGGAACTTATGGAAGATAGGAAGATGTTTCCTATACCTAAAGGACTGTGAGTAGTTGCTTTAAATTGTTGGATGAAGTATATAAACTAAACCTGACAGCTGAACCGTTCAGATCTTCTCTGGGGAGAGGTGAAGGATTTTGCAGAGAAATTTCATGGGAAATATTTCAAATGTTTACTTTCATCTGCTAGGGAAGGAAGGGAAGGAAAGGGAAGAAAGGAAGGAAAAGAAGGGAGGAATGAATGAATGAATGAAGTCAAAATACCTTCAGAACTACCTCTTTAAAAAATAAACTAGTCTCGAAAATTTCATTGTTTATGAATTTTAGTTATTTTGAATATAGGTCTGTCTTTCTGTTCTGTTTAGAAATGTTTATGAAGTAAAAGACCACTGTCAAATATGACTTTTTTTTTTATTTGCCAGTTTTGATCTCAGCGTTTGACAAGAATCTCACTAATTTCAGTTCTAGACGGTGCTAGTAGGTCTACATGGCACACAGACCCTCCAATTAGAAGTAGGATGGTTACTCTACATTAAAGCTAAGTAGACTGTGGCAGTGTGACTGCGATGCACCTGGGGGAGCAGCTGTGCACTTTGCTCAGAGAAGTGGTACCCACTCATGCAGTCACCTGTGGGTTCTCTACTCCCACAGTCCTGTGCACCATGTGAAGATGCACGGAGGTCCATGGAAAAGGTCATCTGAAGAAACTGACACAAGGCCAAGAGTTGGACTTACTTGAAAACACCAGTAGCAATAGTTTTTGTTACTAGGAAGGTTTTTCTGTCAATGAGATAAGTGAGGAATCATTCCTTCATTTATGAAGGGGAAAGAGGTGTTTGGAGCCTATAATTTATACAAATTTTCTTAATAAACAGGGAATACACTAGAAGATCAACTGTGTAAAAACTTCTGGTTGAAAAGTTACTAGGTCTCACTGTTTAAAAATGTTTTCCTTTATGGTGCACACGAAGTTGCATTTATTCACAAGGTTCTGAGTAGGCACCTTCTGAAAGTGATGGAGTTAAACGACTGCCTAACGATAAACTCAGGACACAGAAAATGGAAGCTGTGTCTGGTATCTTCTACTTCAAAGCTGTGGAGGGTCTTGAGGAAATGGAGTTCTGGCCTGACTTGAAGCAGAGAGATATTTGAGGTATAGGAAAGAAGGTTGTACATTTTTTCTTTCTGATTCAGTTCAGAAGTAGAGACTAATTACACAACTCGTTTGTAAGATGAAGTCCTTAACTTTCTTTCTAGCAAGACCACGATACATTTTTTTTCCTGAAAATCTGTATCTTCTATTCATTTTTTTCTTACAAATAATTTTTTTTTCTTTCGCATGGTGGCAATGCCTTAAAGGTATACTTACTGTTCTAGGACAGCTGGACAAATCACTTTTAGTTTAAGGAAGAAGGAAGTTGCTCAAGAAGGATGCTTTAGGGAGATAAAATCCGTAGTCAGTGAATAACATGGGTAAACAACTGGTGAGGACTCTCATCTGAGACTGAAATAACACCTGTTGCTGAAAGGTTTATGTTCTTTTAGGTATTGCTTTCCAGAACATAGAGATATTGCTCTTATTGCTGTCTGGGGATATTGAGGAGATTCCAGGAGATTATCTGGCATGACCTACTGTATATCATAAACAGGTACATTTCATATAGTTCATACAGGAATACAGAATCCAAAAAACATAAGTCTGAGTGCATCAGGCTTTCAAGTGTGCCTGTGCATGACTTAAAACTCAGAAAAGGGAGATGCTTCCATTTAACTTGGTAATGTAGAGAAAAATGTCAGTTTTTCTTGCTCCTTTTTCATTGTTGCTTGTTTTCTCTGTGAATGCTGTGGTTAAAAGTACTAGTCAGTGTATTTGTAGTGTTTGTGTCTAAAGAACTAATGAACCTGTGAGTAGCCAATACCTTCTACCTGGAAGGGAACTTGACATTTTACTCCATCATATAATGTAATCCTCTTTATGATAGGCTAAAATAGCTCTTTTTCATTTCAGAGCCATCTTTGAATTGTATTTGGAGCTCTTAATGTTCTCTGAGAGCTCTTCAATGCAGCGGATGAGCACAATATTCTCTTATCAGCTTAATGAGTGGTCTAGTTGAGAGGAAACCTCTATGTCCAGTATTTTAATTAACATTGTATATTCACGTGGTACCAATTCTTTCCTTCTGAATTGCCTCCCAATACTTTTAAAACTCCTGTTCATGTTATACTTCCATGTTTAGCCTTAAATTTGAGTGGAGCTCTTCCCAGAAGACGTGAGTAAGGAAGAAGCCCTTCATCTGGAGATGTCAAAGAGGTGGTCTAAGGCTTATAGTACCAAAATATTTATTAACTGCATATATGGCAACATGTCTACAATGGAAAAGCACTTCCTCAAAACAGTGAACAGTGAGCGTTCAGCTCCCTTAGGTTTTCTTGTAAATCCAACTGCGGGCTGTAGTTTTTCCATGAATACAGATTATTTTAGATTCTGTGTTTCACCTGTCTCATATGCTGTATTGACCATTTGAGTTGAATCAATTGAATTGGATCTCTGTGGTGCCAGTGAGATCATAGTCCTGCAGGCATATGCACGTCTCTAACTCCTCTTGTTCATTCCCCATGCTACGTGCGTTGCATGTGAACTCGCTTTATTCTATGGAAGAGATTATCAGACCATTCTGCCCATAATCCAAAAAGCTCTTCTCAATGTATGATGTATCTTTCACATGGCGTTCCACATTACTTGTTTAAATTTTTAGGAGCTTCTGTCATGAGTAGCTACACACGGTTCCCAGTGATTTGTCTTCGCTGATAATCCGTTCTTGAGGCAGAAGTGCTGGCTGGAGGTAAGGCCCTGAGCTAGGACTCTTCCTGCATTGCTGTGTGTGGGGAAGTTCTTATACCCCTTCTAGGGCTCAGGTAGATGTGAAATGGACAAATCAGAGATTTATCAGAGATTTCTCCTTAGTAGGAAGTTATTGAAGCCTGACAACGCCTCCGGCTGCGTAGATAGCTGGTAACAGTTGTGTTAACATGTTTAGTGACATTTCTACATGAAACGTAGGCTTCTCGCGGAGATTTTCACAAATGTTTTTGAAACTTGAAAGCCCAGGGATCTGTCTTCAAGGATCATGTTACAGCAGTTACAACAGGGATAAGTTGGAAGTGATATGGTTGAATCAGCCTTAAAATGACAAGTTATTCTCCCCCACATCTCACATCCAACCAGCAGAGCATTGGAGGACATATACTGTTGGCTGCTCAGAAGTGACTTGTGCCTCTGTGGAAAGCTAAGCTCATCCAAAACTACCAGTTCTTGTTTGGAGCTGTGCTTCTAGGCAATAATTTAGCCTAAGCTTGGTGCAGGAACATCTGCAGAACTAATTAGAAAGCCCTAATCCATTGTGTAGGACCTGAATAAAAGCATCATTTGGGTTAGGCTTTTGGCTTGTACAGAAGATGATAAATAATGGAGTCAGGGAGAACTGTTGTGGATCTTATAGAGTTTGCTTTGAACTTAAATTGAATTGCAGTCTCTTTGTAGGCTGTAGATGATTTTTTTTTTTTTTTAATTCTGCAGTTCACAGAGTGAACAGACAAAAGAGAATATGGAAATATTAAGCAAGTCTTCCTTTGCAATTGAAACTGTAGGGTTTAGATAATCTTGTGTACAGTCCTGCTGGATATTTCCAAGTGGTTTAAGATGAGTCTTGATCACATTATAGGCTTTTTTCTGATTTGATTGTTTAAATCTTTGGGAAAGTAAAGAAGTTCATTAAAGGCACACCTGAAGGGAAAGAATCTCAACCGCTGCTGAGGCTTCTCTTTGGCACAATAGTTTAAGAAATCCTACTGAAATGCCTTTGTAGCAAATAATGTTTTTTAATTACTGTAGTAGAAGATCTGTTTGTCAGAGACAAAGCAGATTACAGTGGCTTGGGACTACTTCTACTTAGTAGCCAGAATGGCTTAGTCATAATTTTACTGACTTACCCTCTGGTCAGAAAAAGATGTTTCTAAGCCAGAGTGCCATCCAGAGGGGATTTGGTATGTGTGCTATCCTATTCTTCGGGCTGTGCTAGAATAACAATCTTGCTCTTTCTGAGGTAGAAAGAAGAACGTTCTGTACATCTGCAAACTGGAACTTGAGAGAATTGCTGCAATCCTATTATGGAGACATCTGACATTAGCAAATTGTTCCCATATCTCTGTCAGGAGCTTTTATAAGACTGAAGCAAGGAAACAAAACAAAACACAGAAATTTAGGCCTGGTGACATTTACACAAGTGAATCAAGCTGTGAGGATATTGCTTTGGAAAGGGACGGCTCTTGTCATTGCAGCACGACCAACCTTTGTTATTGATCTGCAGAAAAGCCTTCCTTTCCTGTATTGTAGAAATGCTAGGAAGCCCCTTTGAAATGTTTTTCTTTTGCTATGGTTAAGTATCTGATTATTCTGGGATGGCAGGTAAAATGCCCCCGCTTTGCTTCTAGTGCCTTTTAAAAAATGGTTGTGTCTGTGGTGGGTTAGCCTTGGCCAGAAGCTAAATGCCCACCCAGCCGCTTGTGCACTCTCCCCTCCTGTCAGCTAGCTGAGGGGGTAAAGATAGGAAGAAACGGGGTGAGAAAGCTGATGGGCCAAGATAAAGACAAGGAGATCCCTTGCCAGTTACCATCACAGGCAAAACGGACTACAGTTGGGGAAAATTAATTTGTTGCAAATTAAAATAAATACTTAATTACTGTTTTGGGTAGGGGGAAGCAAAAGGACAAACACTGAAACAATGCCTTTCCTCCCTCCTTTCCCAGGCTTAACCTCACTCCTTCACTCCAGACTCCTCTACTCCCCCACCAAGTGGTGCAAGGAAAGAGTGGCTCTCTCTGACACTCCTTCCTCCTCACATTTGCCCTCTGCTCCATCTTGGGCTCTCCAGGGGCTGCAGTTCTTCAGGAGTATCTGCTCTGCCATGGAGCATCTCCTCCTTCTCCTTCTCTTCTGGCCTTGGTGTTCCCACTGTTGTTTCTCACTCTTTTGTTCCCTGCTCCACCACCTGTGCTGTGTTTTCTGCCCTTTTAAAAATACACTTTCACAGAGATGCCATCAGCTTGTCTGATGGGCTCAGCTGTGTCCTGTGGTGGGTCAGTTGGACCCTGGTCTCTTCCCAACAGGGAGTCTTGCACAAATTCCTAGCTATGCCTGAAATTTAGTTTGAGAAGTAAACTTTGTGAAAGTGTTTTGAAACTTGAAACATTTTGTACTATGAAACAGTCATAGGATAAATATAATATGGCATGACTACTGAGAAGACCACCCTCCATCTTGAAGTCCTCCAGGACCCAAGGATGTTGTAGAAACCATGCATTTCTTATCACAGGAGGTTAAAATTTGGTCATTCATCTTCATGAATGAGAGCCGCAGTCTAAAAACATAGTTGTTGATCACAAAATAGCTCATCTTCACTGAGTATCAGTGTACTACCATTGATTTAAATCATTGATGAATTGCAAGTTCTGCAAGCAAACCTCAAAGTTTAGAGGTAATTTCTGACAGTCAGTAAGCTACATTCCTCTGGTCAATTTATATGTGTTTTTCACACTATTAAATTATTCTAACTGCTTGAGTGATGTTAAGAATGGCCAAGTTAAAGTAAAGCTACTGGTAACAAGCCATTGCAATGGAGTCTGGTAACGAGCTAAATTTTCCTTTGTCAAGAAGAATATTATTTATATCACCTAAATAGTTTTTCAGACCACATTGTTTTGATTTGTCCCTGTAGATGCATGGTACTCATCCTGTTTCATGCAAGGATAACATCTTTCACGAGACTGAATATTTACCATTTCAAAGCCCTAGCCCCCTTGATAGTGTTTGCCAGCCTTATTAAAACGTGAAAGCAAAATTGCTGCTGTGCAGAGTACACCAGCAGGGAAAGGCCAGACTGTTGATCAGCCTGATGTAGAGACGTGCTGACAGCAGAATATTTATTTACCATTTCTAATTCCTAGGCTGCCCCAAAAAGTGTCATTTGTTTTTAGCAGTGATTCAAGCTGACATTTGCATCGCATCGCATTACATTAAGCAGTGTTATGATCTGGAGGAATACTAAGCTATGTAGGTAGACCAGACAATTTAAAACAGGAGCTCCAAATGAAAGACATGGCCAAGAAAAGGCCTTCGAGGTTTAGCACAGCTGCTGCAGGAGGGCTGAATGGAATTTGGTCTCTAAAGACTGAAATACACCATTTCAGAAAGATAAGTGGTCTCATCAACTTAACCAGGGCCCAGAGGTACTTCCTGAGGTGCTTAAGTTGATTAAATCTGCCTGACAGCTATTTGCATGCATGCAAAATGGTTATTTCCTAAAACACCCTGTAACTGAAGTTATGAAAAAAAGGTCTCAAATGAACCAGCACCCTTTTTTTTGTAGTTCACTGTCCCTTTTTCTCAGCTACAAAAGTGATCTAAACCAAAAATACTACCCACTGAGCTCCCAGCTGACCCCTAACCAGACTTCCATATTCTGATTTCCGTTAGTCTCAACAATCTAGTGGAAGGTGAAAATCTATTTTTTTTTCTCCAATATCTTGTTCTTTTCTTTTTAGGGAAGCTTGCCATCTTCCAGCTGGCTTTATAATGGACAGGTCTCCTTTTTTTTATTTGCCCCTGCATCCACTCTTGGCAAGACATTTACGAGGCTCTGGCATGAGCTATGGGGACTCCAGTGTAATGCTCAGCAGCAGTTCATGTTACTAAATGGTAGAAATATGCTTAGATGCTCAGAAATATGTGGAATTTTGGCAAGTTGTCCTAGGAAACAAAGATCCAGCTTAGCTCAATAGACAAACGTTAATATTCAGCAACAGTTTAAAGATGGACTAAATTTGCCCATTCAGAGGTCTGTATTTAAAATCACGTCAGATAAGCAAGAAGGATAACTACACATACACATATGAAAACTCTTGTGAGAAACTGAGGAACAAAGTAGTAGGCTTTCTGCCTCTTGTAGACCTTCACTTGATGATGATGCTGCAGGCATGGGTGAACTGAAGAAGGCGAGTTTTGCCTTTCTAGCTGCTACTCTCACCATCTCTGATCATCACAACAACAATAGACCTTCAACTTTATTCTGAAAGACATCCTGACCAAAATAAGTCAGAGAGGTATTTCCACCATTGAACTTAACAACACTAGATTCGAATGTGTGATATGGGTTCCTTCTTTTCTCTTTCTCTCTTACATCTCCTTTTCTTTCCCCAGCCCCCTTTATTTTCTGTCTCTGTCTCCATTTACATTCTGCTGACTATTTGACTGGTAGACTAAGACAGACTTTCTTTCATAAAAATGCTTTACTCTTTTGATTAGAAAGGTGACAGAAAGAACTGTCTCAAATATGCTTACGCTGGTGCAAATTTGCCAGGTCTTGGCAAGGCTGATAGGATCAGGGACCAGGATTAAGGATTCAGATTCCTGAAGTAGCATTCATGCAGACATTTAGCGCTGAAATCCAAAATTGTGACCTCAAATTGTATCTCCTTAATCTTGAAGCTGTCTGAAATCACCAAGACTTAATTTCTGTTGGTACAGAATCAGTTCTTAGACTGGTGATGTATGTGTATAGCTCCACAAATCTTGTTCCCATGTATATTTTCAAAAACCAGAATGTCAGAGGATCACAGTATTTCAGCACAGCAGAAAGGTGCCTTTTCTGGTTTTCACCTTTCGTTCTACTGCTCTGACCTGTTTATGAAATACCATCAGATAATACCGGCTGCTCCTATTCATGAAAGGAGCATCAGGGGAGACTGGATGATACTGCAGACTCCTAGAACTACATTTGTTTTCCAGGAGGTTTAATTTATGCTGATGTGAGAGCCTTGGGGATTAAAAAGAGCAAGAAGAGATGAACAACTCTGAAAAACAGTAATGAAAGTGTTCTCTTCAGCCCATTTTAAATGCCTTGACCCAGGTCAGCGTACTGGGCTTGAAACTTGGTCTATTTGTTCTTGATTTTTTTGCTTTTGAGTTATTTCTGCCACTCCTCATAATGCCCACTCCTTTGCTGACTTGGGACTGCAAAGCAAGTCGTCAAACTGCATCTGCAATAACCGAGCTTTTATTTTGGGATATAGTTACCTGAAACTTACTCTTATGGTGAAGCTCAGTCAGGCAGTGTAGAAGAGGATGTTTGTGGCTGAGATAAGAAGAGCTGTATTTAGCTCCCCTCAGCTGTGAATTCCCTTTGCCCGTCACAAGTTTAGGAGGGCAAAACTCCTCTCTCTCTCTCTCTCTGATTATGCAGGAGCATCTTTGCTGCGTCTGAGCATCAGTCAAAGACCAATTGCTTCCACACAGACTCATTTATAAGTGTCTACGTACCAGCATACAGATAAAGACAACTGATAGAAAAAAAGAGAACAGACACCATTTAAATGCATATTTCTGTGTGCCTGCTTGTTTTTGATGATTAAAACTAATGATTAGAAGATTATAACTGCTAGAATGACAATGGTATTGCTAAAAAGTACTCCCAGTGACCTTATGGCAGTAAAACTCCTCTCATGCCAATTAGGTACCATGAAAAAATATGGAAAAGAAGAAAGTTTAACAACATGATGCAAGTAAAACAGATGCCGCCTTAGACATTGTTCACTCAAATGAAACCTGACTGAAAAAGGGAAAAGGTTGTTTATTTATCAAATGACAGTAGAAAAGAATTAACTGTCATTAAAGAAGACACTGCAGTCAAAACTTGGGCCTTAATGTCAAATTATCTGGCAAATTATTATCAGCAGTTCATTGTAGGAATAGACAATGGTAAAGTGCTAATGAAAACTTTTAAAATGTCCTATCGATTAAAACATTTGGAAAACCAGTAGAGAAAAGATGTAAATCCTGTATTATAGTTCAGATTAAAAGAAACAGATTAATGTGGTTGCTGTTTGTTTTTCTTTTTAAATAGACTTGCATTTCCTGCAAAAAAACTCAGTCATTGTGCGAATTGTGTGTCATAAGCGAAAGCATATTTTCACCAACAGAACCAGCTGACCCTTAGTGAAATGATCAACATTTTGACATTGTCTCTTGATGGGGTTAAAATCAGTAACTGAGCAGTAAATAATGCCTCTTCACTGAATCTGGTGATGGGAGACCAGACTGTGTTCAAATCTGATCAGGGATTTGGCCAGCTGATTCTGTCCTATAGTGTACGATGTGATTTGTCATTGCTCCATGTGACTGTCAGCACTTCCATTTAGAATGTCTTCATCAGAGAGGTATGGGACTTTCTACACTATAGCTTTGATTTCTTTCTAATAAGTGCTTTTATTTTGCTACCGATTTAGAACTTCTCATCTGTACTTTGTGTATGTGTAACTTGAGTAACAAAGCAGCATTAAAAAAAAAAAAAGAAAGAAAAAATATCCTGTAAAATTTTGCATGTTTTGTTGGTAACTGTAGAATAAAGATATAAAACTGTAAGATGAATTTGTGATTTTACTGTCTGCTAGTTGCTATACAAATGTGTCTTCTAAACTTACTTTAAAACAAGAACAGAGCTTGTGGTTTTTAGTAGGGCAAATGCTTTGTCTGCAAATGTTTCTAAGTTCAGTACCTTGGGTTTTTTCCCCCATGACATTTACAAAGAGCAAGTGGTAGACTCAGTAATCAGCTCTAATAATTCATCATAGTTGAAATTACATGATTTAGCATCTTGACACTAAGAAATCTAGTGAAAAAAAAAAAAAGCTTTTTTAGTATTTTTGTAACATTCTCCTAAAGAAATAGATGAAAAAAAAAAAAAAAGAATGAGCAAAGTGCACTTGGTACGAGGCAAGTATTGTGCTGTGGTACTTACACTGTGAAATTAAATCAGCTCTTATTCTCTTACATAATCTTACTTGGAATTCAGATGCTTAGCAAGATGATCAGGAGAAACTGGGTAGCACAGCTTAACACCTGTCACTCTGTGTGTGTTCCATAAACAGTGGTTACTGGGCAGCTGAGCGAGCACTAGCGTAAAACCACTTCCTTCAGAAATACCACTAGGTAGGATGCTTTTACAGCTCTGTCCACATTACTGCAAGACTAGTGAAACCCAAAGCTGTCCTTAGATGTTTTACAGCATTTTATAAAGTGGACTTTGAGGTGGAAGAAGCTCCTCAGCTGCACTGGCAAATGGTTGTGATAGGTGTAAGTAAGCAAATGTCAGGAACGGAGAGAGAAGTTACCCTGCTGCGTCTGCAGGACTGGCTCATCAGCACGACAGAGCAAAGGTAGTCTCCATCAGCAGGCATCAGCTGGAATTCAACAGGGATGTCCAAGAAGAAAAGGTTATGTCCTTTCCAAAATAGTTATCACCACTGCATGATGCTCTTTTACATTGCACGCATTCATGTTTCAAGACAGTGGTGGGAAAAGACAAACAGCTAATATAGCTAATAAAAGGAGAGGTTTTTAAAATTCAGGTCACGCGGTTTATCTTGCTTCCTACACAATCAGTTCTTTTCCTTTTGATTGCTTACTTCTGCATCAATGGCTTATATCAGCTAAATTTTAATTTCAGTGTCATTCCAGAGTACGATTGCCCATGAAATTACTGAAGTATTGCTTGAAGAAAGTGCTGTGGACTGGGGCAGAGGGGATAAAAGGTATGTTGTTCAAGTTCTGCATATGAAGAAAAATGACCGGGAACTGTACTACCAATGCGCGGCCTCCCAGTTTTGGGATTGGTGTTGGTTCTCTCTGTCCCTTTTCGGAATTCATATACAGGCACCAGCTGAGACGGGCAGACTGCGCAGGCTGGGTCGCACACCGTCGTTCTTAGCCTGCATCATGTGTGACTCCGTACTTGCTAGCAAAATGGCCTATAGCGCATTAAAGGTCAGCTCGTGGAGGAACAATCGCTGGCTAAAGCTGACCCCAGGTGAACTTGGATCTGTTGTGAATTCATGCCCCAGTTTTGTTTTCTACTTGGGTTCTTCGTCAATACTAAGCTTGCCCTCAGCAAATACTACAGTACTGCTCAGTTCTCTTTGTTCTTAGTAGCAACGCAATCCTCAGCTGTTTATAACTTTGACTGCTGCTGGTTGGACTGTAGAAATAAATTATTTCTGAAGCCCTGTGCGCTTACAAAATTCTAGTGCAGAGCACTGAAATGAGTATTCTCAGAAACAAAAGACCGAGACTATTTTTCCACATTACTGACTGCGTTTCTCATCTGTTGAAAAAATACTTTCTCAAATACTTTCTCAGGCACAAAGGCCAATATCAAATCCAGTCTACCTGCAAGAAGGTGGACTCTTCTCAGAAGTGATGGAAAAGGAAGAAAAAGGTAAAGGCAGGCTCCTTGAGGGGCCAAGGGAGGGACTAGATAACTGCAGAGACCATACATAATTTTGGATCCAGGCTGAGTTTTGTGAAAATAAAAAAGGGTAGATGTGGTACTTAGGGACATGGTTTAGAAGTGGTTTTTGTCAGGGTAGGTTAATGGTTGGACTTGATGATCTTAAAGGTCCCTTCCAACCTCAGCAATTCTATGATTCTATGATCAAAACAAAGTTGTAACTAGGCAAATCTCATTTGGTTTGTAGGTCTGTTAAAATTAATTAAAAATCAATATTTTGCTATGAGTAATCTTTACAACTACAGTATTTTCCAAAAAGCCACTGAAAAGAAACATGGAACTTCTTAAAATCAGAAGAAATAATTATTTGACGTTTAGAAAAATGAACAAGCCTCCAAAAGCAAATGATAGAAACTACTTTGTCAGAAGCTAGGAAAAAAATCAGTACGAAAATCTTGTCCACAGTTAAAGATTAATAAAAATAATGCTTTTCATTAAGTCCCCTGAAGACTTATAAGAACATCCAAAATATCCAATATTTCATTATCCAGCAGAGATTTTATTAACGAGACTGTACACCAATGTTTTTTACCTCTACTGTTCTTTTTTCTGCCTTCTTGGGTATTTTTGTCATGTTTCATCTTCAGGAAAATAGGATTAAACTCCACTAACAAAAGTTTAAAATAGGCTTTCATCATTCCTTGAACAACTCACTTATCCTTGAACAAGAGTGATTATTACCTTCTTCAGTGCTGCCTACAAAAACCATCACCAAAAACAAAAGAAAAGAATTCTGAAGAGAAAACTTTACAGATAAGGGTAAAAGTTATACAAGATCTTTTTTTTCTTTCTGTTGTATTTGTAATCAAGATTTTAAATGTATTTATTTTTAATAATGACAGTTTGCTAGCAACCAACCATGATAAAGTCTCTATAATTGATAGATACGCCCAACCTTGATTACTATTGGATCCTGTACACACGTGTTGATTATTTGGGTGCCATTTTCATTCAAATTTTCATAGTATCTGTAACTTGTAACATTTTCTTATCTAGCATTCCACCTTTTCCACTCCACTTCCCTTATAGCCTTTGTTAGAGTAAACCATTGTAATTATAGTGAGAGGATTTCATCTGTAATTCTACTGAGTTTTAAAGATTGTTACTGTTGCTTTTATTATATAAAGCTCATACCCCAATGTTCACAAGCTCTCAGCAATTAAAAACGCCTTTTTTTAAGAGTAAGGGAATGTGTATGTGCACGGTACATACATACACATCTATAATTACATAATTATAGATAATTATACATATATAGATAGCTTCATAAACACCCATGTACAAATATATGCATATATAATTATGAAACAAATAGAAATCTATAACTTTAATGCCTGAAAACAAAATTGTGTATTAAACCCAAATTCTATTTAATTTAGTTCTTCATATGGAGCACATACTCCTGTGGAGTGAAAAACAGCATTTGACTTCCAGTTTCTGTCTCTCAGATGGCATTATAAACATATAGTCAGTTTGGCAGTAGCTGTAACAGTCTTCCTTTGGGACATTGCAGCAAGTCACATCTGCGTGTATATTTGCGGTTATTCTGCAAAAAGGTTAACTATCAAAATCCAACTACACCCACATAACTGTATATATATTTCTGTCTGCCCAATTGCAAATGAATTGTTGCATTCGGGGTATTTTGTGTCATCTTAAATTAGTCTGTGCTTATTATCTAAAATGTTGGGGCTACAGCTTTGTGACACAAACCGTCCTCTACTTTGCCTTGGCAGCTCCAGTTCATTAAAACAATGTTACCATCATGATCTATTCAAGTCAATAAGCCTCGGTACCAGTAAAACACAGCATTCATCTATTACCCTCAGCAGTACTGCAATGCTTATTTATGACTAATCAGGCTGCTCCGCAGAAGGTATATTCATGCCAATTACATGCTGCCCGTTGCATGAAATGCCTCATTAAAGTTTTCTCTATAAATATTAGCCTGATGGAAATCAGCTTGCCAGCAGCCTCATAATCAGAGCCGTGCCAAGACCTACGTAAGTCCCGGGAGGTTACTGAGATATATTTGTCTCTGACTCGGTTTGCATTAAGCCATTCTGTGTGCCATGAAGTCAAAGAGAAAAGGTAGGTCTAAACTCCCTCACATGTAGTAAATAGGATTCTAGAGTACTTGTAGGTAGTACAGCGTAATCCCTGGCTTTCTTGGAGTTTGATGCTAGTTCTCCTGGGTTTCCGTGTTTCGTCGCTGTTCATATTATGACTTGGCTGATAGAAAACCTATTGGCAATTTGCATTCAGTTACACTAACAATTATGATCAATATAAGGGTCAATATGGTTGGTCTCACACCTATGAAAAGGTCAGGAGTGACCCCGTGCGAGTGAAACAGAATCTCTGCTGTAATGCGCTCAAGAAGTGGGCAGCATCTGTGAGGGCAGGCTAGTCCAGACCGCACAGTGGAGATCATCTCTTCTGCAACTCTCTAGGGCACAGGTCCTTTCAAGTGGAAGGGCTGCAGCGTAAATGGCATCTTGTCTGCTCACCGCAATCTTAAATTAAGTGAGAATGCGCACCTTTTAAACTTTATTTTGCGTTTCTGAGCGCGTAAGAATAGTTCAGTAGATAGGACAAAGCCTGAAAATGTGATGTTTCCTTTCAAATTATCTGTTTTGCTATTGTTTTTCTTTCAGATAAGTCCTTTTGTTTGCCTTTTTCTGTCTTTTTTCCCCCTTCCAATTGTATTAGTATGAGTACTTAGAACTCTTAAAAGGGCTGATGCTGATTCAAGTGCTTTTGGGTGCTTGGATACATCCAATAATGGAATTCGTCTGAGCACGTAAGGTAGTTGATTTTACCAGTCCAATCTATGATCCTTTAAGTGCCCGTGAGGCAATATTGATCTCACTAAATATGCGTGAGAAACCAGCATCAGTGCGTCACACCCATACCAACAGGTCTTTGCTCTCGAATTTAAACATTTCGTTAAGGTCACTGTAAGTGATAAACTGAGACAAACTTTTGTTTTTCTGTATTTTATTAAGGATAAGGAACCATTTTAAAAAGTGCCAATATTACGCTTCTAAATACAGCTCATAGCGCTGTCTGGAGGTGTAGTTCAGCCTGATAAGGCCAGAAGAACTTCAAGTGAAATAATTTGCCTTTGTTAAGCGAGCATATCCCGTTGATTACACACCAACAGTTATGTAATACAAGCAGGGACAATTAAACTTGGTAGATTTAAACTATTTCATTATATTGAACTATATTATGTCGTTTGTGGAAAGAACATGACACATTTAGTGTAGTAATAATAATTTTCCAACACACAAGTCATTTAAATGGAGATAGATCTAATAATAGTCAGCAAAAGTGGCTTTCCTAAAACTTGTACTCCTTTTCGATTTCACAGCTTGGAGCTTATGAGGGATGACATTTCAGTATCCTTTTTCATGGCCTTTGGCAGGAATAAGGTAGCATCTCATTAAGATAAGTAGAATATGCGGCAGAGAGCAGATTACGGTCATTTCTGGGGAGCTGCAGGTATGGAGACGTTCTACAGTTTTCTATGCTTCTTACTACTGAGAAGCATATTGAGAAAGGAGTGGAATTTGGCTTTCTTTACCCTTCGCCTCCACCCTGATGAAAGAGCACACCTGTCCTCATTATGTGTAAACATTACTGGCAGTTTTTTATAATATTTTGAATAATATTTTACAATAACAGGAAAAAGCAAAGGTTAAACGTGAAGACAGCTGAAGGAATTAGGTCTCTGAAAACAACACATGGAGCCAGACTTTCATTGTCTTTCTGTTGTGAGGTCTGGAACAGCAGTTCTCCCACGTTATTTGCATGACGTTGTTTAGATAACAAAGTAAGGAAAAGAACTGGAGTGATGTCCTGGCCATTGGAAACCAATAGAGGTCTGAAGTTGGGGTTAAACAGATCAGACCTAAGGAAAGGCATCAAATATTCTAGAGTGTCAAACTAAAGTTACAGTTGTGTTTAGACCTATTTAACCTGTGAGCAGTGTGGTAATTTTTAAAAGGGAAGCACAACCAGGATTCATTTTTATGTAGGATAAAAACAGGGAATGGAGGAATTGCTTCCTACGGTCCTCTCTTCAAGGCTTATAAAGGAGGGGAGACTTGCAAATAATAAATTGGACCTCTTTTTATCCTTCTATAGGGGGAAATGACGAACTTCTGAATTCTTGCTGTTTGGTACCTGCAGAGACGCTGAACTGCATTGTTCAGGTTATTGCAGCAAGAACATGGATTGTCACTATGTACAAAACATGAAGCACTTTTTCACCTTATCCTCTCCCTTCACAAATATGTATGTTTAAACATTATGCATTCACAAGATCTCTTTAAGAGATGTTGTCTTGAAAAGAATGGAAATGACAGATAAAGCAAAGCCTCTTTATCAAAGCAGATGCAAATTTTTCTTCATAATACTTGAGGATGTTCTTCTCTTGTTGAAAGATATGAGGCCTGTGAATACAAAATGACCTTTTCTTTATGAGCCTCCACAGTGGGGATCTGGAACCTAGGATAAAAGGTTCATTCAGATTCTTCATGTAAGAGCTAATCTTCACAGAGCTATAGTTTACTTTTCACTTCTGACGTAGGAGCTGTACACTTTCCCTTGAAAAATATTATAGCAGCCACTTAATAGTTTCCACTTACTCCACTCTTTCTCAAACAATCAATATTTTTCCCACAAGCAACCACGACAGGAATTACTTTAGGTAAAAACATATACTATCTTGTTCTATTCATTCTGAAGGGAAAAACAAGGCATGGTGATATTGCTTACTTGCTTTGCCAGAAAGCAGCTGTCCCTAGAAAGGCAAAACACCCATTCTGATTGCAATAATTAATTTCATCATGATAGATCCAGTATTTGAATTTCATTAGCCAATGCCTTAGGTATGGTCCAGAATATTGTAAAAATTAAGTGGGCAGCAAATGTGATTTTCTTAAATAAATGTCTCTATATACCTATTTATGTCAAGAAGTTGTACATGAAAGAAATGAAAAAATTGCTTTCCATCATGAGTGCAAAGAAAATGCATTAATATCTTTCTCTTTAAGAATTTTTTTTTTTAATTTTTGTGGAGTGAAAACATATTCCATGCTGAAGGCAGGTATTTCTAATTTACCTTTTTGATATTAAGTTGAAAAATATGGTACGCTGAGATGAAACATTAGAGTGGAACAGAATAGTTTTGTATCTAACAGCAAATGATTAGAATTCAGCTTGCAAAAATTGTTGATGCATCTTTGCCTAAATTTGTAATTATTAACAAAACCCAGAAACAGTTGCAAAAACCAGCTACCCAAGCATCTGAACCAGTGAGATTTTTGTCCGCAGATTTTTACAAGCTATCATAGTATCAGAAACACTTTTACTTGGCTCTGACAAGTGCTTTTAATAGCAGCTGTATTTCTTAATATCAGGCAGAACAGGTGACAGTTCGATTCAAGGGAGGGATGAGAGTAAGAGAGGTCTCCCTGGGATAAAATAATGTATATAGGGGAAAAGACAGGTTCTTTAAGCCTATGTCTCCATTAGCAAGCAGTGTAGCTTGATAGAAGTGGTCTGTACAGAGAAACAGTTGGCCCTGAGGACCTGTCAGCCGTATTATAATCGTCTTAGGGGTGATGTGAAACAGCTCTAGTCTGGTACGCTCCTGAACTCCATTTCCCAGTTTAGTTTTATACCAAAGTGTGGTGAAGGCACTTTCAGGCCACTCCACAATGTCAACCAAAGCGCAGTAGGTGGTGGTAAGCACAAGATTTGTTCCAAAGTGCAGTCCTCAGCTTCTCTAAAATGCTAGTACAGATGCACCACCCAGTTCTTAGAGTGTGCTGGCTAGACCTGATTATTCATGCTATGTAAAATTGGGAAACGTGGGTGTTAATTTACCAGAAGAAGCTGCTAATCCTTTTATAATTCCATAAGAAGGCAAAGAAAACGCAATAAAATTAAAGGTTCAATTTTTGTCTAGAAAAGCTGACTTTATTGGGTAACAGCCAAGAACATAAAATAAACTGAAGAAATTAACTCTGCTGTAGAAAAAATCTTGAACTGTGATCATCTTTAGTTTACGTATTTAATTTCAGCATACAATCATTCAAGTCTTTGCCTGTACTTATGGATTTAATTAGGATCTACCTAAGTCCAGACAAAAGGATGTGAATCAGTCTTACACAGTGGTTGATACAGATATCTTTCAAACAAGATGTTATGGCGGTTCAACACACAAGACTGTATTTGAGAACTTGCCTTCTTTCAGCAGATTTTCTGGATGGCATCTCACCTGGACCTCATGAAGTCTGTGGGATCAAGTTTTCATTCTCTGTATCTACAGCAAAATAAGAAAATCAATAGGTCTTGCAGGTATGGCTGTATGATTGTTCATATTCCATTTTTTATTCACTAGCGTATTTAATGTGGACGCTGAAAGTGTCTATATTGTACAGTCACTTGTATGTGCACCAACAGGCAGCGCATAAAGAGATTTCCTCCTGCTGGGGTAGACAGAACAAGGTCTTAATCAAACCCCAGACCATTTTTAGTATATGCAGAGGGGGCCTTTAAGTTAAAATCTACAGCAGACACACAAGTTTCATTGGCTTTGAATTTAGAAAAATGTAGTCATTGGTATGTTCAGGCCCCTGGACCCTTAGGATATTATAAAACCATTAAAGATCTTCTACAGACAAGACACAAACATTTCTAAGGCTGATTTTGGCTCTTTTCTCCTATTAGAAAATCCCCCCAAACCTCTGTCTTGAATTTTCTGCTTCACTCTAGGCAAAGTGGAATGCCTTCTTAAAGTTTCAGGCAAATACTCAACGTTGTTTTTTAGATGTGGGATTATGAATAAAGAAGTTCTCAATATGAAAATCTTCCAAATTAAATACAAACCTTAAGCTCAGCATGCTTGAGTCATTGCCAGTCCCACTTACTATGGAGCCTCCAGAGACCACGACTATACCAAGAAAGATCAGATGGCAATTAAAACAAAGCAAGGGAACAAAACAACCGAAACCAGAAATATGCATTTCATACTCAGAGTGTGAAAATGGTTATATATAAAGTCAAATTTTCACTTGAAAACTGTTTTAAACTTCATGTTTTCACATATGCTCTATTGGCAAGTAGATTCGGCAGAAAGTATGTTAATGAGCGATATTCACTGTTTTCAAGCACAAGTCCACAGATATGTAGTGTTGTATCTACAAAACTGGTATGTTTTTCTTGTTGCTAACTTGTAAGTTAGTAAGATGTTCTCAAGAAACAGCAAATAAGAGCTTCATAAATATTTATGTGGAATCTTGGTATGGTATTGCAACATAAATAGCAAGATTAGTAGATACTTTTCTATTTTCTATTTACTATATTAAAAACAGGACTAGTAAATATGTTAAAAGTAAGAATGTTGTTGTGATGAACAAGGCATTTCTTTGAAAGAAAACTAAATTTGGTGTATTTCCAATTTACAATAAATTCCAGCAAGCTAGCTAATCTGGCTTAGTTTTGTGCAATGTGGAAATTGCAAGTTTTATGATATCTTTGGGGTATGGTTGATATCATTAGGGACTGGAGCATGTCTACTGTGAGGAGAGGTTGAGAGAGCTAAAGAACTGTTTAGTTTTGGGGTGGGATGTGTGTAAAGCCAGCAGGTGGTATGTCCACCTGCTGGAAGCGTGGCCAGCAGGTTGAGGGAGGTGATTCTGCCCATCTACTCCACTCTCGTGAGACCACACCTGGACTCTTGCATCCAGCTCTGGAGCCCCCAACATCAAAAGGACAAGGAAATGTTGGACTGGGTTCAGAGGAGGGCCACAAAGATGATCCAAGGGCTGGAGCATGCCTCTTATGAAGACAGGCTGAGAGAGTTGGGGTTGTTCAGCCTGGAGAAGACAAGAGTCTGGGAAGAGCTTACAGCAGCCTTCCAGTATCTGAAGGGGGCCTACAAGAAAGCTGGAGAGGGACTTTTTACAAGGGCAGGTAGTGATAGGACAATGGGTAATGGCTTTAAACTGAAAGAGGGCAGATTTAGATTAGATAATATGAAGAAATTTTTCACTGTGAGGGAGGTGAGTCACTGGCACAGGCTGCCCAGGGAAGTTGTGGATGCCCCATCCCTGGAGATGTTCAAGGCCAGGCTGGATGGGTCTTTGAGCAACCTGTTCCTGCCCATGGCAGGGGGGGTGGAACTAGATGATCTTCAAGGTCCCTTCCAACCTAAACCATTCTATGATTCTATGTTATCTATGTGTATAAATACCTCATAGGAGGATGTAAAAAGGAGGGATCCCGGCTCTTCTCAGTGGTGTCCAGTGAAAGGGCAAGAGGCAATAGGCACAAACTGAAACACATCTGAACAGAAGGAACCATGGTTTTACTGTGAGGGTGGTCGAACAGTTGGAACAGGTTGCCAAGAAAAGCTGTGGAGTCTACATCCATCAAAACATGACCGGACATGATCCTGAGCACCCTGCTGTAGGTGTGACCCTGCTTGCACAGGAGGTTGGAGTAGATCTCCAATGGTTCCTGCCCACCTCAGCGATTCTGCAATTCTGTGATCTTTGATCACCAATGCATGATTATGTATGTGATGGATAGGGACCAACTATAGAAATGACCTACAGTTTAGGTAAATTTAATATCTGCCCTGGTTATTGCTGGGAGGCACTCAAATTTTCTCAAGAAGTTGGTTAGAATGATAATGATATGACTATATGAAGACTGGAACGTCATGACAAGTAAGAGCTGGGAATTGCCCAAGGACATGTCAGACGGGAGGTTTGTATGCTACCCCAGTGTGGTGAATTGTGATGTGGTAAAACTTCCCACATGGTCAGGCAGAAGCTGCTGCCTGTGACTCAAGGACAGATTACTGAGCGTGATGTCTGTAGTATGGAATACTCCTTTGGCCAGCTTGTTCTGTCTATGCTCCCTCTCAGCTTCTACGGGAAGCTGAAAAAGTCCTTGACTAATGTAAACATCACCTGGCAACAACAGAAACAATGCGCATTATCAGTGTCATTCTCATGCCAAACCCAAAACAGAGCAGCTACTGGAGAGAAAATTACCTCTATTCCAGCTGAAACAAGGACACAGATATGTGTCCATATATCTTGGAAGAGGGCTTTTTTAGATGACAAACTAATCTACCCTTTTCAATTTAGCTCTACAATTTATTCTTTTTTTTTTTTTTTTTTTTTTTTTAGTTTTTACAGAACAGGCATTTATCTGCTGCTTCTAATCATCCTTCCATAAGTCTGCTGTATTTTTCTTCCTTTTATTTTAGTTGTTCACTGTATGTTACAGGTTTCTGAGGGAAAAAAAAATGAATGGTGATGTTTGTATTGTCAATATTTTTGTCCAAATTTGTATTGTCAGCAGTACAACTGTTATAAACAATTGTATTGTACAGCTCTTTTGTAGTATAAATTTAGTTGGACTCCAGCCATCTGGCTTCATAGGTCATTTTATATCATCTGTTGATCTGTTTCCTCCTTGCTCAAAGTTCCAGATCTGGGAAAGAATGCAAATCTTTAAATATAAATACACACCTACATACACATATATGCACATGTATATGAAGAACACTCATTGCTTCTAGATTTAATCTCTCTCAGCAGTGTACTTTGGCTGCTAAAACTCAATAGCAGGGGAAAACCTCATCTTGGGAGAGTTCCATAAAATTTCAAACAAATTTGTACAGTTTCTTCATTAGTGTTTGTAATATGAAACAAATCAGCCCGTCCAATGGGATATAATAGTTATTTAAAACCTCAGTAAGGTTGAGTACTGGAGAAAGACAAAACAGATAGTGTTTTTAATTCAATGATGCCAAAGCATTTAACTCAAAACAAATACAGTGAGGACATCCAAGCACAAAGTGTTTGTCACAAAGCTGGCTAATATTACAGCTAATATTACAGTCAATAAACCCAATTCTCGCTTACCAGAAGGAGAAAGTAATAGGCTATGTCTTCCAGTGGGAAACCTGTAAAACCAGCTTCTGTCTATTTAATATAGCTGTATCTTTCCATTTGTATTTCATTTTCTCTATGGCATCTTTCTACTGGTTCAGGACCAGAACATTGCTTATTGCACAGAAGCCACTATTTCACACTGGGTTCCAGAGGTGGTAGTTGCACCCCATTCGTGTAATAAAGCTGTCTTATCTCAAAGCTCTTGCAGTATGTAAACTTCGAATAGCTATCATTTGTAGGTACTGATGGTTTCTGTAATAATGCATTGTAAAAGATAATTATGAAGTTAAATCTTTTCACTTTTAGAACCATTAGTGGTAATGTAAGTCCCTTCAACAAATAATAGGAATGCTGTTTCTGGTCCATTTAAAACTGCTGAGTGCATTATGAAAATGAATAGGAGAAAATAAATCTGCAACATTAGGTGGTAACTTTGCAAAGTAATCTGACTTTTCTGTGTTGCTTCTCTTGCAGAGAGCTGTGGAGATAAAAGCAAGGGGAAAATAACTTGGCATAATAGAAGTAGGAATAGGTCATTAAGTTGTTTTGGTTGTTTACCCAGTAGACACTATCTAAATCTTAAGCTGAGAACTGCAGATTCTGCAAGAGCTCTTTCTGGTCTTTGTGGTTTTTTGTATGCGCAAGAACAGATACAACAGAAATCCAGTTGTGGATTAGATTTTAAGGTGCTAGCACACTGTTAATTACAGTAAGTAGGAGAACCATGAGCTAGTGATCAATCTGACATCTTTTAGGTGAAATTACCAGTACTTATCAGGCAGATGTCCACCCTTGTAGGAATAGATGCTGGTATTTCCTTTTAATTAGAACAAGAAACGTGACTATGTTGTGAGAATGAACATTCAGTTACGCTAGTACAGGTAAATGTTCTTCTCCCGGGTCATTACTATCAGAGTACTGAGACCAACCTGTTCTCTGTTGCGACCTTAGACTTTATTAACTTAAGTTCATTTGTTTTCACTTATAAAGTGAAAACCTGAAGATCTCTCAGAAAAAACAGACCTTGACTGGCATCCTGCTGAAAGTGGATCCTAGTGACAATGCGTGGCATGTCAATGCTAAAGTTCAAATCCAGGATGATGCCCTGAAGGATATGAGTTTAGATGAGCAAAGTTAAGTTTTGACTTGTGAACAGCTGAATGACAGCTGCATCTTAATGACATACACCAACCAAAATGAACCAACTGTCCAGAACTTGCAGTTGAGCGACAGCATACGGATCCTTCTAGAGGTATTTTCTGGCACTTTCATAGAAGGCAGATGATGTGGGATCCATCAACACCAGTGAGAAAGAAAGGCTAAGGAGAAGGCAAAAGCCTACCCAAGCCAAGAAGAGTAAGCCTGCCCTGTTCTCATTTTGGAAACTTGGCCTTCTACAACATTCAGCGCAAAGAACCGGCTCTTCATTGTCACCTAAGCAGGACACAAGGGCTAAGCTTGCTAGTGGGTCTCTCACTGCTTTATAAAAATTCACTGTGTTTAACGCTCATATAGTGTGTTTAGGGTTTTTTACAGGTCTTTATGTTTAAAAGTAATATACTCACATTTTTGGTATAAAATGACATCCAAATTTGGAGTTTTAACTACAATGTAGAAGAAGCTATGGGGAAATAAATGCTTTATTTTTACCTTTCTTTTTGAGAACCAGAAATACTTATGAAAAAAAAAATTATTTATTTTAAAGTTAACAAATTTAAATCTCCTTCTGCTAATCACAGCCTAGACAAACTTTCCCACTGTCACCTGTTAAAATGGAGAAAATCAAGTAACAGGTGTCTTGGGGAAAAAAGCTGACAATTATTTTTAAGCCTACATTCACTGTTCTAACATTAAGACAGTATGCACCTGTTAGCATCTACCGAGTACATTACTTCTGTGTCTGAGGGCAAGCTTAATTTTTGTGCGTCCTATGTTATCTATGGAGAAGCTTAAGAGACAAAGTGGCAAATATTCCAGTTTATATTCTGGAAGAGGGATGTGCTGGGGCTGAACTGAATTCCCGTGATTTGCAGGTGGTTTGGCATGAGTTCTATTCTTGCTGGTTGTCCAAAGCCTGGTTTTAAGCACAAGGGTATAAATTTTATTTACTTACTTCATTGTATAGAACGTTTCAGCAAAACAGTGAATTATGGACCAAATCTGCAGCTGGTGGTAAATGGACACAGTCCACTAACTTTAGTGAAGATGTATTTGTCCATATTGTCTGAAGCTGTGTTACAATGCATTTATAAGCACAAACAGGCAAAGACTTGAAATTAAGTTGAAGAAGAAATATCAAAATTCTCATGGTCCTGCTTTTCAACTTACCTATATGAAATTGCCATTCAAATCCCCTGTTAAGTGACTGAGAGCTAATTTGAAATTCTAAATGTCTGAGTAAATGAATAAATATAGATTTTATCCTTTAACTTCATAAATTGGGGCTTCTGTTACATTTTTCATTCTAGTTGTCTGCAGAATGAAATTGGAATAGAGAAGCCTACTAACCTTACTGTTTATGGTGAGCTGGAGAAAGATAACAGGAAATTTATGTGTACATTAGAGGCTTCGCTTTCACCTAGACGTGTGTGGAGGAGTCAGTAATTCCCTCAGATACATGCAGTTGAAATTTTTTCCAGGTAAGCTTGAATAATTAACTTCATTCAAAGTAAGACTTTTCCTTAAAAAAAAAAAACCAAACAAAACCACCATTTTCTTTCTTTGAATCCTATGAAAAAATCAAGGTTCAATAGTGAGGCTCAGAGCAGTGTGCTTCTGATGTAACAGTTTCACCATCTAACCAGTTCCAGTTTAGAAATACTCTGAGAGTACCTCGGGAATTTCAGGAGTAGTCCACAGCCTGTGAAATGACACTGCTACTTGCATAACTTTAAGACTGGTTTTGAAAATGCAGAGTGCCTCCCGTTAACTTAAACATTCGTTATAAGGAGGATGCCTTTCAATGCAGGGAGTCTGGCGTCAGATGAGACTGCATCAACCTTTGTCTTCTTCCTGGCTGGCATTTTGGTTGCTAAGTACCTTTTGAGTAATTCCCTCTTCAGAATCCAGGGCTACACATACACAGTGTGGAGTTGAGAAAGAAATCAGTTCCAGACAACAAAGGAAGTGCTCCCATTGCACAGAAATATGGCCAAGGGCTGACTAGCCTTGCAGCGCTACGGGCTTCAGGAAGAGTGTCTGGAAAACTGCCCGGTGGAAAAGGCCCTGGGGGTATTGGTGGACAGCCAGCTGAATATGAGCCAGCGGTGTGCCCAGGTGGCCAAGAAGGCCAACAGCATCCTGGCCTGTATCAGGAATAGCGTGGCCGGCAGGACTAGGGAAGTGATCGTCCCTCTCTACTGGGCTATGGTGAGGCTGCACCTTGATTACTGTGTTCATTTTTGGGCCCCTCACTAAAAGAAAAACATTGAGGTGTTGGAGCGTGTCCAGAGAAGGGCAATGAAGCTGGTGAGGGGTCTGGAGCACAAATCCTGTGAGGAGCAGCTGAGGGAACTGGGGTTGTTTAGCCTGGACAAAAGGAGGCTGAGGGGAGGCCTTATCGCTCTCTACAACTGCCTGAAAGGAGGTTGTAGAGAGGTGGGGGTCGGTCTCTTCTCCCAAGTAACAGGCAATAGGACAAGAGGAAATGGCCTCAAATTGTGCCAGGGGAAGATTAGATTGGATATTAGGAAAAATTTAATCACAGAAAAGGTTTTCAAGCATTGGAACAGGCTGCCCAGGGAAGCTGTTGAGTTGCCATCCCTGGAGGTATTTAAAAGATGTGTAAATGCAGTGCTGAGGGACATGGTTTAGTGGTAATTTGGCAGTGCTGAGGGACATGGTTTAGTGGTAATTTGGTAGTGCTAGGTTAATGGTTGGACTTGGTGATCTTACAGGTCTCTTCCAACCAAAACAATTCTATGATTCTATATATTCAATGCAGTAGAATTTGTACTAGTTAAACACCATAATATGTGGAAATCCAGAAATATCGGATGGGAGCTTTGCGGCTGCCTGAGCTCCTGAACTTCCTGCACATTTGACATGTGCTTGGGCAGTTCCCAGCTCTTACATGATAAAATTGAACATCTTTTTTGTAAAGAGATACATGTTTCTTTTTTAAAGAGTTCCTTCATCAGGTTTTTCACCCTAAATATCTTGTCTTGAGAATGTATATTGCCCTTAAAAATTAATGAAGGTCTCACGTAAGACACGCCTAGGTCATCTGTGGGCTTTTCCCGCTGTAACACGATTATATTTTTTTGTGACTGATGGAAGTCCAAGGGTGGTATGAATGCTGTTTGCTGTGAAGTAGCATAATGTTTGATCTTGCTTCCATTCTATTACCAGGACTTGTCAAAATGTTATAAAACTACCTTTCAATGTATCTAAAAACCATTTTTTTAAATTGTTCTTTGTCTTTTTTTTTCTTTTAAGTGTAACTGAAGGCTTTTTAATCAGTTAAAAGACTCCTGTATCAGTTCTCAGATTCTGACTCTTGTGAAAAGAAAAATGAGTGCCAGAAAAGCAAAAGGATTCTTGATTAAAAATCTCATTTTAACACTAAAGATCTTCTCATATTTCTGAGAAAGATGCTACTTGTTTTTTTTATTTTGCTTTTTGTAATGCTTGGGAAAACGGTAGCTCAGATTGATTGCTAGGTTATTTAAGTTCCTGAGCAATTAAACTGGTGTAGAATAGATGCTACTCCGCAATTATATTCACATTTGCTTCCCTTTAATTCTAAAATATTTTCAAATATTGAGATGAATTAGTTTGCTACTCCATAAATATTTTGTAACTCAAGGAAGACCATGTATACAAAACTTTAAAAAAGTACTTAGAAGAGTTGAAGATCGGTATTGACAAATCTTTTGGATTATATGGTTCGCTGCCAAGGAGAAAACAGATGAGGAATCTCACGTTACAGTCTTTCACATTTATGGTTCATCTAACCTATGAAGCCTTCTTAGACCTGTGGTGACTGCTTTATCAGCACTTCACCAGCTCACTGTTCTGTAGCTGGAGTAAAACTGCTTTGCCCGCCTCTGTGCTAACCTACTTATCGCAGTCATTCATGTATCTTTGAGCAGCCTTTAGATTCCTGCCAGGTGTCTCGGTATCTCATTATCTTTAGATTCCTCCTTTTACATTTTCTCCTTTTACAATTCCTCCTCTTTGCCAGAAACTGTCAGGGAAGATAAAGTGTCCAACGGTCCTGCTTTTCCAGCAATGGGAAATGTGTTACTCCTGTTGCTCTGTGGTGGCCACAGCCAATGTACAGAGCTATGCCTGAAATCTGTTCCTGATATTGAAATGTCTGGTGCATAGCGAACTGTGCACTCCAAAGCATTGTTGTTTTCAGAGTATATAAACAAAGTTTGTTCTTACAACAGCCAGGTCAAAGGAGGTGATTCTGCCCCTCTACTCCACTCTCGTGAGACCCCACCTGGAGTACTGCATCCAGCTCTGGAGTCCCCAACATAAGAAGGACGTGGACCTGCTGGAACATGTCCAGAGGAGAGCCAGGAGGATGATCCGAGGGCTGGAGCACCTCTCCTACGAGGAGAGGCTGAAAGAGTTGGGGCTGTTCAGCCTGGAGAAGAGAAGGCTCCACGGAGATCTTATTGCGGCCTTCCAGTCTCTAAAGGGGGCCTACAGGAGAGCTGGGGAAGGACTTTTTACTAGGGCATGTAGTGATAGGACGAGGGGGAATGGCTTTAAACTGGAAGAGGGCAGGTTCAAATTGAACATTAGGAAGAAGTTTTTCACTTTGAGGGTGGTGAGGCACTGGCACAGGTTGCCCAGAGAGGTTGTTGAGGCCCCATCCCTGGAGGTGTTGAAGGCCAGGCTGGACGTGGCCTTGGGCAACCTGGTCTAGTGGGAGGTGTCCCTGCCTATGGCAGGGGGGTTGGAACTCGATGATCTTCAGGGTCCTTTCCAACCTAAACCATTCTATGATTCTCTGTTGAACTGCTTTAAAACACAGCATTGAGCTGAAGTATTTTTAGCATATTTCCATGTCAAAAATTTCTCATGGTACTACCACCCTCAACTGTTCTGCTGGGAAGAAGGAAGCCCTGTCTCGTCGCTGGGCAGACAACTCTACTGACTTTCTTGTTGTGAGGATCACTGTTACAGGGTGCACCATACTGCTTCATGCATCATCTAATCTGTGGGAGCTGCTGCATTCTTTAGCTTCTATCTGCACTTCTGTTCTGGGTCTCTTTTAATAGACTTGGTGCATCCTGTGATTTCTCCACACATGGAACTTGACTTTTGTATTTGTAAAGGAGCAGGGGGAACACCTAAATAATGAAAGGGTGTTGCTGAACACCTAGGG